>NC_068947.1:39131077-39438485 GCF_026419915.1 Harpia harpyja
GGAGGACTCCAAAAGCAAGTCCAAACTTCTGCCCCGCTCCTCACAAGAATGGGCCAAATGCTCTTGAGGGTCCCAGGTGTGGGGACACTCTGTGGCCACTGGGACTCATGCTGCTGCAGAAAGGGACTGGGAACTGATTTTGGCCAGGCCACAAGGCCCAGAGGCAGCCCTATGCTTAGGGCACAGGCCAGTCCCAGCTGTAAGGCAGGAGGGGCAGCTGGGCCACGCAGGTCCCCAAATCTCCCTTAGGCAGGGATGTTCAGGACTGAGAGATGGGTTGCATCTTGGTGGAGCTCCATTTAAAACCATGGATGTGGGGTTTCTCCACTGTGCGACAGCACGCTCGAAGGTCACCAGAAACAGCCTGCATCTCCCCTGGGACATCAAGGCATGCTTTTGTATCAGGAAATCAAGTCCCTGAAGAGCCCTACTAAGAACACAAATACAGAAAGGATCCACTTCTCTGAAAACATTTATATGCCAGTATGTAACGCAACCATCTCATTTTCCCAGTCCAGGTAGTGCCCTCCCCGAGTTTTGTGTGGTGCACATGGCTTTTCTTCACTGCAAGAGTTTGTCAGCCAGCCCTGAGCTCAGCCTCCCAAGCTGCCCCTGCCAGAGAGCTCTGCCATCTCACCTGGCCCCTTGCCCAAGATGTTCCCCTCTCAGTTTTGCTGAGTGACAGTCATGAACAGTTTGGATCAGGACACTGCTTCAGCTTTACAAAACAAGCGAGTAATCCTTTTCTCTCCCATCCCCAAAATTACACTGATACTTGTGCCAGATATTTTGCACTGTAAATCCAGACTATAGGGTTACTTTCACACACACACACACAAATACACAGGCAGACACTTCTGAAATTTTTCTTTGAAAATATTTTGTTTTTTAAAAAATAATTAGCTCTAGTGTTGAAGCCTCCTGACAAGTGTATTTCATTTTGAAAGTGACACTTCCCCCAAAACTTTATGAACTAAAATGATTAAAACAGCCTAAGCTCTTTTTTCCTCCCTTTCCATTTTTACTTCCTTGTTGCTGCTCAATCTAGGAGCAAGAACATTTTAAATATTTATGTATCATTTTGTTATTGATTTTGGGGTTAGGGGTTTTTTTTGGCTATTCAAAAAAAAAAAAAAACCCAAACAAAAAAATAAACCAAAACCAAACAAGTAGAAAGATTTAAAAAGTGGAAGAGTAGTAAGAAATAAAACAAACAAAAAAACCCCAAACCCAGTCACCTCCTCCAGATACTGTTTCTGCAGCATAATAGGAAAATTAAAAAGGAACGAACACAGGGAAGAAACTGTGAAGAGGTTTTGTTGAAAATATGCTATAAATAAAAGCTTGAAAAAGCTTGCAATCAATATACAGTGTGAAAAATTTGGAACCAGGTATAGTCATGTTGATGTACCTAGCAACTTGTTTTGGAAAGAACAACCTAGTGACCCTGCTATACATCAGCTTCACCACAAATAGTGAGCAAGAGAGCATTCAGAGGATGCTGCCTCCCCCAATGAGTCTGTGAGGAATCTCAGTACGACAGTAATAATTTTATGAGTATTATGTGTCCCATCTGTGTGATATTTATGCATTTGCTTCATGATTCCAAGATGTTAATTCAGGCAGGAAAACAGGCAATAGCTTCATATAGTGCCATTTATGAAACTTTAAGGACAATACAGGTGGGTTTTTTTGCTAGGAAAGTACACCTCAGGCTATTCTGAACTGCAGCATCTGGCTTGTAAACACAGACAATGGAGTTCAAGAGAGAATGTGTAACATTTGGTGGATAAAAGTAGAATTTCTAAGGAGTGAGAGAAAAATGTGTTAAGGAGTTCCAGAGTTTCTTGGATTTCCCACAACTATCAGGAACTGGGGAACACAGGAAGAAAAAAAAACTAATAAGCAAGTAATTAGCCTAAAAGATGCAAACAAACCTTTTTCTAATGTTTGGGGGTTTTTTTACGCCTCAGCTTTGTTGCCTTTGCTGAATTACAATTACATTGTGTTCCTGGTCAATGGTTAAAACTGCCAAAGGAAAAAGCAATGATTACTGAAACCATAGGGATCAATTAAAACCTTCTGCTACTGGTACCTAAATCGTGGCCACCACAGGGACCCGGGCTAAGGCCAGAACAACCACAGGATTCTGTCCTGCAATAAACGGGCAGGACCAGCCATTTAAATCAGTGCCCACTAAAACAAGTTGAAGGTAGAAGCCCAACAGGACTTAACTGTAACACTGACCCTAGATGGAGTTTGGGACTGCAAAGCACAAGCCACTGTTTCCTGACATAAAAGCATTGGATTAGCTAGCCAGTACTGCCCAGGGCAAGAAAACAACAGAGCACATTTTGGAGTTACACGCTTCCTCTAATTGCAAAGCTTACACAGCACTGGCAGAATGCTCCCTTCAGCTCAGGTTACAGGATGACTTCAACAAGGCACATGCTTCACACAGCACGTGCAGAAAAGGTTGAATGTCACCTATACTTCAGGCCCACTAACACCCAAAGTTCTCCGTCCTTACTTCAGCAGCTGCTCTCGGTGCTGTTCGCCCCTGTTACCATAGTAAGAAAGCAATAGGACGAACATCATTTAAGACACACAGACTAGGCCATCCCTCTGAGTAGCACAGTATATCTCCTAATCAATACATAGGACTGTTGCTGTTGAACTGTAACACCCCGATGCAATTTGCACCTATCTGCATCTTTCAGTTTTATGCTTAGAAATGTGCTCCCCATCTCTACCTACTTTTGACTTCTACCTTGATGTTTTGAACATTAGGTGCTAAGTTTTTCCTACCTATAGGAATCCCCTAAACAAAGCAGCTCTTATAGTTTCTGTGTCACAAATCTTTACCTGCCTTTTTATTTGGAAAGCAGAAGTTGAAAAATTTAAGCAAAAGATCTATTCCAAGCTTCTTATAATACCAAAATGAATTTCAGGCAAGAGATAAGAAGCAAAACAAGATATATATGTATGTGTGACTGCGTGTACGCACAACAGAAGGAAAGAAATTACAAAAGCACCATACGAACTTAAATAAAGGCAGGACGGGCTCAAACATGGGATTAGAAATCACAACCCCACACATGCTCCCAAAAGTATACCCTCCTTAAATATAGAACTGGTAGACAAAAGTATTTAAATATAAGAATTTGAGGCCTGTATAAAGTATCTCAACATATGAACACAGTTCTGTCATACATTTTATTCTGCACTGCTGCAACTTCTATGTTATGTATCACATAACAAAACCTGTGTAGATACACAAGACACCACCCAGACAAAGGCTTTCTGACTCAACAGACAAAAATATTTTTGCAGTTCCTGACACAAAGGAGCTTGCAAGAGGTGTGAAAGCTTGAATACTTTGTGTTTCCCTGAAAGCGAGAAGTCTTTTACTTTTCCTCTCCAAGAGGACCTCACAGAACATGACATTATTTCACTGTGATTATGGACCCTGATAGGGGAGAGAGAAACTCTCCACTTTGCACACTGTCCACAGAAAAGAAAGCCTCTGATCAAAGTGAATCTCCATGGAGCACATAAATGTGAATGCTTTGCAAAGCGAGGATACCCCTTTTGCTTATAAATAAATCATGCCATGAGATGATACTCACCAATATTACCATATCTTAAACCCTTAGTCTCTACTAAACTTATAAAGACTATAAAATTAACAGCTGCACATGACTCAAATGCTATTTGAAGAGATTTTATGATCTGTCATCAAATTGTCCAAATACATTTTTAAACAATTCTGCTAACTCTTTGGTAGGGGGTGGGATTTTTGCATGTTCTTGCATGGTGCGGTCACGTGATAGAAACTCATCTATAAGACCACCTTTCCCTCCATATATGAACGTGACACCAAAATAAGTTTCTGGGTGCTTTGCTCTTGATTTAATAGGCCACCCCTTTGCATGAGGAACGCCACCAGTTCATGTTGATGTCAGTAGAAAATAGTCTTACTAACTTCAATAGTTTTGTGGTGGGGGTGGAACCTGCAATGATACAAGAGTAGTCAAGATGTAACTGCAAACAGGTTATCACACACAGTTAAAGAGCAGCTCAGTTTTCAACAGCTTTCCTTTCATAGCAAACAGGTACTCAACCATGAAGTCCGTCCTTCCTTCCTTCCTCATTATCCCGCACTACAAAATCATTCCCTCCTGTTGCATCAGAAGAAGAAATGACCAGCTGCGACTACATGCTGATCCCATGATCTCTCATTACTAGCAGTGCTTGTTAGTGAAAAAGAACTTGAAAACTTCAGAATAACTTGGAAGAATTTTCACTGTGAACATTTCTGAAAGAATCTTTAAAATAATGAAAAGTTCTCGGTCTCTTCCATTCATTTAACAAAGGAAATGTAGAGCAAGCATTTGCTAGGGTAGATTTTCTATTCACATAACAAAAGTTGTAAATGGCACATTATCTACTTTCTCATCTTATTTGTAAAGTAGGAAAAAATCTATTTTATTGAACTGGATGCTCAGTGCTTTCTCACTAATGCAATATTAAGAGCCCTTTTCTATTACTAGAGCAGAGCTTTAAATTAAACACCAAATACATTTTGTCAGATGAAGCATGGCAAATGTGGCCACCCTTCAAGAAGGGTTGACAGTTTAGCTGTGTGCACTGTGGGTCTATCATCAAGCATTACTGGCTAATGTATCACTGCCTGATAGGGCACAGTTCTTGTCCACTAACCAATTTAAGCTTTCTTCCTCCCCCTTCCCATAAGGGGTTTTATTGATATTGGTTCCTCTAATAATGATTCTTTTCTAAATTCAATCAACAGCTGTTTTAGTAAGCCAGAAACAGAAAATAAAAGCTTTGAAGGCTTGTTTGTTGATTTAAAAATCGTTTACAGAATCTGGGGAAAATATTCTTTCTGACCTGTGAGAGAAAAAAAGCAGCTCTGGATTGTTGATTTATATAGGTGCAAGGAAATTCAAAATATGGAAAATATATGCAATCTATCCACTTTAAACACAGAAAATTGAAGGACATGAGAGACAGCTGAGGGGTTCAGGGACTATTTATGCTTTGATTTCATCAGTATCAGCTCCCTCACAAAACTTAATAAGTTGACATGCATCATCTCAACTTCAATTGTTCATGTGCATATACAATCTCTCCTAACCTGCTCCTAGGTGATGTTTTCCTACAGGCTAAGAGCACATACATAGAAAATTGCCACAGCTCAGTTGATCTCTTTGTGACCAAGTTTGTGCAAGTCTTACATCTTTACCAAATTACATTCACTACAGGAAAGTAAAAATGTCTTACCCTTGGATTTCTCTGGATTTGGTCCAAGTCGGCCTTGAACTGGGATGCCCAAAGGATTCAGGGCCATATTGCCCTCCGTGCCTTACACAGCTCTGTTGGCAGAAAACAGTCCTCATAGGTCTCTTAGCAATATCAACAGCAATTTCATGGACACACATGAGAAATAATTTGTCCCTTACTGTTTAAAATCAAAGACAGGTTTTAGCGGAAAACTTTACAAGATCACTTTTAAAATTAGTTGCATTCTTTAAAAAAAAAAAAAAAGTCAAAGCAAAGTATAAAACTACTTTGCGCTTGCACAGCTTACCCCACCTTTATACAGATGAACCACCTAAAAGCAGTACATGTGCTTTTATGCAGATATTAGTCTCTTCACACCACAACACATTTATTTAAAATCAATAAATTGCATAGATTTCTTAGACTACATCTTTTCAGTAAAGACCAGAGTCCAGAGCTGCCTTCTAAGGAGCACGAAAAAAAGAAAGCTCAGAATTCTCCAGTGTTTGGAATTCAAAATTTTCTTTGAAGACTTCAGTTTCCTATTTTGAAGCATTTTAAAATAACTGAATTTTCAGAAAATACCAACGTCTACCTTCTAAGAATCAGGAGAATACATAGCGTCACAGATAACTTGTATGAAGCTAGAGTTCCTTCAGTTGAAGTTTCAAGGCTAGTTTAGGTTAAGGTTACTAATTTACATTGGATATATAAAAATATATCTATTTTTTTAAAAAATGCACTTTTAGGAGGGAGCAATTAAGAAGAAACATTTCAGTATAATGTTTTATAATTTGCATGATGCAAATCCTGGGGGGAGCCCACAACCTTGCAGGGGGGTGTACTGTGTTAGGTAATTAGCTCAGTTAAGGACTTCACAAGAGTGAAAACAAACCTGCTGCCACCCTCTGGTGACCAGGTGAGGTCTGACTAATTATCCAGGGCAGTATCTTGCTGGGGAAATAGTCTGAATTCTCCATGAATATGAAAGAGTTGTAAGAAATATTCAAAATCAGCAACTGCAGCAACAGAAAGCATCAAAGGGAAAAACGTTAGGAAAAATTACATAGAAATATCTTCAATGTTATTAAAATGCCTTTTTGAAGACATGAAAGCATAGCGCAGAACATGGCTGTGCTTCAGACAACCACTTAAAATCATACATATTGGCTGGGTTCATCAAAATTACCAGATATATTTTTGGAAAAAGAACGTTCAATTTTTGTTTTAAGAAATAAATTACATAAGTTGAGGAATGCATTTGTTGCCTTTCATGATCTACTTTCTATTTTCCTCTCTTTGAGGAATAAAAGAGAGAAAACAAAAGAAAACTTTCCCATTTATACAAAAATGGGTTAATTTAGAACAGCACAAATATGTTGCATTTTAGGATGGGTTTTTTGGTAACTAAGCTAGCTTTTTTTGCCCCCTTCTCATATAGATTATTTTTCAAGGAAAACCTTCCAGCAACTTTATTCATCGGTGTGATGAAATGAAATAAGCGCAAGTTCTTCCTGACAGCATGCTGTATTAGCACTCAGCACACATAATACAGCTATATGTGCATGTTGTAACTACTGACACTCAAAGTACTGCCATTATGACTTATCCAGCTAATGCAGCAAACCACTGTAAATGGTTCCATTTATAGTCGATTTTGACATAGAAAATGGTTGCCATACTGCATTACCAGAATCCTTTATAGAAAATTGGGTTATTCTGTTTTCAGAAGAGGTGGGGAACCTATGCAAGTTGCATCCTTAGCAATAAAATCCAGGCCTTGTTATCTGAAAACGACTAAATCAAGCAAGCAGTAATCACTGTGCATGTGGGATGGAAAACATTAATCTAGAGGAGTAAACATACAATAGGCTATCTCATTTGAACTATAATTTGTTATTTTTCTGTAGTATACTATTACTGATGAAAAAGGAGAAATATGATAGATAAGCAGTACTGTCTTAGAAACACAAAAACAAAGGTGAAAACAAACAAAATACATTAGATTATGTTTTGATTTACAATCTAACTGAAAAAGTTTCATTCGGATTGTGCAGGATGTTAGATAAAATTTTGAGTTAGGAGGTTATAGAAACCCATAGTTCCCTATGTTATGGACATAATTTGTGTGCATGCAGATATACACAAGTACAGAGATAGATGTTACTAAAATTAGTAAAATATTTGTAGTGCAAAACTAACAGGAGTAACCCCAGCTTAGACAAGAAGGGCAGCTTCTATGAACGTTATTCCCTGAATGATAAAGAAGGTATAATACAGGAAAAGGCCTACCTATACTGTCATTGTCTAGATAACTACTGAATAATTGCACCAAACCAAGGCAATTAGCATTTCTTTTGGTCTTGTATGTATGATAATAAGAGTCATTCTACTTGTAATATGACATTTGATTAATACAAGTGTCTGGTAATTTCAGATTATTAATTCCCTTAGCCATAAAGAGACACCCATGTACTAGCAAAATTGATGTAAATTGAAGCTGATATAAATTATCTAACACAAATTTAAATTTACAAAAACCATTAAGCGCCACAAATGTGAAAATAAATCATACCTGGCAAACCTTTAGACTTATTTGCCTCTTCTATAATTCAGATTACTCAGTGAAAATTATTCAAACTTCTGGCATTAGAACAATTAACCCAAAGTAAATGAAGATAGTTCTAGTTGGGCTTAGCTAATCAGTGCCCAAGAGTGACCACCCCAATGCAGCACATGCTATGTTTAAGCATTCAATACTCCACAGGTTTTACTGAGAAATATTATATAACACAACAGCCTTCTCTTACTAACACCATTGGAACACTTTTGTTTTCTCACATTCAGGAAACAATGTATTGTCTTGAATACCAGCAATTATTAGAGAGTTCTATTTTGCTATAAATTCAGATTGTAAGAAACCCATATGCTAGATATAAAAATGACACATTGTTCAGATCATGCAACAAGCGCGCTATACTCTATGCTAGCTACATACCTTGAGACATACTGACATTTAGCACAGACTGATTACTATTAACTTGCTATTTGAAGGGAGTTATCTCAGGACTCTCAGAGACTGAGACAAAAAAGTTATTTTATTAGAGGAAAGCTTGCAAGCAGGGACAAAAACACTGACGAGTGGTGGTGTTTTGTCAATGAAGAAAGAAGAGCACAAGCTCCTGTTAAACCCATCCTTGTGAGGGGAGAATACCAGCTCAAAATAGCACCAGTTTCTCCATCCTTACATTACGTGGAAGAAACCTCTGTAGGGACGGAGAAGCTTGGGAGAAAACATTTTGAAAAGGCTGTAAATGTATGCAAACTAGTAAGTGCTGTTATTGTGTTAGAAAAAAGACAGACCCAGAAGATTTTAGATAATACAAAAAAACATGGTCACACCAATATAAATAAATAAATGCATGCATAACTCCCCCCAAACATCAAAAGCCCTTTGACCCCACAGTTACAGTACCATGAAGCAGGAGCACTGGGAACCTTCACTCCCTGCTAGGATCAGTGACAACGTACAGTAATGCTATGGAAGTGGGCTATAAGCGCTTGGGCAAGCCAGCCCTGATGCCACCAGCAATCAGTGGATAGCAGCAAGACTGGGCTAGGTTAGTCCTGTCAAAAAGCCCACCCTAACAGCTGCAACCATACGGTTAAATGGAGAGATCACCTATTTTAAGACAAGAGGAAATCTCAAAGAAAGGTAAGGAAAATAACCTGACGGTGTGAAGTCAGTTGGAGCATTAGTTAAAGAGCATTAAACCTTTATGTGTTGCTTCTATTTAGAGGTAAATTGTGCTTCAATTGTTGTAACCTAATCCTCTTCAGTGGCTTAATTTTTTAAGAGCATCTGACAACAGTAACAGCAAAATAAATATGAAAATGTGGGAAGAACTTTAATTTGATAATGAAAGAAAGATGCATCTAAATAACTAAGACACCTGCTGCTGTCCGCTTTTTGAAGTATTTATATTTTCATTGCTGAAGAACAACCATCAGGTATAACAGACTAGAAAATACATTTATGTTTATGAATCTATTTTGTATCCACACTTAGGTTTATTATCTGCAACTCCCTTGTTTCCAAAGAAAGCATGTTTCAGACATGAGATTTTTTTTTTTTTTTTTTTAACCCCAGTCCTGGTAGGGACAACTTTTAGCTCCTCATAACTTTTTAGCTTTTCTGCTTAGAGCCCAGAAGGTCACCAAACAGATCATGCACTGGGAGGCACACAGCAAATCTCCAGGGGAGCAAGCAATTGATGGCTCCACTGCGCTGTGCTTTGCTATGAGGGGCTACTCCTCTCCTGACTATCCTCTTCTCAAGAGAAATTCTGCTGATGAGCATATTTGACTAAGAGGTTACTACATATTCTACTACATTTGTTTGGCCAAGTTGGTGCCTCTTTGATCACACAGTGCTGAAATGCTGTTAACTCTCTGAGACGAAAAGGCCCATTTAGTTCTGCTGCTTAGAATTCTGCTTGCAGCAACATTTCAGACTGAGGTGTCCTGGTGCAAGGAAAATAAAGTGAAACAGCTTGTGAATTATTCTTACTTGCTGTCAGAAGCAAGTTTAAAAATCATGTTTATAAGTACTTGAATAGAAGGGACTAGGAGAAAATATAGGAATGTATAGTAAAAAACTGGCATATTTATACACAAAATAGAGCCATAAACTGCCTGGACTGCACCCAGAAATGTATCTCAGCCTTCATCAAGTGTTGAATAGAGCTCGTGGAGGGAAACACAGGTGTTATGTACACTAACTAAATTTTAGCAATTGCTGGTTACTGATAGGCTGGGAGAAACCTATTATTTTAACTGAAACAAAAAAAAAAAAAAACCCAAAAAAAAAGGAAATTATCTTGGTCACTGAGTGCAGCCCACCTGAGGATGACACAGCAGACTGTGTATGCGGCTTCCTTCCTGCTCACACACCTACACACCTTTCTGGTTAGTACCTACATTTTCACCAAGGCAAATGATAAGAAAACCGGTGGGAGAAAGAAAAAGTAAAAAACCCTTCTGCCAGCATGATGTAATACAGGTATCATTGATCAGGTTTCCAGAGAGCAACTGTTCATTTTCACAGGGTACAAAATCATTACTTGAAGATACAAACTTGCTTGTGTTGCTTGTTTTAGAGCACATGATGCTTTTCTAGCAAGGCAGCATTTATTGACTAATATTGCCAAGTGAAAGTGTAATCAATCAAACGTAATCAAATGGAAATTTCAGACTGTATCTATTTTTTGGTGAAACACTTTCCATATGTGACAGATAAGATAGGCTTGTCAGAAAGGCTTAGTTCCAGTGCCATAGCTCCCTGTACCTGCCCCATGAAATTCAAAATACTAAACCAATGATGTCCAACTTCAGACAGGGCAAACTACATAAACTTTTAGAGAGACTCTTGAAAGTTTCATACCTCAGGCTCCTCTCCTCTGCCATGTACCCAGATAAGTACCCAGCAGGTTACCAAAATGCAGAACTCCCTGTGACAAAATGGGCACATCCTGGCACGATTCAGACTCTGATACCAGATTCAGTGAACCCGCACCTGCTTACACCATGTGTGGGAAAGAGCCATCACACTTTTGTTTGGCCAGAGCCAAGAGGAAAATCTATAGGCAACGTGAGTTGCCCTTACAGACTGGACAACAGGACTACCAATTTGCAGGTTGACCTCCCCTGGGCTGACAGGGAATTTTGAATCCCTGGTACTTAAAGCCTGAATAAGCCAGGTCTTTGAGTAACAGCAGTATAAAATTTGTGGAACAACCCCTACGTCCTGCAACCCTGCTGACATCAGGGAAGTGCTATGAGGGATAAATCTGGCCAGGATCCTCTTTCAAACCAGGGTAATCAGTAGAACTGGCAAAATGTTTCTAAATGTAAACATGAGCTGGCATAATTTCACCTGTTTTGCTTATAATGATTTTCCACACATTCTAAGAAAATAAATATTAATTGACAAAGATTAATTCAACAATAAATTTAACACAAATAAAAAATATTGATAGAATGTACATGTTTAGTGACAGAGGCAAATGTTTAACATCAAAATCAGGTTTAAGATATTTTCTTATCTATTGACGTAATAGCTCACAACTTTCTTCTATTTAATCAGAATTAACCAGCACATATTGAGTTTTAGCCCTCCTTAACTGCTCAAAAAAAAAAGACACAAGTGCATCAATAAGGGGCTCTTTAGTTGTTTAACAGAATTAGTCCCTGAAAGTATTGAATAAAAACAGCTTTAAATGGTGTCCTCATCAGTTTTTGATTTCTTCTACTTGCAGAAGAAAACCCATTTTTTTTTCTTCAGTTCTGGCATGTTGAAAATCATTCTATAGAATGAATCAGTGCAGTAACTGGTGTGTAAGTAATCTTGGCAGAAATAGGCTATGTATGTACAGTTATTTCCAGCATGTAACTTGCTCCATTCCACAAACTAAAGAACTGTTGTACAGTTATTTTACTGGTTGCCATGCTGATAATCTACTTATTTAGATAGAGACTAGTGTTTGAGAATCTATTAATGTCCTTACACTTGTGTTTGAAAGGTTAACAGTGAAAACAAAACTCTGAAGATACAAAGATGTCTGGAATCAAACAATAGAATTTCCAACAGAATTTACCACTTCTTCGCCCAGTTTTAGATTTTTTATTTTTTTCCCCTGCACAGAGAAGGTGGTAGTCTGCAAGATATTAGCATGCCATTATGCTAAGAAGGTAGAAAGCTGTATGTTGCTTTAAATTATTCCAGAAAAGCCCCAAAACAGTCATGTTAGCTAAAAATCTATGCAAAAGGAAGGTGAAGGCAGCAACATGATATGAAATGCTGAATGTTTTTGCTGAAAGCATAACAAAAAGTTTTACTTTACTAGAATTAGAGCAGCAGACATAAGGGTAGGCAAACAATCATTTGGAAGAGAAGACAATGATTAGAAAGATGACTGGCTCTTAAAGTAACAGTTTTGGTCATAGTGGTATGTGCAGAACTCAAGACCTGTAGAAAACATACGGACTGGAAAATAAAACATCAAAGCTAATTCCATATCTTGCCTCTCACTTCATTTTTTTGACATATTCTTCAAACACTGGCAAAATGATATCATAGAACTCTTCATTTCTAAGATACTTAAGGAGGGATATTCAGAAACTTTACAGATAATATCATAATGACTGAGATTACATTCTTCTTCTATGTCCAAACGCAGGATATTTCCATGTCGAGACCATTTATAAAATGTTTACTTGCATACAAAATTCTATTAAAAAAAAAATCCAAGTTACTCCATTTTTAAATGTATACCTCAAAAATGCTCAGAAATTGTGTGTGTATATATATACACACACATATATATAAAATAACTTTAAAAGCTATTGCAAAACAGCACTTTCTATTTGGCCATAAAGCAAACTGTTGACATTTTATGTTTTTCCCCAAAATTTTTTAGCTGATCTTCCAAGGTAGCAGTGGGGGGGGGGGCAGCAGGGAAGGCAAGGTGGGGGAGGAGGCTTGGGGGGGTTTGTTTGGTTTGGTTTTGCTACACTGGCAGCATTCATCCTGAATGAGAATTCCCTTTACTGTTCCTATATAAAGGAAGTAGATTGTTAATGGGTAAATTGGCTTTATATCACAGTGTCACAATTAGACATTACATGCTTGAAAGTCTATAATAGACCAAATGAAATCACCCAGCTACTTTTACTGATTTTCCATGAATACTGTCTCATACAATAGCTGCTCACCCCATCCCATGTCATTCAGTGGAGGATGTCATGTAAGCCCAGCTCCTATTGCTGGGATGATAATGGAAGGAATCCTCCTCAAAGCCCTTCCCAAGCACGTGAAGGACTAGAAGGTGATTGGGAACAGGCAGTGCAGATTTACCAGACCAGGTACAGTCTCACAAGCGCCAAACAGAGGAGAAAAACACTAACACAGCCCAGCATGTAGTTGGCTGTCATTGCTGCAAGGGCATACTGCTGCTGACTTGCATTCAACTTGCTGTCCCCAGGTCCTCTTCTCCAAAGCTGTTTTCTTTGCTGTGGGGGCCCAGACAATGCTGCTATGCAGGATGACCCCAGCCCAGGGACCGGATCTGGCACTTGCCTGTGCTGATGTCCTGGAGTTGCTGGCCAGCCTGTTTCTCCAGCTTGTCCAGGTCCCTCTGAACAGCAGCCCTGCCCTCCAGCACTTCAGATGCATCCCTCAGTTTAGCAGCTACCATAAATTTTGAGTGCACCTCTACCTCATCATTCAGGTTGTTAATGAAGACATCAGATAGCATTGGCATCAGTATCTACCCCCGGGAGATGCCACTAGGGATCAGCCATCAGTTTGTGTTACTGATCGCAACCTTTTAAGTGTAACAGTCCAGCCAGTTTCCATCCACTTTCTCATCCACTTACCAAGTCCATATCTCACCAACTTGGCTACAAGAATAACATGGGAAACGGTGGCAAAAGCCTTGCTAAAGGCGAGGTAAACAATGTACATTGTTCTCCCCTTGTCAACGCCACCACTCATCTCATTATAGAAGGAAATGAGGTTGGTCAGGCATGATATGACCTTGATAAATCCAGGCTAGCTTGTCCCAAATACCTTTTCCTTCATGTTCCTGGAAATGGTTATCCACTGTTTCTTCACTATTAAAAAAATAACACAGATTATGCTGCTTTGATTTTTAGCTTTTTGTTTTCTAGCAAGATAGATGCTATTTCATTGTAAGTTCTATATAATGCCTCAGCCTATAGGTAAGCACAGCCACTGCATTCATAACTGACAATAAATAACAACTCAGTCCCATCTATTAACTGACAGAGTATTATATGTTTTTCCTCTATGAAAAAGTACAATATTGATGGGGCCACAAACACATTAGGTAGATCAGAGTAAACTACTTTTTTTAGCAAAGTTTTTGTTTCAGCTGTATAAAGGCATGTGATTACACCATCCGCTTTCAAATTGCTCTAGTAAGTAGTACTGCAAAGAAACACCCTTTGAACAGCTTCAGAAAATCTCTGTGCAGATTTATATTGAGCTCAAAATTCAGCAGGAGTCTGTTCAACATGGTTGAGAGAAGAATTGAGTTATAGAGCTTATGGCTTGAGGCTATCAACTGAAACTGAGCTTTAATTAAAATGGATTTGATAATGCACAGTAGAGTTTTGGACGGCTTCAAAAACCATTTCAGAAAGCTGATGTGGTTTGCCAACTTTAAAGTGAAGTAACTACTATACGGATATTAGAGTTTTTAGAAGACACTTAAAAGGATAGAGATGAATTCTGGGTTAACCAACAGAGGGAGCATCTTCTAAACAAAACCCTATCAACAGCATATCTGTAGTACCTAGACATGTGCTTGTACCAGGTGTGGGGCTGTTGGCTAACACCACCGAGCTGCAGGAGGTTGGAGGGCAGTGGTTTTCCTACATGAGCAGCAGGCCTTGCCATCCTTCCATTAGGACTCCAGTTGCAGTTTGCACGTATGGCGCTTGCAATGCTCCAGATGACGTGTTGCAAGCAACAATGATTAATATAAAATGTTTGTATTTTACTTGAAGATGAAAGCCTTAATTCTAGTTTGGGGTTTATTTTTGCTATTGGGAAGTTTTTAATAATTTGGCCCTTTTACACCTAGGAGTCACAATCACAGACAGCCTTTTTGGCTAAAGAGAGAGGCAGGAAAGGAATAGGAAATGTTATAGAAAGAAACAAGCAGTTCAGAGCTAAGAAAGTATCTTTCTCAATTTCTCAACTCTAAACTCAGGTTATAGGATATATTAGCTGTGGAATGTTGATTTTTTTTTTCATTCTCCCTTAAGACAAGAGAAAATCTAAAGATTGCATGCACAAGTACAAAGATTTCCTTACTATTGCCTTTTCTTAAGCTTTCAGCAAGTATCAGTTTTCTAGCTTTAACCAGTATGTGTTTGGGAGGAACAGCTCAATTAAGAGAAACTGGAAGATCTCCAAGTTGCCTTTCATATTTAAAAAAAAAAAAAAAAAAAAAAGGCAGATAACACCAGTGTGTCATCTGATGCAGAAGCCTGACTCTCATATTCAGCCCCAAAGAGAGGCTCAGCTAGAAGTTTCTGGAGAGCAAACAGGAAGTTTTGAAGCTAACCACACATAAAAAAAGCGACCTTCCCTGTGTGCGTAGGTTAATACATGTGGTGTTATTACAAGATACCTAAAACTAAAGTTCAAAGAGACACCAACCACAGTCTCACACAAATTTTGCACCCTTAATCTGCAACTGCATTCTCAGCCAGGTTTTTAAGTCATTCTAGAAGCATGAGTGTGCCTTTTGCTCATTCATCTACTCACAAACTATACACAAATTAAGGATATATATTCACTGTCAAAGGCCAAAGACATTGACTATCAAAAAGTACCTTGTAGTTATTCCCCAACCAAAATAACATTTAATGCACAAGGCCTTGACTCATTGATAAGTCTGTTATGTAAAGCACAGCATTTTCCATACCCATTTCTGAATGGGCACAACTTTTTAAAGGTAAATACCTGATAACTGGACAATGCTCCTTACTTCACTGAGCTGACTTAACTGGACCTGGCTGAACTGAAAAAAATGGTGATTTTTTCAGAAGACCTGCAAATGTCTTTATTTCAAGCATAATTTATGAAATTTTTCAAGTGTAGCTATACAAGAATTCCGGGGGGGGGGGGGGGGCGGAATTTTTCAGGCCAACGTTTCTTCCTACCTGTAGGCTTCATTTTATGTTGAACTTCTCTCCTAATCTGCCAAGACCTGCTTTTTCTGCCTTGTTCAATATGGCCAGTACTAGATTTCTTCATTCCTTTAGTCACTGGTAACTGGTCTTCCTTCCTCACCACCCACACAGCTCTGCAAGTTGTTTCCCAGCTATTTGGATAACCAAAAAGCTGCAGAAACATGTTTGAAGAAGAGAACAGGCAGTCTCCTTCATTTCACATCTATCACAGCAAACAGTCCCACAGCAAAACAGTCTATCATGAAACAATAACCAGGCACCATCTGGCAAGTACAAATCTAATGCTCAGGGCCCAGTGGGACCCTGTCTGTGGGGGTCCATCACACTCTCTGCTCCAATGCCCTGAAAGCAAATTGGATCTGGGCCATAAGAAGACCCAAGCCCTTTTTCTTGTTGTTTGACAGAGACCTAAAGGCTTCTGTTCCTCAGGAGAGGCACGTCTGAAATTTAGCCCCTGTTACCACCTCAACACACAGATGAGCACCTTGTGGAGCTCTGCCTCATTTGCCTGGAAACTTGGAAACTTCAAGTCCATGCCCCTTTTCAGCAAATAGGTGCTTTTCAGACAGCAAGGAGTCTTTCCACATGAGAGCCATTCCTAGCCAATTAAGAGTTCACTCGTACTGAAAAAGACTGAAGTTAAAAACATTGTGTGAGATGTAAGGCTGGATGGTGGGGGACAAAGCATTTTTCTCTCGTGTTTACAACTACTGAAATGACCTCATATTCAAACAGCCATGCTTTGAAATGCAGGGTATATCTGAGATTTTCTTACTCTTACAACTACCATTCAGTGAATGGCCATAATCTCTGTATTCAACTTTCACAATATGAATAGAAAGGGGGAAATCACAGAACATTCTTCACTTGTACATAATAGTCCAACTGCAAGTCTGCAAGAAATTGCAACTAAATAAAGGAAAGATGACTAACTTCAACCAGAGGTCTTGGTTATTCCACAGAAAGGCAAGACTGACAGTCATACCTGTCTTCTGAATCAACTGATCCAACTGTCCCAGATCAAAGTGCAGCATTGCTTTGAGCAGTATTCCAGTGAGTATATGATCTCATACACGTCATTATCTAGAACCATATCCATCAATAATTATCTACTCTTACCCTGGCAAAAAACACACCTCTACAAAAGGTTGTTAATTTCCCAACTAAGGCAATGATATCCTCTAACATTTTCAGTTATCTATTCCAAATACATACATCCCTGACCTTACTGCTGACAAACCATGCCTAATTACATCCAAACTTTACCATCCAACAGAATGCTGCAGTAAAACATAATGTCAGGGTAGTGGCAAGCCTTTTGATCACACTCCAGACAGTCTCCATCACCTGGCAGTTCTGGTCACCTCAAACCCAGCTTCTACCCAGTTGAGCCTTTGCTCCACTTAATCTCTCATTCATGCAATGCAGATATACCTCATACAAGCAATTTAACTGAAAACTAAATTCAGCTGGAGACTTGGCAGGTAATTGAATTTTGCTCAAACTGAAGTTCTGGAAGGACTGGGAGAAGGTAGTTACAACCTTCATTTTGTGTTAATGAAGGGGTTTGTCATTAAAAAGAGATCACTCTGCTTTAGAGAGATTAAGTGTTTTATAACTTTCATTAAACTTTGTGGACAAAATTCTGGCTCCTTCACAGTCCATGAAAGACTTCCAATAATGCTTAATCAATGCTAAGTTTACAGTACCTTGAGGGAGTACTGTACAAGTTAAACACATGCTATGGAATTGCATGAGCAGACCATCAGAGCAGCCTATTTTTCTTCAGACTCCACAGAGGTTAGGGTACTGCTTTAAAACATATAACAATCACTCACTAGAAAACATCACAAAAAGTACTCCAGAGTCTACATTTTTATTTTTCTTGTCAAATTAATCAAGTAACTTTGACATCCATAAGTAAATTACCATCCACTGTTAATCATAGATACCCCAGTTACAAAACTCAAAATCCCTGGGGTTTTTAGATATATCTGCTTTGAGTGGTCTCAAGTATGAAAGTTGTTTTCTTTTATTAAAACAATACAGCTGCAGCATTTTTGTGACCTGTTAGTCTCAGCAGAAACAAATATATGCATAGGGACTAAGCAGACAGCATTTTGTGAACTATCAGCAGCAATAGGTCCTTCATATTAGGTACCAAAACTAGCCAGACATTGATCTACATAACGAAATAAACAGTTCAGTCCAATCTGATAGCATCATTCCCATACTAGCTGAAGGCTACAGTTCTCATAACTCATAATTTATTGTTCATAGGATTTGAAAAATATGTTGAGTAAAATAAAAAAAAAAAATCCCATCCCCTCCCAAGAATATGATTAAATTAGGGAAGTATTTAGATGACAATGATTTTGATTATTCTGAAGATCAGAGATGTGCTTTCTAATGCCAGAAAAAATTACCCTCTCTGCAGGATTAGTTAGAATATTTAGTGGAAATTAACATCTCCTGGATATTGTTCTCAAAGACATTGCTGTTACTAATTTACAAGCTGACACGCAAATAACAGATTTGTTATAAAAAACAGCAGGAAGAAAAACAATGTGTGTGTGTGTGAGAGAGGGGAGATTACACAGCCAATTTTTGCTGGTAAGTAAAAGCCTTTGTGGAATAAAACATTACAAGAAAGGATTCACACAGGGAGGGGAAAATTGTTTTAAGACCAGTATAGGGCAGGAGTAATATATCAGCTATTCTCTGGCAGCATCTGCACCGTAAAAGAAAATTGAGGATTGTGTGGAACTCCCAATGCAGGGCATGCAGAGGGCTGGCAAGATCAAGATAGCCGTCTGCATAGGCAGCCATAAAAATTGGCCTTGTTTATCTCTCTAGGTTTTTTTCCACAGAAATACATGTGAACAGATAAGATTTGACTCCCACAATTTCCTCCCTCATAAAGAGCTACTGTGTTTTTTTCTTTATGAAACATTTCCCACCTTCTGCTTCCAAATTCAAATGACCAAATGTTATCCTAAATCACACTCTTTTCCCAGGCTCTGTGTCTACAAAATACACTATTCGATCACTTTCTGCCTAGATTTACATGGATCAATACACATGCACAAGTTAGATTCACGACATGAACTCTATGGAACAGGAACCACCTCTTAAAGTTGTATTCCAGCCAGGGCTTCTGGGACTAGTTTTGGGTGGGGTGCAAGATATAATCAAGAGAAGTGAAGACTATACTGGCATACATCTAAATCCCAGACTCCTGAGGAAGATTTGAGCAAGTACATGAATAAGACCAATGATTTAACCAGCAGAGATATATGGCATATCAGAGCAAGGTACTGCGTGAATCTTTGCCCCAGATTTACTACAAGTCATGAGCAAAAAAGTCCAAACGCTGACCTGAAGAATCGTATTGGCACTTGATTACAATTCATCTCTAATGCAGCCATAAAGTAGATTTACCTATGAAGACTGAATTTAACCTAAAGGGGAATACAGAATATAAAAGCACTAATTTGCTAGCTTTATTTAAAAACAAACAAACAAACAAAAACAGTTGCCAAACTGATAGCATTATCTTCTAAGCAGAAGTGTCTGGTCTGATTCTGATGTCACAACATAAATAAGAAGTGCCCCCACAGAAGGCAAGAGAGCTATAAAATCAATGTAAGGAAGGTCAGATTAAGACCCTCCTCATTTACTGTTAAGGGTGTTATTTAGTCAAGGCACTTGTGGTACTCTGGATCGATCATCAGTCAGTTGTGACATTCTGTGCCTCAGTGAAAACGTGTACTGAATGAACACTGGAAGGTTGACAGCTTAATATCTGGCAGCAGTTAGAGAAAAGCCAGGCCATATTTTTCATTTCCAAAAGCAATAAACAAAGGACCATCCCAATGCTAGGAATCATTTAAGTAGATTCCCTTCACATGAGAACCTGGCAGGGTCACAGCACCAGAACCTTTGCTTTGTTAAGGGGTAGGAGATAGGGGTTGTTCGTTTTTGGAGGGTTTTGAGTTGGTTTGGGGGTTTTGTTGTTGTTGGGTTTTTGGGAGGGTTTGGGTGGGTGGTTGTTGTTGGGATTTTGGGGGGGGTGTTTGTTTTGGGGTTTTTGTTTGGGGGTTTTTTGTTGCATTTTGTGTTTGTTTGTTTGTTTTTACAGTAGTACTTACTTATCCTAGCACAACAGAGAGAAGAAAACAATAATGAAAGTGGAAGACATAAGTGGGTGACATGGTTTCTGGCTTGCTCCTTCCTTCCCTCCCTTCCTGTCTCATTTGTCTTGTGCGCTTAATTTCAGAGTACATGCTTCTGCATTATATTGGCTCCTTACCTAAAGTCAGGTTTGACTTTCAATCACCAACCTTGCCAAGGGTAAGAGTGAAACTAGTTACCTTTGCACTGTGACTTGTGTCATCTCTTCCATTGCAGTAGTGGGAAATGACAGCTCAATTTCTGGATGCTGCTTTGCCTTCTTTCACTAAACAACTCAGTCCTCAGAAGCTCCCACTACTGGAAGTTAGAGAAAGACAATTTCCTTTTCCAGGTCATCCTTCCCAACAGTGCTACTTTTAAAACCTGTAAAATATATTCTAGTAAATCCTCACTTTGAAATGTAATTCCTTTATTGTCAATAACGTGGCTGCAGGTCAAAAATGTTAAACAATCAACATAACCCTGAATAAGTAGGGGATGTCTCCCAAAGACTTCTGTTACAGTCAAGATATAGGAATGGGAAGTATTTCTTACCCTTCTGTTGATCCCAACCTGGCTGCTTATCTTTACTCAAAGTACAAATTTGTATGATTAAGGAAACAAAAATCTGCTACAACACAAATGAAGTGCAAAAACCAGGGCTCCCTCAGCAGGCAAATACACGTGAATTAGTTTGAATCTGCCATATCGGGCTTTACATCTCACATTTTGGTAGGGTAGGAACTGTAAGAATCATGTTGGCCTAAGCTTTTGCCCACATTGCCTAACACCCCTTGCTTATTGTCTGTAGACTTCTATGAATGCAGCCACATGTGTCTTTGCTCCTCAGCCTGGCTGTTCCAGCACAGACTGGGAAATCGCTGTCCTCATGCAAATCTTCCTAAAGCCTTTTTTATCCTGCAGCTCATGCCTGAGCATCAGCAACAGTAGAGTTATATTAAAACCACAAACTGTAAAATGTCCTCCTCCCTTAAACGTATTTCTCCATCTCTTGCACTTTCTGCACATCCCACCTATTCAGTGCAAGGCAGGGATTGTCTGTTATGTTTTGTCTCAAGATGTGCTCAGCACAAATTTTTTAGTGCTTAACGAAAACTAATCTTTTGGATAAGTGGGAATTAAGTGTACAGTCATGGATCAGTACAGTACCCTTATACTCTAACTGAAAGGTTTTCATTTCAGCACATTTCTGTATAACAACAAACTCTGTCCATCTAAAGCTTGCTTATCAGGCTGAGGTTTGACCAGATATCTAATAATTGAATCAGAAAGGTCAATTACATTTCCTGAGATCACTCTTCATGAAGACAAAACAAGATTCATTTGGCCCACCTTCCTGCTACCCAAGGAAGCAGGAAGTAGAGCATTTGATTTATTTTATCGCACTTCAAAGCTGACTGCTGTGGGTCACTTGCAGGGAAATTATTATAAATACCAGTTGTTTTGCCTTGTCAGGGAAAACAGTAAACTGCTGGGGTAGCTATACTGAGCTGCGTAATGGCACTTCTGTGATGAACAGGCTTACAACCCTATCAACGGATTTAGAGTTTGAATGCAGCCTAAGAAATCCAAGATCCAAGGCTTCTGCCTAAAAAACATGAGGTCATTGACTGATCTGGGCTCCACTCATTCCAGAAGGGAAAGTTTCTTATCTTGCTCTCCCCTCTAAGGAAAAGTATATAAATGAAGATCTGCCATCAAAAGGAGTCAGATACAGATCAGCAACCAAAATTTTGGATGCTTATATGAAATACTGGCAGTCTTGAATCAGCAGTGTTGGTGATATTTTATCTCCATAAGGACTGCCTAAAATTTTGAAACGTACACAGGAACTAGAAAGAAAATACACTTAAAAAAAAACCCCAACTCATCCATAATCAATATCAAGTTTTTTTATCTAATTACTTCACAGATGAAATCAGAAGTGCTAGATGACAGAATGTTCTTTTTTTCCATACACTTGTCATGACAAAATTTAATTTGTTTTCAACAGAAAATAAGTTTAAAAACTCCACAAAATGCCTAAAGTTACAGATACTCATAAAAAAATAAATTACTTCTGTTTCATCAACTGCAACTGCCAGTGAAGATTTGCTCAGTTTAAGCTAAAGCCTGGTCAGACTGCAGGTATGTTAGCCTATGCAATTTCATAGGGAGACAGGTGGCACTAGACAAAACTTCCTTTATGTACTTATAGAGAACGTAGGGTATATATTGCTGCCTGGTCTGCCCTGGAGATGAATGTGGTCCCTGGAAGCTGTGTTTGACTCTGAGTAAAGCCAATGAGTTAAAAAACTGCACAAGATTCAATGCTTATATTTGCCTATAGATGCTTATAGCTTCATCAACAGAGAGGCATGATCAAGTTTTTTAGCTTGGATTTCAGGATTTCAGTTACAAACCTCCAAAGCAAGAGGTTTTCATATGCTTCTGGAGTTCATTGTGAAGGTGAGAAGTATGTACATCATCAGTATGAAAAACATTAAAATGACAAAAAGCAAACAAGACATCTATATGAAAGGACACTAGCAGCCAAGTTTTGCAGTAGGTAGTTTACAAATAACTTGCACAATGTACTTGTAAAATATAATGAATCAGTAACAGCAGTGAGGACAGACCAAAAAATCCTGGAGTCCTTATCATAGAATCACAGAATCATTTCGGTTGGAAAAGACCTTCAAGATCATCAAGTCCAACCATTAACCATGCCCCCTAAACCATGCCCTGGAGTACCCTGTCCACTCGCTTTTTGAATACCTCCAGGGATGGTGACTCAACCTTTGCTATAACCATTCCACTACTCTTCTCTGTGTTCAAGACGACCATTCCTGCCAGTTCAGTCATGATGTTTCATTCTCCCTTGCTTGAAAAACAATTTCTCAGATAAATATTTTCTTTTACAGTGTATTACATTCTCCTTAAGAGATCAATAAAACCATAATTATACCTGTAATGTCTTTGCCCAGACTTTTTAACACCTGAAAGTGCACTGTACTCTTTTAAGATTTGGGGCTGGGTGGGAGAAAAGTGGGGAGACCAAATGCTTGCACGGTTTTTGGGGTTGGTTTGGTTTTGTTTGGGTTTTTTTTGGGGGGGGGGGGGGGTGTTTGGGTTTTTGGTTTTTTTGTTTTTTGGTTTTTTTTTTAATTTAGTTTGTCACAGAAAGTCCTGTGATTGATTGGGGATTAATAATCGTGACATCAAGTTGACTGTAATATACTCCTTTTCCAGGAATGTCATGTTTATTGCCTCGAGTGAGCTGCATCAAATTGAAAGTCCAAAAAAATTATGTGCCAAACGTTCCTGTGGGCGCAATTCGTCACCCACCCTTTTCCAAGCCACTGACAAGCAATTAAAATAGCATCATATAAATAGATGGGGAAAGTTTGAAAATATTTTAATTCCTCCGAGAAGAGCAACTTGGACAACACCGTAAATTACTTTTTATTACCCTTATGTTTTGTACTATCATCTTTGGGTAGGAGACTATACTGAAGAAAAACACAAATTTGTGAAGTTTGGTGACAGAAACTATCTCACTTTGTTTTCTGACATCTGAAGAAAGAACAACTAGATTTTTCAGAAACTCCAATTTATGCTGTTCTACTGAATGCAATGAATAAAACTATTTTTTGTTGCCAAAATCTAGATTTAGAACATAATTTCAGGCTTGATTTTTAGTTTACCTTTACTTTGCTTGAGTAACTATAACAGAGAAGTCTAAAATAAGCCCTGTGCAAAGCTCCACGCTTCTCAAAGAAGGTTGAAACTGAAAAGATTTTTCAAAATGTATAACCTTTTTTAAGTTATAAGAATATGAAGATAGAGACTTATTTCTCTTCAAATTAAAAAATACCTTCTTTCTAATTTTTTTGCATTGCAAAATAAAGCAAGAGTGTAAGAGATACTGTGATCTGTCTCAGATTGGCAAAAGCTTGGAAGAGAATCTGAAATTGTAAGAAAATAACTTTGCTGAAAATTTTCAGGTTATTCTAAATTCACCCTAAGATCCTTTAGCACAGCAAGAAAGTTGCCTCTGAATAATCTTGCTAGAAAAAAACGCCCATTTTCTTCTCACCTGCAAGTATGTCTCATGATAGATACCAGGACATCAGAACCTCAGAGGTCACACAGTTCAAAAGTTGCTTCAGCCACCACTTTGTTTCCAGTGACCCCCAAATTTAATTTGTTAGGTGATAAGATCTGTGGATGATGCTGGATGTAGTAACATTTTAACACCTGTTCATCAAGCTCTGTGCAGTAACTTGTCTCATACAATAGGAATTTAGCAATCACCAAACAGATTAAGTTTTCTGGCATCTGTTTAAATCAGCCAGGGGATTAGACCTCTATACACTCATTCTGGGTCACGCAGTTGCCTCTTATTCAGAGCTGGTTTTTGCAAGATCCTCTTGAAAAAAATATTTTTATTCTATATATATAGTGTTCACTGCAATATTTTTCGTTCTGATGGTGGTTGTTTTGCTAGTAACTACATCAGAAAATTTTTAATACCATTTTTGCATAAAATTTGCAACTGTTCATACTAAAGGTAAATGCTAAAACTTAATGGCTGCTTTCAAAGACCTTATTTAAAAATATATATATAAAATACATCTCCTTAAGTATACAGGCACTGATATAGCAAATAATTGAGCTAAAGCAATGCATAATTTATGTGATAAAGCTTTACATTACTGCAGCAAACTCAAAGAAAATACAGTATTTAGCTGCCTAGCCAGCGGGTGTAGGTCACAGCAAAGTGATTGCTAGGGACTTTAAGGAGGGCAAAGCTACTAGAGGAGAGTGGAATAGTACGCAAGCACATAGCAAAACCAAACTGTGCCAAGCAGTGACTACTCTCAAGACAAGCAGACTGATGTCAATACCTGCCTGAGCAGACTCCCCTGCATAGGATTGCAAAGGGGAGAAGTTGTCTTGTACTGACAGGGCGAATAGCTGATGTTCAGGATAAGAGCCCACACCAGTTTGCTAAAGCACCATCTCCCCACTGTATGCAGCGACAACCAGACAACCCAGGAGGCAGGCATCATCCCCCATCTCCTTTGAGGCCGTTCTGTTATGGGGTGACTTGCTGCTCCACAGACACTTGGAAAAAACCATTTTTGCCCAAGAGCATCAGGCATACAAGCAGGCACAAGTGAACAAAACCACTCTGTGTTTTCTCTCCCTTCAATCTGGCTGTAAACTTCCAGAGGAGAGAGATTCCTGTAACTGAACAAAACTTCCGCAGTCTTCAGCACGGAGGCCTATTTTTAAGTTTACCAGAGCTAAAAGCAGACACCTCACCCACAGGAGATTGATGCTTATGGCCAAACTGGTAGAGAGAGAACAAAGCGCCCACGCTGTAGAGCCTTCCAATTACAAAGATAGAAAGAGGGCAGGGGAAGAGCGGTGCTGAAAGGGACTAAATGTTTCCAATAAAACTGCACAGAAATTCTGTGGTTTAGCTGAAAATATGCTGCTTTAAAAGTCCAATTTTACTATCATTGACCTGCTACTTAAACATTACATGCTGACTACCTTCATAGTAGAAATGTTTCTGTTTAGCAAACTGTGTGCCTAGGGGAAGTGCACAATCTTTTTTATTTGCTTCTATATTTAGATTTCTGGATAATGCCTATCAGAAAGCCTTTAAAAGAAAAAGGCCTGGCTAAACACTTCATGCATAGGTCATGACAAGCTCACAGACATCTAAGAAAATTTTATCACCTATGCATAATTCATTCTGTTTTTCCTGCAAGGGCCAACATTGAATAGGTGCTCAGGAGGTGTGAACTGAGTGGAAATGTATACACCTATTTTTTCAATTTTTGTGGACAAAACCCCACAAAACAGTGTAGCTCACCCCATTAAAAAAAAAAAATCCCAAATCTTTTTTAGACTTCTTCCATTTTACCACTGAAACAAAGCAAGATTACAAGGACTATCTTATATTTACTATTATGCTGGGGAAAACTTATAGTTACTAGCAAAATATGTCTTTGATTTATAGGCTTTTGGAGACAACTGAAAATGGTAATTTTGTGAACTGACCATCATGCCAGCTACAAGGAATAAATTAAAACATGGTTATTATGGAATTAAATAGCTGAAACAATAAAAAAAAAAAACCCACACAAAAAGAGTGGAACTCTACTTCCCCCCCCCCCCCCCCGAAACTAAAGTTTCTGGTTACAAAACCACACTATTTTTAATATAGCCTACAAAACAAGCAGGCTGAAGTCTTAATGGATTACAAGAGCAGCACTAGTGTGTCAAACAAAGACCAATTTATCCTAATAGCCTGCCTTTGACAGTAGCCAAAAGTGGATGCTTAAAAGACATAAGGAAAGGGCAAGATACATATCAACAGTTCCTTAAAATACTCCTCCACCAATTTGTGGTTAGGCATTTTTCATAGACATCAGAGGATTTCTGTTATGAGGTTGTCCGGTCTCTCCTTAAATTCATGTTAACTTTTAGCACCAACAACACCCTGGGGCAAGGAGTTCCACAGATAAAATAAATACCATTAGTGACTAATTTTTATTCTGAACCTGGCACTTGTTAGCTGCTTTGGATGAATCAGTTTCTTTGCATGAGAAAAGAACCAGCAAGACCCAATGGTTGCTAATTGCTTTAATTAATAGGGATCAGACCTTATAGAAAAAAGAAGATCCTCTACACTAAGCCTTATTTTGCCCATGCTTTCAAAGGGGGCAAGAGGACGAGAACATAGACACCTTCAAAAAAATATTTTAAAATAACAAGATGCAAGAAATAAAGCTGTAGTTGACAAACCTGACAGCTCTGGCTCTCCTGTCATCTGTTCTGGTTTCAGGATTCCTAAGGCTTTCTCTGCATTGATTACATCTATACAGACAGCACATTAATGAATCAGCCTGTATCAGGCAGTCAGAACTTAAAGTCTTAAAGCATTACATATCAAAGTCAACCTATTGAATAACATCTAAAAATTAAATGAAAGTCCATATGTTGTAAATATGAGAAATGTGCTTCACAATCATACTTATCAGCAAAGCTAGAACAACCATTGCTGTTAATAATCATTTCACTATTTTCACTATGTCTTCATAATAAATCTCAACATGGGTTTCTGCTTACTTTGTGACAGCATTTGAGCAACTACACTTTTCTGACCAAGAGTAGAAGCAGGTGCAACATGAATCTCAAAGCCATGAGAGCCCCTGCCTCTCTGAGGCATTAATGGGAGAAATTAGCTCCTTTGGCCCTGTGATAAATCTGGATCTGCTGGCACAAACCTGTGAAAGTTCATTTCAAAGTCTCATGGTCAGTATTTGTTTCAGAAGTACTTGAGCAGTCACCTGATCAAGGAACAGACAAAACTGCTCACATGACTTTTTCAACCCATCACAGCTAATCAACAAACCTCAAAGCAGCAACTATCAATCATAAAACGCTGTCAATAATCACTTTGAGAGCCCCAAATGCATAATTAAGCTATACACCTGAAATAATTTGACAAAAATTATTCCGTATTCAGATATTGACTTGTCATGATTTGATGCAAACTTATTGACATAGTTCTGTCACCATATAAGTGGGTGGTGGAGAGAGAGAGAGTGAATGTTTCATTGCACAAGGCACTAAACCTGAAAGGAGTAAAGTTTTATTGGCAAAATTCATCAAGAAAAAAGTTCAAAATACTCGTTCTTTGAAATTAGAATTTTTTTTTTAATAAGCAGACCATTTTTTGGAAATTTTTTGAAGTTTCAATGTAAAATTTTTAATCAAAATATTGTCAGAAGTAGCCCATGAACTGTGGGGAAGCCAAACATGAAAATGGGTTCAGGGTAGGTTCCTGAGCTAGTCCAACCCTCTGTCTGCCCCCATCCCCCCAAATTCCCACAGAGACTTTAAAGTCTCATTTTTATCCTGATTAATAAAATGCCACAGTCTATAAAGTAAAAAAATCTCAAGTTTTTGTTGTTGCCCTAATTAAAGCCTGTTGATCTTTGGTTTATGAGGTCAGGGTCCCTATCTCAGACTCTGTGACGCACATCACTTGCTTTCAACGCCTTGTTTCTCAACAAACGTGGAGGTTTGTTGACAATGAAGAGTGTTTGGAGACATGGTTGTTGGTATCCACAGCAAGCTAAGGTAACTAGAAAATAAAAAGGGGGTTGTGGGGCGGAGAACCTGTACTTAAATAATCAATGACGTCCAAGGGTGACTGAAATTTCCAACTGCTATATCCATGATAATGTATGCTAGAGATCAAATATATGAGTCACTGATGATTAATTCATATCACAAATGAAAGTCACAGATACAAGTGGTATGGCACTCAAAGAGCTGCCAGTCCTTATAGAAAATAACAAATACAAGCACCAAAACTAGTAAAAAATACTGTACCTCTGAACATACCACAGTTACTCCCACAGAGCCACACAGTAAACTCTCTCTGCTTATCAGGACTGAATTTCAAACTCAGTTTATCCCAAAGCATAAGATCTGATTTTATCTCACCTTACAAGAAACATCAGTGATCATAATATTATCAGCCCTCTTTAAAAATGGAGGCTGTTGTCTCTGTGTGATCTCTTACAGGAGTGAATGCTGCAGGCTAAAACATGGTTTGAAGAAATGACAACATCCTTGTTTGGATCCTAATTTGAGCTAATATTAATGTCTATGATCAACATGGCATGTACTTAGAAGTAACCACCCCAGCTTAAATGTGAAATAATGTAATTCTTTCTATGTCACTTCATTAGCTGAGAAACAGCACACACACTACTAAAATAAATTGGGCTCAGTAAACCGTTTTTACCCTACAGTCAAGCTGATTCAAAGTTTTGAATTCAACAGTAAAGTTGCTCCTTTCAGGCTGAAATCGTCACAGAACTCATTGTTGCTTGAACTTGCAGGCTCAGGGAATTCTCAGGACATAGAAAAGTTCTGCTGCCATATGTGAATACATATGGCACTTTTATAAGTACAAACTGAAAACTTTTTTATAAGTATGAACAGATTTTTTTTTCAAAACCATTTGTACTTTTGCTTTGTACTTTACCTTAACTAACAGTTAAAGGCTACATTTATATGCCATCTCTGAACTTGGACTTGTCAGACAGGTTAACAGATGCTTGACAGACTGACAGACATGGTTTAGCACATCCTGTCCAAATAAGGTATTTTTTATTTTGCTTTGACTTTTTTGAGAAGGGCAGAGCATTGATCAGCCAGGGGATTTTCTGGAGCATTGAGAGCTTCTGAGTTTCTTACCCTAAAGATGGATTGAAATATAAAACTGTCCAAAGGCTGGGTTTATATTTGCAAGCAATTCTCTCTATGCACCACCACTTTCATCTGGATAACTTTTGGGCAAGTAAGCTAACCTTCTTGCACTCCGGCTCTTAGTTCTGTAAATTAAGGGTATCATAATTTTACCACCTTTATTGTCCCCACAAAAGACAGAGTAAACTTACAAAAGCACAAGGTCATTTATCTCAATAGAAGTCCTGGTAATTAGAGAGCTACTAACTGACTGACATTCATGCCCTCAACCTTATGGGTGTACTTGTTCTACCACTTTAACTACTAAGTTTCACCCATGAAAGCAGATGATCTTAAGTATTCAAATTAGCTACATGCTACAAAGATAAAATCTTTACATAGTGAATTCGAAAGGACAAGGGAATACCCAGTGACACTACACTGGTCTAGCTGGTCAGATGAAAAAGGAAATCCTGTGCTTTTCAGTTTGTACCATATACAATAGAGGCAACTTACACTGATTTCCTGTTGAATTCCTTCTGAACTTTCACTTTCTTTTTCAAATTATTTAACTTTCTTCTCTTATTCTTAAATTAGCATACATCTTCCACTGGTATAGAATAAACACCTTTCCAAATATTCATCCCTCTAAAGCAGAAAAGTGGGGAAAAAAAAAAAAAAAAAAAAGAACTGAACTCTCCCCACCCTAGGGAGATACCTCCAAGATTCTTCCACAAATGCAGTGTTTCTTCAGGTTGTTTTTTGACTTAGTAACTTTCCAATAAGACAGTCCACACATTATCTTCATTGCAGACTTCGCAAAGTATCTGAAAATAACCTGTTACTTCAGTTATTCCAAGTATAGATCAGTCTGTGTCTATTCAGGTTTTTAAATACTGCCAGAATTTTATTTCTATACTCTGTCTATGCTAGTCTTCAAACATGAGATGAGAGCAATCTCACCTCACTTGCAGATGCTTACATTGTAGCTAGCTCATCTGAGCTAGTCTTTTTAGTCCTCTGAGAGGAATAAGCACTTATGGGATGAATGAATGATGGAGCAACTAGTCCTGGGAACCCTGTCCAAACATAGAAAGGACAAGAAGGTGATTTGGAATAGTCAGCATAGATATGAATGGGAACTCATACTTGACCGACCCAATAGCTTCTACAACGAGGTGACTAGCTAGATGAATGATGTGGGAGTGTTAGATGTGGTTTACCTCAGACTTCAGTAAAGCTTTTGACATTATCTCCAATAACACTCTCATAGACAAGCTGACAAAGTACATATTAGATTAAGTGCACAGCGACATTGATTGAAAACTGGCTGAATAGCCCCAACACAACTGTTGTGATCAGTGGCACCAGCTGCAGGCCAGTCACTAGTGGCCCAGCCCAGGGGTCCACACTGGGGCCAATACTGTTTGGCATCTTCATTAACAACTTGGATACTGGGATAGTCTGCCCCCTCAGCCACTTCAGAGATGACACAAAACTGGGTGGAGTTGCTGATACACTAGAGGGTTGTGCTGCCATCCAGAGGGACCTCACCAGGCTGGAGAATTCAGCTGAGAGGAGTCTCATGAAGTTCAAAGAGAAATGCACAGTCTGGCACCTGGGCAGGAATAACACCCCAGGCACCAGTACATGCTGTGAGCTGACCATCTGGAAAAGCAGCTCTGCAGAGAAGGACTTGGAGTCCTGGTGGACACCAAGTTAACCATGACCTAGCAATATGCCCTCACAGCAGCAGCAGCCAACAGCCTCCTGGGCTGTATGAGGCAGACCACTGCCAGCAAGTGGAGGTAGGTAATCCTTCCCCTCTGCTCAGCACTGGTGAGGCCACAACTGGAGCACTGGGCTCCCCAACACAAGAAAGTTGTGGGCTTACTGAAGCAAGTCCAGCACAGGGCCTCAATAATGACTAAGGGTCTGGAGCATCTCTCATATGATGAAAGGTTGAGAGAACTGGCATGTTCAGCCTAGAGAAGAGAAGGCTCAGGGGAGATCTTCTCAATAAATACTTGATGGGAGGGAATGAAGAGGAGGGAGCCAGACTGTCTCTCAGTGGTACCCAGTGACAGAACGAGAGTCAATGGCACAAACTGAAACACATGAAATTTCATCAGAACGTAAGAAAACGCTTATTTATTGTGAGGGTGGTTAAGTACTGGAACACGTTGCCCAAAATGTTTGCGGAGTCTCCAGCTGTGGAGATATTCAAAGCCTGACTGGACACAGTCCTGGAGAGCCTGCTCTACCTGACCCTGCTTGAGCAAAGGGGTTAGATTAGATGATCTCCAGCTGTCCTTTCCAACCTAAACTGTACTGTGAATTGAGCCTTAAGGGGTGGGGAAATCAAGTACAAGAATTATAAACAAGCAAGAAAATTAGGATTGGCAAAACCTTGAATTGTTACCAAAAAAACCTCATAAGTTTGAACAGAACTTGGAAGTAGTTGAAATGACAAAGCTAATGTAATTATCTACAGATAACATGTTTTAATTCTGAGCAATTAGGCATAATTAGCAAAAGTACTTTTTAGAAGTGTGCACTGTACCCACATTTGTTTTCCATTTATTATAATTTCTCAGACAAAATTAAAAATATTTTGCTGGGCACTTAAGTATTGTTCTGACCAAAGTCTACCATGGGATCAAAAAGTCAACCACTTTGAAATGATTTTTTCAAATTAGTTTCTTCCCTGTTGGAGAATTTGGGGGCATGAAGTGCATAACAACACAAGTATGATTTAGGACATGTCAGACAGATGCTTTATTAGCTTTGATCATAGTGAGAGCACATTCAGACAGCATTCTCCCCTCTGTTCCCCTGTTCTCTGCCAAGTGATTACAGAGACCCAGCCTATATACTGTTTTGGAGAAGAGAAGAAAAAAAAAAAAAAAAAAAAGAGGCAAGGAAAAACCATCATCTCAAAGTTAAAGCCAGGTATCCATCTCTGGGAAGGCTGGACTCCTCAAATAGCTTGCTAACTACCACATTTCTAAGTAGTAATCAAACAGTAAGGTGACAGTATGGAGAGATGGCTCTTGGTGGAGCCTATAGGAGTGGCACATCCAGTATTACCTCAGTGCAGAAATGGGGAGTTGGAAACAATCACAGACCATTAGCTTTTAGTCAAAAGTAACGTTCCTTTAGTTAGGACAAACTTCGTAGCCAGACCTTTCAAAACTTAAATATTAACAATTTTACCACCACAACGCAAATGAACTGATAGAGTAATACAGGAGAAAGAAAAGTGGTCAAGTGTACATAGTATATTAGACACACTGAAGCTATGACTGATTCTTCTTTGTGTCCCTAGCAAATAAGTCCTCAGTTGCTTCATTTGCTTTAAATGACAGCTGTGCAGATGGATGCTTGTAAACAGTAATAAGGGTAGAAAGAAAATAGGGCTGAAGGAAGCATGTAGTGTTTATGGCACAAGCAACAAAAACCAGCTTGTTCTTTACAAGACAGGAGCAATTCAACCATCTTCCAAAGGGCCACTTGCAGGTGGATGACAGAAATGAGTTATTTGCTGCTCAAGGAATAAATTAATTGAAAGGAAACAAGACAAGATGCTCAGAAATAAAGGAAACAGCACCTTTGCTAGGCCAAAATGCCATGTTCTAGTTTACCATTCTGCCAGAAACACATCTCCACACTCTTCTTTCCAACAAAACGTGGGTTTGATTTGCTTTTGTGAAGTTCCTACAGCTCAACACACTAATCTCCTTCCTTCCTCACATCTAACAAAGGATCAAGCCAAGAAATCTAAAGTAGATAATTTTGGAAGGAAAAAAATTTCTATCATCTAAAATATCAATTTTTTGTTTTGTTCCAGAAAAACTTGTTCAATCATGTATGCGCCCAAAATTCAAATGCATTTAAATATTTTTTTATTCAGTACTGTGTATCTTGCTATAATCTATACCAAGTATCAAGCAAAGCTACTTCAACATATATTTTTATTATCCAAAATGTCCATTTAAGATTAGTCCATCTTTGGACTACTGACAAAAAAGGAATTTTACCCAGACCTTCATTTGCAGTTTGGTGAAGAATGAGCAAGACAAATTGTGCTTGGACATAATGAAGCAAAGAGACTTTTGTTAGTTCTGTTTGGGCAGAAACCAGAGTCTGCCTATTTTGCTTTTTCTTTATGTACCAGCATACTCTATTACAGGACTGTGTGTCTGCAGGTTTCCCAGTCTTGCTGAACAATGATAGCTGTAAAATAGCAAATGAAGACAGTGTTTGAAGGGTTCACCATCCTTTCAGTTGTGGCCTGCCCAAACATGTGAAATACTCCCATACTGGTGGATTTACCTCTAAAGATGGCAAACCAACGACAATATTGTTGCACTTTATCCAAAGACAACTAAAAACAATTACAAACTGATTACAAGCATGCAATGGTCTCCTACTTCTGAAGAGCAGAACAAAGAAGTCTTCAATACATTTGAGCAGGTAACTGAAGCTGAGCAATCAACATAAAATATAACAAAAGTACTTTTTCCCAGGCTTGTTTCACAGTGTAAAAGAGGTTTACATAATCATCACATCTTTTGGTATTTATCTCTTTCTCTTAAAAGACTTTGGAAATCCTTGTGCATTTTCAACTAAACTTGGCAGAGTAATTGCAAAGATTTCAAAGATATTTTAAAAAAATTTGTAAGAACAGGCTGCAAGTTAGAGGCAAGACTAAAGTAAGTGCTCACAGAGAAGAAAGCTATAGCAGTAAACTCAATCTCATTACTAGGCACTACAGAATACATGCAAGAGAGAGCCACAGCAAACCAAGCTCCCTAAGTTCTGTGGTTCAAAAAATTTAGTCTTTGTGTGACTGTTTGAAAATTAGGAAAGAGTGGTGAAAGTAGGTGGTCATCTGCTGGGAGCTAAAAGGCAACACTGTGCTCTTGTGCATCGCTTTGAATCTATAAAGTGGAGTTATTGAAGTCCTTTATTAGTTTGATAATGAAAACAAATGTAGTTAATAAATAAAAAAAACACACAAGAAGGAAACTCCCCTAGAGAACGTGTCAGGTATTTGGCACAGAATAACTTTCATATGAATAAGAAAGAAAAACCCGTAAGTTAATTATTACAACGGTATGCAAGATTATCCCATTACGCAAAAAGAAACCTCCAAGTGACTTTGTAGAAAAAAAAAAAGAATGAAAACATCTGTAAAGTGACTTAGCCACTAATTATATGCAGTTCCTAACATTGCCCCCAAGCCTGGACAGGCGAACCACACATCAGGGGCTTGGTCTGTACTAGAAAGTACATACACCCTGTCAGAGCAGAGCAAAAACAGAAATCTCTGCTCATGTCCTTGTAAAGGTACCCTACAAGCACCCACAATGGTGATCAGCAGGTAGCTGCTACAGATACCCTTGCTTACTGGGTGCTCCTTTCCTGAGTTTAAAAAAAAAAAAAAAAAAGTTTTAGTCAACCCTATAGGCCTCACCCATAGGTGATTTGCACTATGTTACATTTGGCCCAATGCATGGACAAAATCATCCTCCTCACGACAAATCCAAATTCTTTTGTGTCACATTAGCAAGAAAAGCAAAAGAAATATTATGAAAAAAGATCAGTAAAATTCAAGCTGTATAGGAGTATTTTAATGAATTCTATTCATAAGATGCATCACAGAAAAGTATCATCTGCATACAGTTAAGTAAGGTTATCCAACAACATTTCCAGAAGAAATGGGTCACCAAAATATTGAAGCAGAAATCTACATTGGTAGAAGATCATCAAAAGAAGCATACAAAGTGACAAAATGCCTGTTGCTAATGCTATTTTATATTCCTAAGGAAAATAAATCAGCAGTGCTTAGTAATGAGATCAAACTATCCAATGCACTTCAAGCAATTAGAGGGGGAAAAAAAAGTTCATGAGAAATATTTCCTCACTGAAGTAACAAGAAAACACCTTCTATAATGTGTGTTCAACTATCCAAAAGCATTTTAGAGTCCCATTGTCAAGGCAGGGAGAGAAAATACAAAGGCCAATCTTGCAATTTCCATGTAGGTTTTGAATCGAGATATGAAGCCTGTTCTTCATTGTGCTATATAGTTTCTCATTGATTTTGAACATAGGCTTTTGGTGCTTTGTTTCCCCCCTCCCCCCCAACCACATCTTCAGGTTAATCATCTAAATATATATGTAGCGATCTAAGTAATTAACTTCTTCAGAATTTGAAGATGCTTAAAAATTGTAAGAATTAAACTTTGAATTCCTCTACCAATTCTGGTTACTTAGATTCCTCACACCTAAAAAAATATAATTTTTTTATGTAACGTTAATGCTTCGCATGATTTTGTAGACTTCGTATAGATCTTAACCAACGCACAGAACTAAAATGTTTCATTGAATAAGTGGTAATACTAAACTTTAAAATTTGACTTGAAAGCAGAAGTGCATATTTTGAAAAATAACTAACCTTCTTAACATAAGCACACTAATAGAAACTAAACTACAGTTCTATTGCCTCACATCCTATGCATTTCTTAAACTTTTAACATAACCTTTTGTCCCGGTTTCAGCTGGGATAGAGTTAACTGTCTTCCTAGTAGCTGGTACAGTGCTATGTTTTGAGTTCAGTATGCGAAGAATGTTGATAACACTGATGTTTTCAGTTGTTGCTCAGTAGTGTTTAGACTAATGTCAAGGATTTTTCAGCTTCTCATGCCCAGCCAGTGAGAAAGCTGGAGGGGCACAAGAAGTTGGCACAGGACACAGCCAGGGCACCTGACCCAAACTGGCCAACGGTGTATTCCATACCATGTGATGTCCCATCCAGTATAGGAACGGGGAAGTGGGGGGCAGGGATTCGCCGCTCGGGGGACTGGCTGGGTGTCGGTCGGCGGGTGGTGAGCAATTGCACTGCGCATCATTTGTACATTCCAATCCTTTCATTATTGCTGTTGTCATTTTATTAGTGTTATTATCATTATTAGTTTCTTCTTTTCTGTTCTATTAAATCGTTCTTATCTCAACCCCCGGGTTTTGCTTCTTTTCCCGATTTTCTCCCCCATCCCACTGGGTGGGGGGGGGAGTGAGTGAGCAGCTGCGTGGTGTTTAGTTGTTGGCTGGGGTTAAACCACGACACCTTTTTAATCACTAAACAAGCCTATATTCTGTGACAGGAAGGAGTACTTCTGTCCAGAACGTAGCTATGTTTTAAAGCCTAATCTTCAATGTGTCTGTGATTATACCACAGAAAGGGGAAAAAAAAAATTTTCCAATACGGTATAAAAAAAGTAAAATAAATATTTAAAATAGTAAGGGCATTAGAATACAATCTGAAATTAATATAGCAAGAAATACTGAACCCAGTCTCCAGGTGAAACCAGTCTTCTGAATGCTTCAGTAGCAGTTGGACTGGTGAAGCAGGCAATTGGAACACCACAAGATGGAACAGGAAATGAAACTGCATGTGAAGCTGAAGTGCCCAAAGTATTAAATAAATATATCCTAACCATTAACTTAGAGCTGGTTCATCCAAATCAATTTGTAAACTGCTCACTTTTTCAGATTTAAGAACCCTTCAAATTAAAAGTTGATGGCAAATGCATCCTTGAAGACCAATTCCCATTTAGCCTTCTGTAGCTATTCAGAGGGAGTGATAAGATTGCGTTTAGCAGGTGGTGGGTGCACCGAAAGATGAGGTTTACAATGGTGGCTTGGTACTAATCTGGTTACTTATTATGTCCCCAGAAGCAACAGGGTAAAGAAATATATATCATGTACACAGGGTATTACTACAACAATTTAAAAATTTGATTTTAATTTATTTTAGAAGAATTCAAAATTAGGAAATATGTTATTATGGTTCTCTATCTCCAACAAAACATCTACAGAGCATTTTTTCCATGCTTGTAGTTTTCCTTTGTTTCCTCTAAACAAGAAAATTTAGAAGTTGTAATGGTGAGTATTACTTTGCTGCTGCTTGAAGGTCAGAGGCTCCTTACTGACCTGACCACGATGGGTCTCAGAAATGGTCTGGACTTTTCTTGGCCTGGGATGTCTTTAGCCTGTTCAGCTGTGATAACAATTACCTACCAATCAGATAACCGTCACACAACTTTAGTTCAGTTTTGATTTGGTTTACAGTGATAACAGGCAGTTATCCTGTGTGGACTCCAGAAGAAAACAAAATGTGGAAAAAACCCTACCTGCTGTGCATCAACATTTTTGATGCTTATGAGTAGTTTCTACAGTTACCAATTTAAAAAGACAAAAGTTTTCTTAAGTTCTTCAGTGTCGAAAGGCTTCCCAATGCTTTTTTGTTCCATTAACATTTAGACAGAAATAATTTGCTTTACACATTCCTTTGACTCTTATGATGATGAAATGGAAGATGTTTTTTCAGGTTGATGCATTTTCATCAGCTACTATCATACAAAACAAGTATTTGATGCCAGTATATTTTTATTTAGAAAGGCAAATTAGTGACTGGATTCAAACTAAATCCTTTGATAACACAGAATATGCATAACAGCACTTGGAAACCTGGCCACAAGTTCACTTCTGAAGCACATGGCCAAACATGACGTCCATAACTGTTTGCCTTTGATTACCTTCTCTGTCCTCCCTCTCTCACTGACAATATGACACTGCTAGGAAACCTTCAACATTCTGAAGCATTTACTCCATTAGTCAGTTTTCCAAGCAGTATTCACACTTCAACATCTGAACATACTTGCTAGGATCACTTTTCTTTATATTTTTATATCTATTATTTTAAGCTACATTTCTGAGCACCACTGAATTACATTCCTTTTATTCTGATGCTACGATATGCCCTGTTTAATACCTTAGTTTTGCAAGCTACCCGAGATAAGATACAGGCAAAAACACATATTTCAAAAAAATACAAGCAAAAGTACATGGTTTCATAACCAAACATCATTTTTTTACCTAAATTTTTTGTAAGAGTAGAACACATGAAAAAATGAATTTAAACAAAAAAATACCAGACCAATTACAAACAATCTGAAGTCAAACGGTTTATCTTGTAGCAAGACATTAGATTTACTGGTGTCACCAATGCAGTTTTGGCATCATTACTCTGCCTGCTGCCAGGGGTGACTCTGCAGCATTTGTGCACTAGGCATTCCCCTGCGCTGCTGGACAGCTGCTCAAATGGCATTTGGGGCATTTTAGGTGGTGCAAAAGCAGATCAGCACATGTGCAGCAAGTTCCAGCCTTCCCAGCTTCACTTCTCACACAAGGAAATCTGTGCTTGTGCAGTTGCCTTTCTGCTCTTAACACCAGGTAAAAAGAAGACGCACACAAGAGTGTAACTCCCACGTGGCAGATGCATAGGAGTACTGCTTTTGAACAACCAACTGTTAGCAGCAATCCTAGCCTGTTTCCTCAGGGAAGCAATACTTCCTTAGCAGTCTTTGAGGAGTTACACACACACAAAAAAAATAATAATAATAAAAAAATTTCAAAACAGGCTACCTAACTCCAATGCCTCCAGTCTCATGGCTTTTATGATTTTACATTGTTGCATGACTACAAAGTGAAAAAGCAAGCTGTAAATGAAAGTTTTCTTCCCTGTCATAGAGCAAAACAAGAAATGGAGCCTATCTTGCAATTCAAAGATAAGCCAGAAATATTTTCATTAGAAATAGGTAAGTGAGCCTGCTCACCACCTGGCAACAGATGTTTTTTAGTCATTATATAAATAAATTAATAGGTAAGAAAGAACTGATGGATTCATACGATGGTGGAAAAAATAAGAGTGAACTTCATCCTCAATTGGGCAGCACTGCTTAAATCAAGCTGCTTTTCATAACAAATTCCTTGTACTCACAGGACATAACAGGATCACTAGAGCACACCACCCTCCCAGCAGGGTGGGCATGGTATGCCGGGAGTAGAGGTGGCACCAGCCCCTAGATTTGCAGCCTGGAAAGAGAGTTCCCAGCAATTCGTCTATGGTCCATTTGGAGCAGCAGCAACAGATACGAGCCACAGTATCACTCGTATGTAGAGAAGGTCACTCATGCATGGCATCCTCGCTTTCTGCATATTAATCCATCTTCACACTGCTTTAATTCCAAGGAAGAGTCACAGAAAAAAAACAACCAACAAAAAAACCAACAAAAAAACCCCAACACAAGCTTAAAGTCTACTTTAATGAATTCTCAGATCTGAAAACAGCCTGCAAGGTTTGCAAAACCTCAAACTCCATGAGATTTAAGCCATTGCTGAAATCAATTAGCTTAATTTATGAAGCACTGTGTAGCCAGCATCCTAATTAAACAGCAACTTCCTATAATCCCAATAAAGAACAAAGCACAGCAGGTGATATTAGGTCACCAGCCCATACTTAAATATGTGCCTTCTCAGCTCTTTTAGTTATGCTGATTTTTCAGAAGTCATTTGAGAATGGGGTAAAATGGACATAGATTGGAAAAAAAAAAAAAACAACTTTTAACATGTTCACTGCCTAGAAAGCTTTAGACAGATACTGAAATTTTATCTAACGAAAATAATTCTAGAGAAAGAAGAAAAACTCACTATCTCCAAGCTTTTGTTTTCACCTCTATGTCTTTGAAGGGCCTAAAACAAGGTAAATAAATGAAACAACTGTAGCTTCTGAAAATAAAAATCCTCTTTAATAGTTTCTACCGATAACCCTTATCACAGGGATGATTTTACAACTGAAGAGGCAATTGTGTAATTGCAAAAGAGTATTATTTAGGTTGATGGAAGAGCTAATAAAACGTTCTTAAAAATTCTGAAGTTAAATTTTATACAAAGTTAACCACTCTCACCTTCTCAGTTGGGCTCTGGATTGATCTTAACTTTGAGAAAGTGCCTTTGTGTTGCAGAGAAAGAATTAGATTTAGACTGCTGAACTAAAAATTGGTGTAATCTATTTAATTCTAAAATTATAGCCAGATAATTCTACTCCTAATACTACATAAAACCTGAAGCAGACATTATTTTGCCCTACCTTTGCCCTACCTGCTTTCTTCATCAACTTTATATTTTTTGGAGAACAAAGCAAATCCAGAGTTACTAAATACTAATCGCATGACATCACTAATGTCATGTACTGCTTGCTTTACTCAGAAAACTCTACTGGGGTAGATAATACTGCTATCTCTTCCCCCCTCCTCCATATTTTTGACAGATTTTCAAAAATTTCTAGCCTGACTGGTTGCTTTTCATCTGAACGAACTGCCAATAACCCAATTTTCCCTTGAAGATAGTACCATTCCTCAAAACCCTCTCCCACTCTACCTTTTTTAAAACTACATATCTTCCAGTTATTTGAATAACTGGTATGAGAAAGACTCCATGAAGTTTTAGTAGCATCAACTGCATCAAATGTCTTTTCTCTGGCGAGCCTTTCTAATTTTTCTTGGTATTTGCTCTAGGAGCAGAGCACTGTAACTCTGAAGACCTGGAGTCTGCTGCCAGCTTTATGAACAGCCTCCTGAATGATCTTGGCCAAATACATTTATTTCTAGGCTTTCTTTTCTTCATCAATTCCCCCGACTGTAACAACCAAAGACTTGGGAAGAAACACTTTAATTATTTCACAGAGGCAGGGAGTCATCCACATGCGGCGATGCAGGGTATTAAGCATGACTGCTCTGCACTCAGCCTCACCTGCAGGGCTGCTATCAGCCCTTGCTCAATGGTACCACCTCAAACAGGCTGACAAGGAAAGTTTACATGCAAGTGATTGCAGATATTGTTTTTCATTCATTATTTACAACCTGTAGGAGAACATTTGACATTGGCCTCTATATTTATCTGAAAACATTTTCACATCTATCTGAACATAGTTAAAAGATTTCAGGGCTTTGTAATGTGTCAAGTAGAAACATTACTGATAAGATAACCTAGAAGCATTACAATTCATGTTTGGTTTACCAACACAGCACCAGTTTAAATGGAAAATTCTTCTCTTGTCTCATTTCATCATTTTTATGGAGTTGGAGAATTGAAAAGGTTCCAAAGCACTGGTATTTATGACTGCAAAAGAAAACATGGTTTGCTGTAGGAGAACCCACTGTTTCAACTTTGACATTAGACTTGAAAAGGAATGGCTTGAATTGAAGTATGTCTATTTTATATTCTGCTTCTTGAATGAATGCCTCATAATTTTCTTTGCTAGAACTGTGAAAAGTAAATTCTTCCTCAGACCAGATTCAGAATAAAATACCATGCTCAGCTGCATTTGAAATAAAAGATACCACGTACAGGACTTGGAAAAAAAAGGAAGACTCACCTGTAGCATTTTTGGTGGATAAAAAGCCCCTAGGTTTCTTTAAATAAAATAAAAAAAAAAAAAAAAAAAAAGCAAAGCAACTGGCATGGGTAGCCTGTTACACTCACATGGTCATCAGTGGTAAAAATAGCAGGGGCTAAAATACAGAAAGTTTCTTTTAAACTCCTAGAATACTCCTGAGGAGCAGCAACAGTGCAGCTCTCACAGAATAAACTATAAGACACAGCACAATCATTATACAAAACTAACAGCTACTGCTGTCTCCCACAGTTTTAGCAGGACTACTTGCACCTCAAATAGAATTTCTACCAAAGCCAAGTTTTGTTTCCCATATATCTGAGGTATATAAGGGGAAAATCGCTGCTTTGCCTTTCAGAGGGTATGGGGTAAACATGGGTCAGTGTTCTTGAAATCATTATAGCTTTATAGGCAAATAGACAAATTATTTACCTCATCCAGAATAGTTTAAACATCACTTCAATAGTATGTATTTGCCCACAGAAGTTGGACAAAGAATGTAAAATTTGTTGATATAAAGTACTGTATAAAGCAGTGATAAAACAAAGTGTCAGAAGAAAGTTAAGAAATGGCCAGTGTAAAAAAACCCAAACAACAACAACAAAAAAACCCCAAACCCGAACAACCAAAACCAAACCAACCAAAAAAATAAAACAAAAAAATCCGTTCTCTATTCAGATCAGCTAAAAGACTGGTTTCAGAAAGCAAAAAAACCTCACAAACTAACCACATTTCTAGATAACATACAAGATACCATAGAATTTACACCATTCACTATCTTCCATGGTTGAAATCATCCTTTTCACCTTTGCTCCACTTTACCATTTTGCCTCTCTTCCCTTCTTTTTCTTATTTTATTTATTTGTATAAGGGCAGAAGAAATAGAGAAGGCTAAGGCATATGCCTGATTCTCATACGCTCAAAAGCAGGAATGTACTACACAGGAAAATTTCTCCTTTTGAAACAGGATGCAATACTTCATTATCTTCTGTTTTCCTTTGCCCAGCTCTGCTGTAATGTGAATACACGTACATAGAATACAATACAAATACATGTATACATGTACATATAGAGAGCGATATACACACAGTGCATATACATATGTATTTTCATTTAAGAGTGGAGTAGACAAGCAAGAGCAATGTGACTATTTAAAAGGGAGAAGAGAAACAAGAGAATGCAGTTGAAGACACTTTTCAGTTTTTCCATTGCAGATGTTAATACTGACAGTTTCAGCTGTTAGAAGCCCAATTTCCCCATTAATTGTTCATAGTTATTTTTGGTTTGCATTTCTAAATTACACTTCTCTGTGTTGAAACAGGTCCTGAAGGCCCGGGGATTACTTTTCAAAGCGAGGGTGAAAGAGGCCTGTAAATCACAAACCTCCCAGGGGTGAGATCTGGGGCCAGGGAACAAGAGATTGGTGGGGAGAAGATAAGGGACGGAAAAGGCGTGAATGCGTGAAGAACGAAGAGTAATGATCTAATCTGCTAAAGCTCAAAATGAACAGGAATAATTCCTGACCACCAGGTTCAGACCAAGGAGTTTAAAAAACAACCCAGTGGGAAGAACTGCTGAACTCCTATGCACAAAATGTCTGCTCTGATATAGATACATGCAGCAACTAAACCAGGAAAAGAGTCCAAGTGTAGTATAAAAACAACACAGCTATCTCAAGAAGAATATTTTGCAGCATTTCCCGCAAATGGAATAAATACTTTCAAACAGCTGCCATTGTACTTTGGAGGTATTTCAGGCATATGCAGGAACATGCTTTCCATTTAAGGTGATCATATGTACTGGGTATTTTAAAATTCCGCAGTTCAAACACAGCTAAAACCGAGGCCTACTAAAACTTCATATATTTTAATGCAAAGGCTCTCTTGAAAGCCTCCAGGGATTTACTATAGTCTCAGCCATATTTGCATGGCCATACATTCACACTGAAACCCTCAGCAGGGCCAACACACTGAGAAACCTGAGGAGAGAAACAAAGAACGCAACAACTAGGCAGTACTAGCGATACTGTTAGTGCAACAGAAAGCCAGACCACTAAGGGCTTGCATTGTGTCGGTAAGGCAGCAACCTGAAGCTTTAACAAGAGCTGTACAGTGGACAAACTTAAGAAATTCCAAGTTAACCTACAAATCAACCTGCCAGCAATCATGACAATTATCACTTAAGACAATGTTTTGGTTTGTTTTTAAAAAAGGAAGAACATGGAGCTAAAAAAAGGGAAAAGACACTCCATCTTACATTATCAGGAAAGTAAATGCAGCATGTCTTCCAAGTTCAACTTTTTACTGCACTTGGTCTCAAGAGATACTTAGCACTTGCAACATCCATTGACTTCCAAGGAGTCAGAATCAAAGACACTGTCCTCTCAGGAAAGACTGTTTACATTTATAAATGTAAATGATTCTATAAGTTTAAAACATCTTTCTTCATACTTAACCCCAGAATCTTTAATACCAGGTAATGAAGTTGTAGCTTACTGTCAGATCAAAGCAAACATCACAGAAAGAGGAAGGTTCTCAAAAGTACACTAAGATGCCTGGGCTACAGTTGCAACGTGATGCTGTCAGATGCCTGAAGTTTGTTGCAAAAGCAACAATCAGGAAATAGTTCAGCATCTTAATAAGAAGCATTCTGAACTGTAGCCTAGAAATTTAAATCCAAAAGCATGACCCATATATACTACCCATTACTGTTCCACCACATATCATCTGCTGCTGAAGCGGTCTACAGCTACCAGACACCCATCATTATAAACCTAACACAGAAGCAGGGGGCTCCTGCACACACATCTGTAAGTGCCTCCTTCAAATAACAGACTCTGAAACACACAAGCATCAAAATGATTCCTTGCAAGGACAGTGCATTTGCAGACAGTAGCCAAAGTTTAACATTTTAAAGTGTGCGTCAAGAGCACTTCAACACTGAGATAGGTGCTGGTTAATAGTACAATATAAATGAAAGTAACAGAGTAGGAGAAAGTAAAAAAAGGGAAAAGGGCCAATACTTATGTAGACCCAGTGCTAAATTGCCCATGCCTCCCAGAATACAAAACTCTCATGAACTTCAAGAAGGAAATGCAGTTTTTTCGTTAGCTGTGATATGCACATTTATTACAGCAGTTTTAAGAAAAATGTACCCTTGCAATTCACAAAGTTTGCCTTGATCTATTCCTTCATTGCAATTGCAAACTTAGCGCATATTATCAATGGACACCAAAAGAATATGCATCTCAACGTTTTCAATCATTTGTGTATGACACAGGAAAACAAACTGAGTTTACACCTGAACCACAATATTAGATCCGACTAGGGCGTGCACTGCAGAGAGTGGGAGGGAAGGAAGTGAGAAACCAAAACTGAACGAAAGAATTTGCAGAATGTGGTGGGTCAACATCTTACCTTCCCAGCAGCTGCAGGCTGAAGGAATTCAGTGAGATGTATACATTTCAAAATTCTCCAGATCACCTACCAAGTAGACTGAAGTGACTGAACTGTAAAAACTAAAAGCCAGTATAAAATAAGCTTACATGTGGTTCTCCTCCTCCACAATTCCTCATGAACTGAACACACATAATTATTTCAATTGCTTATTAGCAATTATTTCAGGGCAGGGAGCAGGAAGCTCATAGATTTGAGACTAGCTTCTGCATGTGCAGAGCCTCTGTTTAGGTCATAGACACAGTGTAAGGAACTTAGTGTAGAACAAGCCTTGATTTCTTTTTGGATCCTTCATGTAGATAAAAGGCAGGTTTTATCTCAAAAGATATCAGTCTAGAATTTCAGAAAGCAGAGTTAAATACGTCAAAAGAAAACCCAAACACTAGGGCATATTTTGCACTTAAGACACAGACGCACAATTTTTGCTAGCTCCAACGGGACTTTGCTTATGTGCAGGTGCAGGATACGGTCCTGAGAGATCCCACTCTAACGGAAAGATTCTGATCCCTCTCCCAGAAGGAAATATTGAGCAGCATACATCTTTCATCTTACACCACCAGTGTATTTTAAGGGGAATTTATGCAGTTCTCATAAGGTTAGTGAGGAATACATTTATACCATGCACTGAATCTGAATTAATACCTCTACACACGCTCACACAATCTAATCCTTTAAATGATCATCTCTCTCATCTATTTTATTAGTACTTCAAAGTATTCTTTGCAAGCAGCATTCCTTAACAGTAGCCCAAGCACATCTGGAATAAAATTACTCTTAGTGGCTCTACGGGGGGGGGGGGGGGGGGGGGGGGGGGGGGGCGCATTTGTGTACAAACTGCATTTGCAGCTATTCCAAGGGCAATTAAAAAGCACTTCATAATGCAAGAGGAACATTAATCTTAACATGCTGTTTAAGTATTAATTTGCTTTCAAATTGTATATGCCATACCTCTGGGCATGACACACTTCACTGTAAGAAAAAATAATAATCCACAGACAAAGAGCGACAGAAAGTTGCATATGACTGGTGCTTTAGAGCATAATTACCTGGAAGATAGACACAATCACTGTAACTCATGCTTGGTGGATCAGTCTCAGAAGAAGTAGTGATGGATGGGGATAGCTGCACTATTTCCCTCTGTAATATTAGCAAACTTACCAACTGAGCTTCCCCTCATACTTAATGGATACAGTAACTACAACATTGTCAGCAATCAAAGAGGGCAAACTGGGCAAACTGAGTACTTTTAATGAAAAAAGACCAGCTCTTAGATTCCTGGAACAGCTACCACTCTTCTATGTGGAAGTGTTATTGCATGCTCATATTCTGCTGTCCCAGCAGCCCATTTCAAAATCACAAACTCTCTCAACGAATATAAACAGAAAATCCACTTATTCTTTATGCCCTGGTATCATGCCCTGGGGCATGACAGAGACTGCACAGGTAGGAGCTGGCTGCACTACCCATCTCACTCCTGGTCTGGTTGACTATGTCAACAAAATGCACTTACTGAAGAAATGGAGGATGCAGTAGTCAAAAGGCATGTGTAAAATAATCACATACAGAGTCCATTTGAGATCAAAGTGGCTTTAGCTTGATTTTTATATAATCATATGGTTACGCCGTGTACTGATTCAACAGGAAAAGTCCTAAAGCCTTTAATTCCTCAATGACAACTAGCACACTAGGTTTTTGAACCTGTTTTACATCTCCTATGTGGATTTGAATTTTTATTTATTTATCTATTTAAGGGAGCAAAATATTTCTAGTTTGATACATGGCATTTCATTTCACATTACCTGCCACAACTGTTCCTCATTTCTCTAAGGGAGGGTTTCCCCAGTCCACTACTGCAAATGAACACAGAGAAGCAGGGACAGGAGTGGAAGGAAATGGGGAGAGATAGGCCTTCCCTACCATTATTCCCTTATTATGCACAAACACAAAGTATGTCCAAAGTAAATATTCATGAAATATGACTGAACAGTTAAAAGTTTACAAATTCTGTATCAGAGATAACTGGTGACTTGTTCTTATCAAGCTACACACACGAACTTGGATTAGATGATATACTGTACAATATGGAGATGGAAAGCTAGTTAGCCTCTGGATTTGCCTAACAAGAAATACCTGGAGATAGAGCAGAAGCAGCAAGTAAACATCATATAGAGAAACATTTTTGACAAAGACTGGACAGAGAGCAACTAACTGTGCTCTGAGTTTAATTACCTCCTCTACATAACTGAGTTTCATTCTCCTATATGAAAAAAAGACACTTGTCTGTTTTTAAGTAAGAATTTTCCCTCACTTCTGTGAGACTGGATTGCACTTTAAAGACTGCAACACACTACTGGGCATCAGGTCAGATGGAGCCACTGGCATTTAAAATGTAGTTAAGGGCTAAAACTATCATACAAACAGCGATGAAACCTAAGATAGTTTCAGGAAATGGGGATGAAATCCTTTCCATAGCTGAGGTTAAAATAGAACAAGCAATTAAGAGCCAGAAAGAATATTTTGCAAAGGCTTCAGAATCTAATGTATTAGTGTGACACATATTAAACAGAAGATCCTGAGCCACCAACTGGAGTCATGGTTCAACTGTGAGACTTCAGAGCAAAGCTCCAAACATTTGTGCTTGCCACAGGTAATTACTGACAGCCCTACCATATCCCAAAAAGCTAATGAAGTACCATAATTTAAAAGTCTATTAATTATTCTGTATGTGTCCTTGATCTGCAGAATTTATTTCAAAACAGATACGCCTGAGTTGTTCATCAGTAACACAAACATTTGATTCTCTTCACCATGATAGGAGATGAACATTGCATACACAATCTGAACCTGAACTGTTCAGATGAAAAGAATTTGGGTGTGTGAGGAACATGACATATGGCTTGCAATGCTTCCACTGCTAAAAGCTTGAATTGAAATATATGCTTCTGAAGGTTTGCACAGAAAAAACAATACTGAAAATTTACAACTAACTTCCACAACACCATATAATCTTTGATGAAGTGCCTGACAGGCACTGCATTACTGGCTTTTATTATAGCAGCAGATACTAGGGAATATGATGGATATCAATTCCCTTCTTTCTTAAAGTTCACTGGGCATTTGAATTTTACCTGCCTCCTCCTCTCCAATACAATGGCAAAAGACAGTCAGCAACTTTGTCTTAGGTCTTGCAGACCACACACAATAGTGGTCCTGGGTAAGCCTATACCATAGATGCAAATTTGCCCTAGAACATCAGGGAACTCGGAAACCCTGTATGCTGAACAGAAATACCAGACTAGGAACAGGTGGTGACCATCAAAAAGAGAGATGATGTATTTTTTTATATTCCCACTAGCATGTGCCTGGGCACCAAAACGAAAAACATTTTTGTGATATTGTCGTGGTTTAACCCCAGCCAGCAACTAAACACCACGCAGCCGCTCACTCACTCCCCCCCACCCAGTGGGATGGGGGAGAAAATCGGGAGAAGAAGCAAAACCCGTGGGTTGAGATAAGAACGGTTTAATAGAACAGAAAAGAAGAAACTAATAATGATAATGATAACACTAATAAAATGACAACAGCAATAATGAAAGGATTGGAATGTACAAATGATACGCAGTGCAATTGCTCACCACCCGCCGACCGACACCCAGCCAGTCCCCCGAGCGGCGAATCCCTGCCCCCACTTCCCCGTTTCTGTACTGGATGGGACATCACATGGTATGGAATACACCGTTGGCCAGTTTGGGTCAGGTGCCCTGGCTGTGTCCTGTGCCAACTTCTTGTGCCCCTCCAGCTTTCTCACTGGCTGGGCATGAGAAGCTGAAAAATCCTTGACATTAGTCTAAACACTACTGAGCAACAACTGAAAACATCAGTGTTATCAACATTCTTCGCATACTGAACTCAAAACATAGCACTGTACCAGCTACTAGGAAGACAGTTAACTCTATCCCAGCTGAAACCAGGACAGATATGAAGCTGTAAGTTACGAACAACTGAGGATGGGGAGAACATTGCACACAACAGACAGGATGAGCACAAGGACTAGAACAGAATTTATTTTCATACATCAAAACATAAAGTCATGATGTGACCAAACTTCAGCAAAACAGCAGGCACTCATCAAATGGAACAAACTCAGGTTAAGGACACCCCAAAACAGTATTTCATAGATTTTCCAGTAGTGTTCAATCTGTTGCAGTGATGATAGAGACAAACAAGATCTTGTCAACTATCTCATGGTTATCTCAGAGATAGGAAAAAAAGTGACCTACTGCATGACACACTGGTGAACCTCACCCGACACACTGGTGAACCTCACCCGGAGAAGTGCTTGAAGTTCCAGCCACCCCACCAATCATGTTCATAGAAGAAACAAGAAAGGTGCTAAGAAACAGAATGGAAAGGAGATTTAATCTCTCATTTATTTAACCTCACAACACGAAGACTAAAGGGGCAGTTTGTAGCTGCTGTGTTCATATGGGCAGTTAAGTAAATATCACCGGACAAGCAAACAGAAAGGAAAATAGGAAATAAATGTTTAATTTCATAGATTAGGTTGAGGCATTTCTAACAATAGAATAAACCACCAGAATTACACTAGTACTTGAAGACAGCTTCTAGTTCCTAGAACAATCACATTCTGGTATAACTTTCTAATTAAAGCAGAAGGGGCAAAAACCTAAATTACTTTTAATGTGAAAACTCATTCAATGACAAAGGTGACTGTACTGATGTGGTACCCAGAGAGCAAGGCATAGTGCTGAGCAACCAAGGAAGTTGCGTGAATTGTATAAGCTGTAGCACATTCCTTTAAAAAACATCCCCAAAACAAACCACCACCCCCCCCAAAACAAAAAAAAAAAAAAAAAAAATCAACATACAGGAACACTTCAGAAACACTAAGCTTTTAGCTTGCTATTGACCCCTGACAGGGGCTTCAACAACAGCTACCTATTAGGGAGTGCCAGTGGCCGTGCCACGCTCTGACAGAAACAGGTTGCTGTCAGAGTGCAGCAAGAGCAGAACTCCTGAGAAATATGTTGGTTTTTCTTGTTTAGAACAGAACTCAAGAGCTCTGCTTTGCTTTGATATTGTTCAAAAAAAATGCAGACAAAAGAGGTATTAGGTGCATAAAAGCAGGTATACTGCAGCATTCAGGTCTTCAAGGAACAGAATATTTTTCAGAGATGTGAATAAGATTGTTAGTGAGTTTCTGGAAATCTATGGTTTGTCTATGAGCAGAAAGATGATGGCTCCAATTAAAGCAGTCAGTTTCCACAGTTTAGGCCTTTTTAAAGGGGAGAATAAGCTTCACTTCATCCCTCCATGAGTGCCTCCAACAGTGACTCAGGGGGAACTGTCATCAACATAACTCCCTGATGAGGTTTTTCTTTTTCCCCAATAATATACATGTGGGCTTTTTTTCCTTTAGGCTCTTACAGACACCCCATTGACTAACAGTAACAGAGAGTCTTTCCAGCAGGGAAGGAAGGGATGGTTATTCATGGCATTGCACTCATCACTGCACTGCTGAAGCTTACTCACTCTGTTGAGGCTCTTAGTTAAATACTAAGGAAGTTTAAGGGATCTTCTCTTTGACATTCGAAGGCACACCACCACCTTGTCACATTGCCTGAGAGCACTGTGTGTGAGCTATTACTTCAAAGTAATTTTCAATTTTCTCCCACTCTAGTTCAATCCTATTAATTCATATTCATTAATTTATTTTGAAGCCAAATGTGTGTTACTTGTAGACATACAATTTCATTTGCTCTCTTTGAGACCACTTAAATAGCAGATCTAAATCCATTTTGAATTTTACCTGCTGTTCAGCAGTGACCTCAATTTTTGATTTTGTGGCATCAGCAAATTCAGTTAGTTTATTTCCCACATCTAGGTCATTGATGTTGGCTGGAAACATAAGAGGTCAGAGCACTGACCTCCATGGAACTCTCACTGCCAGCCAAATGTGCCTTCTCCATTTTCTGTCGTATAATTGGGTTTTACTCATTTTTATCAACTATCTCTAATGTCTGAACTTCACCTGCATTGAAAAGCAACCTGCCAAAAAAAGCTGTCTCTCTTTTGAGCTGCCAAAGAACATAATTTCATGAAAGTCAAAATTATCACTGTTCACATTTGCTAGACTCTGAAACAAGAAAAAAAAGGAGAAACCAAACAAAACAAACTAGACAGAAGATTTGTTTATAATTGGTATATCAACAAGGTGTTGGTACCAGAAAAGCAGAAAGATCTATTTAAGTAACAGCTGACTGCTAAAACAAGTTACGCTCAAGAATGCCACTTTAAAATGAGACTTTTTCTACCCTCTCTGCTATAGCTTATAAAATCTTACCCTGACCCTGAGCTGTTGGAAAATCATAAATTAACTCAGGTTGGAAGGGTTCTCCGGAAGCCACCTAGCCCAACATCCCAACTCAAAGTGTGTCTATTTATAACACATTGTTCAGGGCTTTGTTCAGTCAAGTTTTGAATATCTCAAAAAAACTCATGTTTCAAACTACTTTTGGTACCTGCTCTGGTGTCTGACCTCACCCATGGTAAAAAATATTTTTTCTTATATTGAGCTGGAATTTCTCATATTCCAGTTTGCATCTTCTGCCACACGTCCTTCCACTGCACACCTCCAAGCAGAGTCTGGTGCCATTTTCACAAAAACCACTTACACCCTTGCCAGCTCATTGACCACCTTAAGTCGGGTCTACACGTTACATTTACAGGCCAGCGGAGAAGTACACAATTGAAAGTCAGACAGAATGAAAAGACACATCTGTCTGTAAGACAGTTTACCACAGCTACGCTTAAAAGCGATGTGAACGACCCTGCCTCCTACAAGAGCCACCCCCACCCCCTTCCAGAGGGAGCACAGCTCACATCTGCAAGACTGGGGTTTCTTATGGAACCAAGGCCCTAAGAGCTGATAGCCTCCTACAACAACAGTTAAAAGACAAATGTTCCCATCATGACTGGCACATTAGAGATTTTATTTTGTTACCTTTTGGCATCACACTGTTTTTCCATTTTCCTTTTGACATTGTGCCATTTTTTCCTTTTTCTCCCCCCAATCAGCTGAGTTTCTGCAGTATGATGCATTTCCACTTCTGTTAAGTACATTGCCTTTTATTTAAAATCACGGCTAAAGGAACACTGAGTTGTAGATTTATTTGGGCTTGATTCCTAATAGAACCTTTGCTTAAGCATTGAATTGGAAATAATTTTTAAGTTGGTCAATTCAGAGACAAGTCCTTTTCATTCTGAAATTCCAAAGTAAAACAGAGCTGTCACACAAACTATAAGAAAAATGGTTAGAAGTCCCGACATGCCATTAATGAAGGTCTAGCTAAAGATGGATTTGGAAAAAATCCTATTTTATCTACTAAATTGTCCAACTAAAATTTTTCCTTTATGAAAAAATTAGTAGGCATCATCTCCTACGAGTCTGTGGAGCAAACCCAGACAAACTTGGCAACAAGATGATCATTGATCAGCCACCAGTTGATGACTTATATACTCCAACACTGCAAGTTCACTCTACATCCATTATAAAAAAAAAAAGCACTGCAAGTTGGGTTTTTTTCTACCATCTGTTTATCAATATAAGAGAAAAAAAAAATTTAAAGATTAATAGATCCTTTGCAAAACAATGACCATTCAGCCTTGGACAGTTTCCAGTAAACTGACTTTGCAGACAGAGTACCTGTAGTTGGCAAATGTAGATCTGGGACATACTAATTTTTAAACAAGCCTAGTAGTTGGAGATAATATTGGAAATTCTATTTCTGGTTTATCAAACTGTAATTAAAAAAACCTGAGGCATAGATACCAATAAACAATACTTTATATTGATGTAGTCATGGAAAAGACATTTTTGAAGCTATTATGCATAAGTCATGTCCCAGTCATCCTAGTTCCAATTGAAAAGTGAAACAAAATGAAACAGACTGACAAACACACACACAAAAAAAAAAAAAAAAAAATCAATAAAACCCAGCTAACACTTAGCTGGAATGAATCACATTCTCATCACTTTCTGGGTATCTCTAGATGACTATAGCAGTTGAAGAGAAAAAAAAAAAAAGATCTGGAACTCACTAAGTTTGACTACAAAGAGATTGATTTTGATTTAAACAGCCTAGTACACCCTACAGAATGCATGACTTTCTAAAACTGTGATTGCCATGGGTGAGGTAGTTATTATTTCACCAAACCACAATTTCCCCACCTAAAAAAAGTAAATATGGCTATCAGTACTTTGGAGTAGTCTAAGTTTCCTAACTACTACATTTAGAAGAATCACCTGGGTTCTAGCTCAAGATAGATCACCTGAATTTTCCAGGGACATTTTCTGAAACACATTGCTAAGTAGATAGGGCTGCAATTTTAAAAGAACTTAGAAATTCTTCTAATTCCTTCCGTGTGTAATGCAAGAGGTTTTCTGAATTATGAGCTGTAGGCAGGCATTTTGCTGAGTTCAGCTAAACAAAGGAGCAAGACAGGGCATCTGCATGCTAAGACCCTGGTCATTGCTCAAAGAATTTCATTTATTCCTAGCACTAGAGCCAAGGCTGATCACTCCCCTGTGAAAATAGCTATTTCACAAAATCTTCATAGCAGTACGTATTATTGGTACTGTTGTTAAAACTGTGGTCTTCAGATTATTCCTTCTGTTTTCACAAGGCTTTCCATATGCTCTTCTTTGCAGCTAGCTCATTTGGCAGCATGCTACATGTTGGCAGTCTGCAATAACATGCAAGAAAAGTGAAAGATTGAGACAAATAATAAAAATACTTCTAAGCAGAATGTGCAGAGGAGGGAAAAGTAATTGTGCAAAGATAAGGGGAATTGTAAAACTGCCAGTGGAAAACTCTCACCCTGTTAACCATGACTATAGAACCCCCACACTAAAAGCTCCACAGCCAAAAGCAAGTAGCAGCTTAGCTCAGGAATTAAAACAGGCCCTGTAGGCATAGGCAGTGCTCCTCCTTAGACAATGCAGGAAGACTTTAAGTGTAGATGGCAGCATGATAGAGTCAGGTACACCAGCTTGAATGTGCATCCCCAGCAAACTGCCTAGACAACCAAAGTGCATGCTGTGCAATCAAAGGAGACACCTTGTGCATCAATCTTTATATTTTTCCTAGTCACCTTCTATCAGTCACCTACATTCCTAAACCTTTTTTTGAAATGTTTTTGGCTCCTTTATTCATTTCCAGATGAAAAAAATGTAGCACAGGGTTATCTGATGACAACCCACAAGCTAGTGTAGAAAGTCAATTGAACCTAGTCTTTCTCTTTCCATAAATGTTTCTGAATATTACATGTAGATCAAAGAACACATTCTTTCTTTCACTACTAAAAGTCCTAAATAAGGCAATGAAGGAATTTGGTCCAGTTTAAGTTATCTTAACACAAGTGCTGTTTTAGTCTCCAAAGACTTTTTGAATAGGACAATCTTATAAATAGTTTTCTATGCAAATCTAAAACCTTTTCAATTTACAATTGCAAGGCGCATTGCATCCCAGAAGGCTTTTTATGTATCAAGAAACTGTTTGGCTATACAAGCCATAGCAGCAGGCACTGGCATTTGAAAGCTATGACGTAAGAACTTTTCGTTCATCGTCATGCAGAACCATTGGCCAGTGATTTAATTAACCCAAGCATTAAGAAATTTTATTCTATTCTCTCAAAAAAAAATAGGTGAACGTTACAGAAGGGTTTTAAATAAACACTCCAAGATACAGAAAGAAAAATAAATATTGCCAGGGAATGGATAAATGTGCAGGAAATTAAGGGCATGAAGTCTTATCTAAGGCAAATTTAGTTGAAATGCAAGAATAAAGTTATTGTAGTCTTCACCTAGACGTGTAGAGGATGCCAACATTTATCACAAAAGCAGTTATAGAATTGGATCTTCTATCACCTATCAAAAGCCGAGCTTCACTCCTTATGTAGTTCATAAGAGTTTCAAACAGAAACAACAAAGGAAAGTTCAACTGAATCTAAGCAGGGGCAGCAGAATCCAGCACATATGTGCCAGTTTTATTGAGACAGTAGTAAGCTTCCAAGGCAATCTGCATTAATAACTTTTAGCAAGTGCTGGTGGTTTTTGTGCTGCAAAAGCGCTGCATCATCTCCTACATGTGTATAATCATCCAGGTTGCATCTTCTCACATGATTAGACAAGAGAGGTACTGAACAAACCATCTCTTAGTAGTAAAAAATTTCCCTCATACTATTAGACTGAATTATGACTGACTAATGCAGAACAGAAAATAATTCCCTTAATGTATTACTCCTGCCATCACTGATGGTGTGCCATAACTGACATACAGATTTGTTTACCGTCACACCAGGACAGACTGCATGCTATGGTTTCTCCAGGGACATTTTATGAGAGCTGGTATGAAATATTCTAACTCTAAAGCTATGGTCTGTGCTGCAGTTTTACCCCTCCTATGACAAGTAATAATTCTTTGTGCATTCAGAGCAGATTTCCTGGACTCCACTCTCAGAAGGGAAATTAATCCCTTCTGACGTATTTGAATCTAAGAATTCCTGCATACCCACGCTTGCTGGAAAAAAAAATTAAAAAAAAAACCCCAAACCACACAACAAAAAACCGTTTCAAACTTCAAAAAGGCTCGATACACCCATCTGTTCCAGCCAAATTCTGCACAAGAATGAGAAAGAACTCCACATAAGGGGTTTGATCTCACACATCTTCAAGTCATTGGGAATTTTCTCATGACTTGAATGGGAGAAAGATCAAGCCCAGGGAGCATAGCAGGGCAGCTGGTTAGCCACAAGGTATTGATTGTGAGCCCTGTGTCCTTTTTGAAATAGTATGTTCAACCCTCAGGCTAAATAGGCTGGCACAGATATCTACACTGAATAGAATGCTACCAATTCAGGTATTCATTGAAAGACTCACAAAATTTGGCATTTCTCTTCCTCCTCATGTGCAGACTCATGTAGCTATGCAGGAATCTCAGTTTCAGTATGAAAATGTTTTTAGCCCCGAGTTACAGACAGCTTGAAAAGTCAAAGCCCTAAAGGCTCAAAAATCAGAAGGCATGCCAATAACAAATCTGAGGCTCACCTTTTTTTTTTCAGACCAGAGCTGTGATTTTCAAACCCAAGACAACCACTATTAAAAATTCAGTAAGTCTTTTAATCTTTGATTTCATGTACTAAAAACAGGAAAGCATAAAAGTAGAACTACATATTACTTTAAGTGGGTGATAGTTATGCAAGACCCTTAACTCAGATATGAAAAAGAATAGTTATTTTGATTAATAGGAAGTTATAGTATTCATTACTTTGGAACCTGAGTATTTTGCAAATGTTGTAACTACTGCAAGTGCCTAAACACACACAATTGTTAGGTTAATTCTGACACAGTGAAGAACTGCTTTGAATACAAGTATAGAAAACATATCCATATGAACACACAGTTCATGGAAGATAAACACTCCTTCTGCAACACTGCAAACACTTTGTGATATAAAGTCTAAAACAAAATTACAGCCATTAACTGAATGGGGCCATAATTTCAGTTTACATCAACAGTTTCAGACTGTAGCAAAAGTCAGGCTACTTTGGAAGCTATAAAAATCACATTGCACTAATCAATAGAAACAATGCCACACAAAACTTAGAGTGGAAGATTTAAAAATAGCTTAAAAAAACCCCTCACCTTAGGGCAACAACAGCAAATTCAAGTTTTGAAAATTTTTGGCGGGGGAGAGGGAGCGGCGGTATTTTAATGAACAAGTTTGTTAATTCAAAAGCGCCTTTAAAAATAAAATAGGTCATCTTTTCTTTTCCCTCTCACTCCAAGGAAAAAAAAAAACAAAACAATCTGAGAAAAATACATTTCAGACAGAAAAATTGAAACACTGCTGTGATAGATGATACATGATTTATACATTTTAATTTATTCTGTGTTATACTCCATTAGGAAAGATGCGGCTGGTCACTGCAGAAAAGGTCTCCTCTTTACTTGCAAATTGGGTCAAGTAAAGGGATACGTTAAACTTTCACAGGGCAGAGACGATACAGACAGAAAAGAGAAAGTCAGAGACCCGTTCAGTTGGACCCTACAGCATCAATCTAGACTGGGAGAGTCCTGTGAATAGCAGGAATAAAATTCAGTCCCCTTGTGTCCTCACGTAACATTCACAGCACTCGAGAGCCACTGCCAGGTAATCAGATCGGGAGAAAAACTGGCAGAAAGGTTCCCTCACACGAGGGCAAAACAGAGAGCAAAGTGGATTTGTTTGCAGACACATACTGTTCCTATTCTGTGCAAATGTTCTTGTCATTAAGAGATCAAAGGTCAATTAGTCTTCCAAAATTTAGCATCCTCTTACTGTTTTGGGGATGCTCACTGAGGAAACCTGTGTAAACAGGATTATCAAAAAGCACTAAGCAATTTGGAGGCTCATCACTCTGTAAAAATGCAGTGATGAAGATTAAAGTGACTGTTGCAGGAAAAAACTGCTCAGCTCACGTGACTTAATCAAATCAGGATCAAAAGGGCTTATTGATTTATTAACAACATGTAATTAACCGGGAAGCAGAGAACTATATATTCAGAATCAACATCAACAATACAACAGATAAACGACAACACTAGACACTTACAAAACGTTAATGAACACCTATAAATGTCTGAACACCCTTCTGTAACCTGTCCCAAAAAGCTGTAATCACCTGCACACACGCACACCTGCCCTCCCCAGGGTGCACGGGTTCCCTCCTGCACATCCTCCCACGGGCAGTGTGGGTGCAGGAGCAGCACAGCACCCCCGCTGCTGCCCGGCCCTCCGCTGGGTGCAGGCTGGGCACAGCATCCTGCAGGGTGGTCGCGCCGTCTGGCCTAGGCAGAGTCTAATTACCAGAAGGCCACATGGACTTCCCCACAAGCGATCAAAATCAAAGCCCTGAACCCTGCAGGCTAGAAAACCAAGTGCCTGCCTTATGCTATCTTCAGGTCTGTGACTAATAAGATCATAGGGTAATTCAGTTTGTAAGGGACCTCAAGAGGTCTCTAGTCTGATCGCCAGCTCAGAGCGCTCTCAGTCATAGGATCAGACCAGGTTGCTCAGGGCTTAACCCAGTCAGGTCTAAACCCTCCAAGGCTGGAGACTGCACAAATGTTCTGAGTAGCTGCTCCACCTCACTGTCCTCGAGGGGGAAAGTTTTTCCTTACATCCAGTCTGAAACGCTCATTTCAAATTCTGCCCATCTTTCATCTTCCTGACACATACTGCTGTGAAGAGCCTTGCTCCACCTGCTTGATAACCTCCCCATCCATATGGGCAGGCTGTGCTCGGGCCCTCCTGAGGCCATTTCTTCTCCAGACTAAAACAACCCAGATGTCAATCCTGATTTGCCACCACACACACAGTCCACCTCTACCTGAGCACTTTAGGCACTAGGATACATTTTCCTTCAGTTTCTTTAACAATTCTCCTGAAAAATAGTTCTTCTAAGACATGGACAGTAACACACAAAGCCAGTGGTCCAGGAAACACTGTCTGTTTTACTGAAGACTGCAGTTCATTGTAGGATAGGGAAGCAGCCACAACTACCCAGGTTATCTAGAGATAAAAGTATTACACAAGACAAACTGAAAAAGCCTTTCCCAGAAAAAAAGAATATAGACTTTCCAGTGGCTTAGATGGAGAATTAAAATGACAGCAACAAGATTATAAAACAGAGGACTTCCACTGTCAGCAAACAAAGAATGCCTACTAATAGTACAGTCAAGTCCCACTGAACAATCAAAAATAAAGTTGGTTGACTCTTAAGAGAGCATTAGGCTGTAAGCTGCCTCCAGCTCTGATCTCTAGTTTCCCTCTCAACAGATGAGATTTCCAACATAATTCTAAATTTAAAAACCAAAAGATATGTAGATACTCTTGAAGACTGACACTCTCCTAAAACCTACTAAGAAGGTATGGGGAATTTACCTGGCTCCTCGGAGTGAGCTACAGAGAGAGCAAGTAGCAGGATTATTGATCTGCAGGGTGTTACAGAAAGGCAATCTCACTCTAGTAATTTTTTGAATGTCTGATCAGACCTTGGCAATAACATGATTGACAGGTCCTCTATGGCCAACAAGCACTAGTGGAGCAAAGAAATAGCAGAAGAAAGTAATAGCAACCTCTAAAAACACAAGATGCTACTTTCTCTTTCAACAAGGGCCTGGTGCTCTTCAGAAGCGAAAGACTTCTAGGTCCCATCAAGCCTAGGTATCATCGGCAAGCAAACCACTCAGTCATGCACACAAGTTCCCTTTTATCCCACCCTTGGCACACCACGCTCTTACAGAGGCAGTCATCTTCCATGTCCCCTGCCTTGACAAGACTGTAAATTCCACCTACTTAAAAGCAGGGATTATGCCATTAATTCTCAGCAACAGAAGACTCAGAAATCCCTCTGGCTCTGACCTGCCATAAACACAGGCCACATACCAAACACCTGTGGTTCAAAGGCAAGCTCTATAAAGCATGCTTAGCATCCCAGTGAAATCCCAGGGTGGGTGGCAGTACATTCTAAATAGTCTCCTCTCCTCTGAATGACCTGGACAGAAAATGCACTGCCAAGTGAATTTTTTTAAGGCTTTACAGGGATGCAGTTAACTCATCTCGCCTGGGAAGGCTTTATAGACCAAAGATCTTAACCTCTGTCTGTAAACATAAGACAAAGCAAGGGTCTAAGAGTCAGAAATCAGTCCAAGCTGTTTTAAAGTTCATACATTCAAGGCAAAAGTATGCCTTAAAGCTAACACGTGATAAAATTTGATGTCTTTTGTAGATTTCAAATAATTTCAGTGATTATGTAAAACAAATCCCATCTTGAGCAAATAAGCAAGTGTTTGAAACAGGCCTGTTATCTGACTATCCCCTTTGCTAATTGATATACAGAAAGGATGATCTACTTCTGGCACTTTTCCAATCTAAGCAGCATGCATGTCGGGCCATCACACAGCACTACAGGGATCAAACCAGAACAGTGTCAGCATACCATGTCTTTCCCCAGCACGGCTTCCAGCACAGATATTCAGCACTACAAGACAAATGACTGCCACAAGGCAACAAGTGTACAAGGCTAAGTATTAAAATTAGCAACTACTGGGGGGGGGGGGGGGGGTAAGTAAAAAAAAAAAAAGAAAAAGAAAAAGAAAAGATGACATCAAACAACATGTGTCCGTCACACTCTGGAGAATGAAAAATAATCTTACCCCAAACTCAACAGTCCTCTAAAAATGAGATGCCAGTGGGAATCATCAGAACCTGTAAAGCTCAGAAAGGTTCACATTCTGAAGTAGAAAGAACAAGATGCACTTACCAAATAAGAATCCTACTTTTTAACATCAGTGTTCATTCTTAGCACTCCTGGAAACAGTAGTAATGTTTTCATACAACCAAGATGACAGGTACATGCACATATCCCCCTGCAAATATCACACCCACCATTAATTTTATATATTTTGAATTTATCTTGTTTTATTTAGAGAAACTTGGTATCTTAGAAAGCATCCGTGGGGGGGGAACACCAACTAGATTCTCAAAGTCATCAGACAAGCTTCAAAAGTAGAGACAGCTGTTGATTTAGTCCTGAGAAAATGAGCATCATATTAAAACCTCTCTGCCCACTCTTGTCTCAGCAGCTGATTCTCATTCCTAAAGATGGCCTGCCTGCTCTGGAAGCTTTTTTTTACAGAACCCTCTGCCAAAAAATGTGCCTGGAACATCAGCAAGCAAAAAAAAAAAAAAAAACAAAAAAACAAACCAAAAAAACCCCCACCAAATAAAACAAAAAACCACCATAAGTTGTGTTCAGATTTTTGCAGATGTAAGTGTCACAGTGTGAAGCCTACTCAGAAGCACCACCCAAATAAATGGGACCTTGGCTGCATCTGCCTGGCTCTGATAATAAAGTATATGCTGGAAAACAAGGAAGCAATAGATTAACATATCTACCTGTTGAAAAATACACACATTTTGTAACACATTTGGGATGAGAGACCAGAGGGCAATAGCAGAGACAGTCCTTGGTGGGGGAACAGTTAACCCAGCCACCTGACACCATGTAAAAGGCTGCACCTTACAAAGGTGCAGGAGACAGGTTGGCAGCTGGGACCCTGCACGTCAGCTTGGCAAACAGAGCAAGGGTCTCATTTCCCAGGCCCCTGGCCTCCATCTAAACTGGACTGGACAGCAGGAGCCTACATTGCTATGAGTCTGTGAAGTGTGTCATAAAAAAAGAAATTGCTCTCCACCCACTATACCTGCCTTTGTTAGTAAAAATATTTTAGGTTATATGTCACCGAGTCCTGAGACATTGTTCTTGTGGCTAACTCAAGCTCCCTCATGACATATGACATAATCACTTCCTGTTTTATTTAATAGTATTAGGCATCTCAGTACTCCAGAAAAGCAAAGGGGTTTTTTGTCTTATCTTTGATGTCATCAGGTCAGAGTTTATACAGCTTCTACTGGAGAAGACGCAACAAAGGGGATGTGCGAGGTTAGGCACACCACAGAAATGCACACTGAGAAGATCTGCAAGACAGCTGAAATCACCTGCAGGGCACTGAAATAAGTTTTATTCTCACGTGGAAACGGACATAGCCATAAGGCTGAAATGGATTTTGAGAGCAGAAATTAGCTTGCAAGTTATAGCTAAAATGCTGCAACTCCAGCTACTTCAAAGCAACCACAGATTTACAGCAGCATATAGAGCTCTTGATCCAACCCTCCTTTTTGTAACTTTAACAGGATAATTACTTCTGCAAAATTAAACAGATCTCTCTCCCCCTTTCCTTACAAGATTGATTCCATGAAATCATTTAATGACATTCAGACAATTATGTCACGCATAATTGACTAACCTAAGGTTTAAAGACATCAGCTATTATTAATGAAGTGTTTTAAAACACATTTTGCTGACGTGGCCACAGCTGGAATTTATAACAGAGCTTTACATGCTCACAGAGCAGTATAGCAATCTTTTGCTGGATTGCTACAGAAGCATTACACATAATCTATCCCTTGGCAGTGTGGGTAGGGGAAAGATGGGACTAAAGCACAGAAATTACACATGAAAAATATTTCTGAAATATAATGTCAAAGGCAGCAGCAGATGCTTAAAAGATTAGGTTCATGCTGAAATTTAAGGAGCAGACACAGACATTACACTGCTTTTTTCTTCTGCTGAACAGAGATTTCTGTGTAAGCTAAATTTGACAAAATAGCCCTAGAAGGTACATATCCATATAGAAAAGGGAAAGGTCTAGGGTTTTTGTTCTCGAATCTCTGTAGCATGTGCATGTTTTTGCAATCCATGACAAAATTCTGGCCCTATTTACATTATGAGTCTTGCCACTGGCTCATGACGACTCACACAGACGGAGGCAGCCAGCAGGAAGAGGAAATCATAGATATCAAACTTCACTTCTTTCAAATGAAAGTAATCTACTTGGTGCCTAGATATATGAACTTCTCAGTGTATCTGGCCCTTACCTGTGGCAGGAAGCTTACAGCTTTTACAGAAGCCTGCAGAAATAGCCAATACTAAATGACACTGGACTGGAGATAGCATAGCTCCAATGCAGTGTCTTCCATTTCCAAATTGCGTCTTCAGGATGCCTTGGTTCAATTTACCCCACAAAGAGGGCAACAGGTTGAATTTTATTCATGTGCATATATATATATATTCTGATGCGCATGCACAGGACCTGATTCTTTGGCTGCTTACTCAAGTTTTAAAAACATGACACTTCATCAGAACCACTTGCTCTTTGCAGCAGTAGAAAGCAGAGACTGAATCAAATCTTAAAGTTTTGGCTTCTTGCTACTACAAATACCAAGATGAGCATTCAAGAACAGCTAAGTAGATAAGACCCTGCGTGCCTCTCTCATGGCAATTTTAATATTCAGACATCAAAACAGCAGCAAAAATCACTGACAGGCAATCAGCAAAATCCAAAGCAGTGATGAAGCCATTTTCCACTTTTGTGCTGTACTATTTAGTAATTAACATCAAAGTTTTATAGGTGTTGGGAAAGTTAAAGACATTGCTGATACTCTTCCAGTGGTGCCCGTTACATTTCCCTGGCCTGGAAGATGAAGACAACTACCGCCTTATCCTGAATCCCCAAAGAACCTTCAAAATGAAAGTGCAAGCCTGTAAAAACCCCTCCAATTTTAGTACAGCAAAAGAGTACAGAGAACTTATGCAAGTCTTCCATTTGCAGAATGAGGACCACAGATAACACTGCAGTTATGCTTAGGTGAGCTGCTCCATAGGAAAACTGAAGTCTATACCTGCCAGAGTAATACCACATCCTATGAAGAGCAGGACCGCTCTCCAGAGGTGCAGAATCCCACTGTGTACTACAGTAGGATGCAAGTGTCACCAGGGCAACACCATAACACAACACAAGTTCACAGTTGTAAAAGTTGTTCTGCCTCCAATACCCAAATCTGGCTGGGTTTTTTTAAGAGATATGAAGTTAAATTGCAGACAGCTAGAACATTTATCACTTCTAACTCAAGGATATCTAGGAAAACAGGCAACAGGGCCAGATGTGCTTTTCAGAGTCTGTATTTTAATTCTGGGTTGTGTTTCTTAAAACCAGGTTGTCCCAAACCTTTTTTTACAGCAGCAAGGGCCAGGACACAGATCCAGCCCTCTCCTTAAACCTTTGAATTGAAGGCATTTAGAAAAAGACAGTTCCTTCTTCAGCAATGTGATTCAGCTATGGTTGTTTTCATAACCATGGCTGTGTACATCAGCACAACAGCTTGCCTCTGGAAGATACTACCATGAATGAGAACTGGGGGCACAGAGAGGAATTTAGCATCCTGTGTGCTTGGGTTTTTACAGATTATCTGGTTGAGCCCAGTCATGTCTGCTACCTGTGAGGGTAGATTAAAGGTAGTAATTCCGATATCATCTATCCTAATGTGAGACAACATCAGTGAGGCTTAAGCAAAGCTGTCCTAGTGTGAAGTCAGTGAACACACAACTCTTTGATAGTTACCACTAGCAGAGGTGTGCTGCTGCGTCTATCATGCACATTGTCTTCATGCAAAGAAATATCCCAAGATGTTCTCACCGACACAAAATTTAGAAGCAGCAGAAATCAATGTTCCTGCTGGTCTCAATGCTGGTCTAGGGAGAGGTTCTCCATCAAGAATCCTTTCAACCACTGTGACAATGAAATCTCCTTTCAGAAGAATTATAACTGGGTGGTAAAAACAAGATATCAAACAGTTCCTTGGTAACCAATGAGCAGGAAACTACTCTGAAACAATCCAGGCAGTAAAATCAGCCAGAAGACTACAATAAAAAACAAGCACACATTTCTACTGCAAAAGGAGAGAGCCCGTAATCTTGCTGATATTATTGTCATCTTTGGTCCTGTTATTTATCATTTGTGATGTGGGAGCACTTAAAAACCTCAGGCCTGAATGAGGTTGCCATTAAACAACAATAATATAAGTATGCTTCTCCCTCCTGTTGAGCCCAACAACTGTTGTTAAATTCTTTAGAAAACATTGCTATGGATACATTTTTTCCAACAGTCCTTTTAGATACATTCAGGTTGAGAGGAAACAAAAATTCTATTAAAACTGCTCATATAAGTTAAATATGTCTTGATATAGTGCATTAAACACATCTACCAGATGACCTGGTTTTGGTACTTCCTCTCTCTCCTATACATGTCTTCTTTTTTAATTGAATCTATCACTTCGTGTTATTAAAGAGCTAAACCAAATACACATTCTGTATGAGTAATTCAAATCAGAATTTGTATACAAATGCAAAGATCTATCGTCCAAAGGATGAAGACAGTGGTCAGCCTTTAAGCCATGTGCCTAGGTACATTTGAGCCAAGAGATTATTTCATGGAAAATAATACACAGTTTTCCATAACACAACCTTTCTTATTTTATTTTGAAGATTGGATACACTTTTGCACACAGCGTTTTTTTTCCCTTGGAAATGTTAAGAGTCATTAGTAACCTTTACTGGCACAAGACCCATTAGATTTTCTAAGTAGTAAAAGCTCTCTATTGATTTATCATTAAAATTAAATTAAGTGATACCATTTTAATATTGAGTTCAGTAGCAGTGTTCTACTATAGCTTGGCTAGTTAAGCAGACAAAAGCTGGGTTTCAAAGGGTAGCGCACACTTAACTATCTAAGCATTCCTTTTTTGAAAAAGTTTTATCAACAATCTCCATGCATAACTGAATCCTAATCTAAAGCATCCATTATTCAGCTAGCATCCCTCTCATCTCCACTATAGGAGGTGGAATGAGGATTACATGAGATTAACACATTTCTTGTCTGCACTTGATTAATATCATTTTAACTGTCTTGTTAGCAATTAAAAAGAAAAAAAAAAATCTTTGTGGAGCAAGGTCCTCAAAGGTGAAAGTCTATCAAACCGTTGTGCCATCTACTGTTGTACTGTATCCTTGCTGCCCTTCCATAACCCTTCATAACTTGCACATGGCAGAGAAGCAATTGTTGCTAGACTGCATTAAGTTCAAATAAGTGAGTACCATTCTTCAAGTGTCAAAGGCACAGAGCAAGGTGCATGAGGTGAAAACAGAAGCACTGGCGGAAAGTCCATAAGCGACGTGGAACATTTGCAGGGACTACAGACCAAGACAGACGTTCCTTAGCCTTTCAGGCAGACACTTCCCACAAAAGTTTATTCTATTTCACCACCATTGTAACTGCTTGTTGCAATTGTCAATTGTCCAAACAGTATCAGAAAAAGCAATGTAAATAAAGATTTATCTCCTATTTAACATCCATCATTAATTCCTGATTTCATTTTTCTAATCAAGGCTGACAGCCAAAATCTGCTTCTATTTTCTGTTAGTAGAAAATGATTCACAGGATAATTCAGATTGGAGATCTCTAGTCCAACCTCCCTCTGAGACCAGGGTCAGTCATAGGATCAGACCAGGTGGCTCAGGACTTGATTAATTTTGATCTTGAAACCCTCCAATGCTGGAGGAGATTGCACAACTGCTCTGGGTAAATGCTCCAACACCTCATTTGTCTCATGGGAAAAAAGTTTCTCCTTATATTCAGTATGAACCTCTTGTTTCAAGTTGTGTCCATTGCCTCTCATCTTCCAACCATACACTGCTGTGAAGTCTGGCTCCATCTTCTCTATAGCCTCCACATAGGTAGGGGAAGTCTGCCACTACATACACCCCAAAATCATCTCTCCCCCACACTTAACAAGCCCAACTCCCTCAGCCTCTCCTACAGGAGAATTGCTCCAGCCATTTTGGTGGCTGTCTGCTGAAATCATTCCCTTTGCTGAGTTATACTGAGTTACACTGCTGCACAAAGCTGTGAATAAAGTATTTCAAATTGAGACACATGTGAGTTTAAATAGACTGAGAGCAGTTCAGAGATTTAACAGACACACACACAAAAATCAAATTACAAGGAAAGTTTCAACCCCCTATACTTGTTCTATGCAAGTGGTTCAAGATGTTTAACAATCAGATCTCAAAGACAACATATGGTAATGTATTTCTCATTGTTAGTCCTATAGCTACCTGATATGAGGTGAAGGGATAGCAGGAGGGAGGGGAGACGCAAAGGGAAGAGAAAGAAGCAGCCCTATCAGTAACATACACTGTGGCTAAGGGAATAATCTGATGTTGATTCATGACTGGACTATGGCACAGTATTATTGTATTCAGTGACGTACTACAATGCACTCCGGGTGCTCTGAATGTTATGCCCCATATTTCTTCTATTATGTGAAAGGCGGCTCTCATCTGTTACCGTTTCTGAGAAAGACCTGTAACTTCTCAGCAAATCCAGGAAAAATCTGCATAGTTGTGCTGCCTCCTGTTGCACAGACAGCTGGATTTATCAAGTCACTGGTCTCAGAACCACACACAGCAGTAAGTAGGTGATAACCTTTTTTCCCCCAAATTTTGTTAGAAAAATCCTGAAGATGAGTGTCTTTAACAGAAGATTGATCTACCTGCCATAAACATGGCAGGGTGGGGAGAGAGGGAAGGGAGGCCTCTGTTTCAGGTCCCAGGAGTCAAAACAAGCATACTATTTCTACTTTAGCCAGTGAAACATCAGCCTCATAGTAAAACCTTGAGTAACACTGCATTTCTGCAAATAAATAAAAGCTATTTGGTAAGAAGTCTATTCGGGTGCAACCAGGTATAACTGGAATTGAAACTCAATCTAAAACCTAAAAATTAGGTAGTTGGTTCAATACAAGAGTTTTACCTAACTACACAAGCTCAGACTTTGATCTGAAGAGTGCTGGAAATGGTGAAACAAAAGGGAGATAAATATAAGGATTCTTAGCCCCTAATCACTTATCAGACACACTCTTGGAACAGAAGTACACTTTTGCTCGCATATCCATTCCATAACTTTTTCATCAATGCTGGATGAGTCAGTCACAACAGCTATCTATAGATGAAGTATGCCCTAAACACTAGCACTGAATATAGTAGCCTCATGTAAGGATACTAGGCATTAAATGTAAGCTTTAACAATAAGCAGGAGTTAAAAACTGATTGCTGCAGCAGTTGAAACATCACATCATGATTTCATTTCCTCCCTAGTGCAACAGCAATGGCTACTGGGGAGACTGAGGGGAGGAACAAGTAGAAAAAACTGAAGGAACAACATTTTTAAACTGTTTTTTTAAAGAAAAGTCGGGGGGGGGCGGGGGGACACAGGGAATCACTATAGGCAGTAATTACAGATCACAATGGGATGTTCTTTCTTAGCTCTCTCTAATAGAACAAGTCTGACTGCAGACAGTTTCCAAGCATGAATAGTTTTTGTTCAGGAAGAATTAATACAAAAGGGAAGATTATAATCACTGGTTCTAAATGGCAAACTCATTAAAGTTAAATATGTAGGACAAAACATAAATATATATACACGCACACAAAACAGCAAGCTAGATTTGCTGAAAGGCAACTGAAAATTTCACAGAGACCATCTATTTATTTAAGCTTGACTAGAGATAACAAACAGGGTTGGTTTATAATAAAATTAGGATGTCCATTTTGTAGTCCAGCATTGAAGTAGTTAGTTACTAAAAGTGGCTTCTTCATGGAATGACTGTGTGTATATATGGAGCAAAACTATTACAATAACTACGAGCTCTGCGGCACATGCTACAACTCCTGCCCCTACACTTGCCAAAGACAAGCCCACACCTCTGCAGCTACTAGAGCTCTGTCTGCACAGCAAAGCCACAGAGATAAGAAAACATTCAGATTTCAAAGACTCATATTCTGAAGTTAGGAAGAGACAGAAAATTAAGGATACCTTTAAACTCTAGAGCCTGCCCTGTCCCTCCTAAATCCCATTTTGGAAAATGTTTTCCCTGTTTTCTGGTATGCATAAACTATTTATTGCTATGCTCTGCATGGAAAAAACAAAAAAGGAAAGGTATGTTGCTCAGTACAGTACTTGTGGTCTCTCTTAGAAGAGATGCTAACATGCAGCTACAGTAACCTTAGATGCTTTTGGTAAGTCCAGTTACCATCTTCAAGAAGTTAACTGCTTGCTAGATCACAAGTGGAAGTTCCTCTTCTAAGCACCCTGACAAATTTCACTTGCCTTCACAGGATGTATAAGATTTTCTGTGGTCCCAAACAGCGATCCACCATTTAGTAAGTACAGCTCCAATGAGCCATAACCTCTTCCTTTAGTGATGATTTATTATGCGATTTTTCCCGCTACTGCTCAGTTTTTTTAGACCATGACTGTGCAGCCAAGATCCCCTAAATTGGAGTCTATTTCCTACAACCTTTGTGATGTTTAACACATCACAGAGTAAGCCAATTACCAAGCAGATTTAAGAAGTGTGTGGAGAAGGGAGTGGAGGTACACACAGTCCAGCTATACTGAAAATTTTTTGTGAAGAGAAATCAGAGATGCTGAAATTCATTCTCAGACACTGCCTGTGAGTCATGAATAACTGAGCAGTCGGGGGGGGGGGGGAGTGGGGTGAGCTGCGTAGGAGCACTAACAAAAACGTTAATAAAAGCACCATCATTCCTCAGCCTGCAGAGATTTAAGACATGTCCACAACTAATCTTCAGACTATAGGTTAGAAGCACCTATTTGTGATCCTTCTTCAGACAAACAGCAGGAAGATATTAGAATTATTTGAACTGTGGCTCATCTTCTTTCCTCTTCACCCAAGCACTCGCTACCAGAGGATGGCTCTAAGCATGTTCCTGTAACGTAAGACTTTGGAAAGGATTCAGAGGCTATGATTCCTTCATTGGGTCTCTGCATGATTGTAAAACAACAACATAAAATTTATTGCCAGGTCATGTTTTTTTCCCCTCCCTCCTTTCTGTAGCACATCAGATGGCATATTCGCTGACATTACATGGGCAATCTTCTTGTTAAGCCAAGAACTTGCTTCTTAAGCCAGTTAAAAGCCAAGCCATTTTTTGAATCAGATATTATATCAATGGATGTATAGCAAGGAAACATTCTAGCTGCCCAGTATGCAATATGTCTGCAACATTTGCAGGAGTGAATAAAGTAAGAAAAAAATGGTTTGACAACTTGTAGTTGTTGTTTTTTCATACCTGGACTTGGACATACTCCAAAGATACGAACCTACCACTGCCTCTTCTTTGCTGTAGAAAATTAAGAAATGGGTACCAACACACATTAGTCTCAATGAAATAGAATGAAATTATTTGGGAACTTTCTACATAACTAAATTTCTCATTTCTGTCTGATTTTACACAGCTACTACATGAGTACCACCTCGCTGCATATGCCACCTTCCACTTGTAACCACAAAGAGGGAAAAAAAAGTTGGGGGAGGGGGGAGCATGTGATCCTTTATTTTATATTTATTATCCTTGTGCAGAGAAAACAAACTCACTGATGTGTGCATCCTAAAATACTACTCTGAACACCTTAAAGAGAAACAGAGGAGTATACCTGCAGACACCAATTACCTGCTGGGCCTCAGGAAGCTGTTAATGCTATCTTACCCAACATCACCTACCCTAAGATTACTGAGGTCTATACATTACCTCTTTATAGGAATTACTGGTAGCATGCACCTCTGAAGCCCATAAGAAGCAGATTTTTTTTACTAAGTTTCCCCTTTACTGTCCGTTTCCTGTTTGGGGCAGGAAGCCTTACAGGCTTTCATTAGTCACAAACTTCTGTTCAACTCATTTCAGATTTGGAAACTTTCTACTTTTGGTTCAAATCTAGATTTTACACCTACAAAGTTTTCAGGTTTACAATTTAGGTTCTACTCTCTGTAATACTAACAAAAATATAGCTGTTGTATAGTCCCTTTATCACATACATGGTAACTTTGTTAATATCAACTCTAATACTAAAAATAATTTAGAACATGAATTAACTAAAAATGGGAAAGCATTAGCAGGACTTATCAATATCTTTGCTTTTATCTCTAAAAAACAGGTTTTATGGTTCAGTTATAGATTTACTTAGATACAGAAAATACACAATATCCTCCCGATACAAACTACCAGGCTACTCAGAATAGTAAACAACTGTAAGAGTTGGCTTAATTGTACTTCAAGTCAGCAACCTTTAAAATGCTCAGGATTACCTATAAAATTCATTAATTAATATTTAATAACCCAATTCTAATAAAAATCAATATATTAAACATAATTCTGCTAGACAGGTAAATAGGTTTCTTTGATAACTAAATTCTCCCATTTGAATTCCTGTAAGTAGATACAGAGAATAATAAAACTTAAGCGCAGAGGAATATATGGCAAGTAATCTACATATGCTATCAAGCATATCAGCAACAGGATTCTAGTTGCCAATTTTGTTACAGAAGTGGATGTATGAACAGTACAAACTATTTTCTCATATATTGAGCATTTAGAAAGTAAGTGCATACATACAGAAGACTGCAATTACAGATTGAAGAATACATCCAATATTTAGTCGTTTATCAGTTTTCAAAACAGCTTTCCAGAGCTTCTACAGATTTTCTTAAGTTGCACAGGGGTCAATTCCAGACTGGTGGTGTTAGAGGGAGCTTTTTCAGTAACCCTAATGTCCTGGTAGGATCTGCAAAGGCCCCTGATAATTAAGCAACACGGATGCGAGTTTCCTAATTACACACAGTTCCTCACAGAACCAAACCCTTAAAACTCTCAGCAGCAGAATACAGAATGCCACTCTGAGACTCCAGCTGGCTTTGCTCTCTACCAGGTTCTGAGACAGCACAACGTGCTAAAAACATCCTCTACCACTTAATGTTTTCCCCTCCATGTCCCTTCCTGAAAGGAGAGGACTGACAACTGAGTGCACCAAGTAGCCATTTATTGCTGTCATTGGAGATCTTTAAACAAAGTAAGAGTGAGAGGAAAATATAAGTGCATTCAACTCCTCTAAAACCTAGTACACGATTCAAATATTTGGGATTTTTCAGGCTTGAGTTTAAATGAAGGGGTTTTTTTAAGGGACATCAGAAAGCAAAAAGGACAACTTAGTAAAAAAAAGATGAAAATGCAGACACTTCAGAGAAATACAAGCTAGTGAACGGCATAAACAACAACAATATTATTCTCCAGAGACCACCACAGATGAGCAAATAGAAACCATCATTCAGGTCACCTGGTAAGAACTAGGCTTTAGCCTGTACAGTTCAGCATTAAACTGAAACACACAACCCACCCTAAAAGTATGTTTTTAGCCAAATGAGAGATCACATCTGGAGTACCTCTACAACCATTTGCTTTTCTTGGGTTCCTCTAAATTCTTCACTTAACCTACCTGTAACCCTACTCCAACAGTTACCCTTAAGACTCAGCCACCACATCCTTTCTGCACCAGCAGCTCTTCACATAGCCAAATACAGATTCCCTCAGGACTGATACCACACAGGCATGGAACAGCTTCCCTGTGCTAGACGTAAACAGCCAAACCCCAGATAATGCATAAATTCCCTTGGCAGTCCCAGACAGAACACACATCTGACCTTCTGTCAGCCACATCTTTGCTCTTACTTTGGACATGGCACTGCTCTGTCCCTCTCCAGTTCTGGAAGACAAGTCGCTGCCTGCATCTCTCTGCTTCTCTCACAGCTCTCTTCCCAAGCATTCCCCTTCTTGATCACAGCTCAACAGCTTCTGTGAGCCTTTCTTTTTCTATTTATAGAGGGTGGGGCAGCACCTGCCACTACTCAGCTGTAGTTTAGACACACCTGGTCTATCACCCTATGGTAGGATACTTTGTGTCACATAAATCTGAAACCACGCAGAGAAGAGAATTAGTATGTGTTTGTAATGTTTCAGCTGAATTAAAAAACAAACAAACAAAAACCAGCAACACAAACAAAACAGCTAATGTCACCTAGAGCAAGAGAAATATGCAGTATTTTGGTAAGTCTTGGATGTTATTTTTGTATTGGCATAAAAAAAGAGCAACTGAAGACACTGGAGATCCCTAGATAGCACAAATGAAACCAAAACCTTTTCTTTGTAAGTCCTATACACCTCAGATTAACAAAATAGTTAATTCAAGTCAGCATGAACCAGTGATAGATTTGTCTCTGTCCTTTAAAATACAATTCTACAATTAGTCTGAAGAAAAGAAAAGTAGTCTGTCTGTCTTGACTTTCAACTCATTTGCCACTAGGAACAAAAGGTAGTCAGACTCCCTCATGACACTCCATAACTCCAACTCCTACGGTTGCTAAAGGCTGAAAGGTTCAGGAAGATGCATGAGGGAACATAAACAAAGAAAAAAAGCAGAAGTTAAACAGTGAAAGACAGAACATCTTAAAAATGTATAATTGCTGAAGACACTAATACTTTGTAAATACCCTACCACTTTCTCTATGCCTTTTTGACAACAGAAAAGCAGAGTGGAAACCGAATAATAGGGTTACATAAGTCTTAGTATTGATAAATCTCTTTGCAACAAAGAAAGCACCTGTCCTTAGATTTTCACCTGTATAAGCCCTGAGGGGACACAGACTTCATAATTGTGCTGGGTTTGGCTGGGATAGAGTTAATTTTCTTCACAGTAACTAGCATGGGGCTATGTTTTGGATTTGTGCTGAAAACAGTATTGATAATACAGGGATGTTTTAGTCACTGCTGAGCAGTGCTTACACAGAGCCAAGGCCTTTTCTGCTTCTCACACCACCCTGCCAGTAAGTAGGCTGGGGGTGCACAAGGAGTTGGGAGGGGACACAGCTGGGACAGCTGACCCCAGCTGACCCAACAGATATCCCAGACCATATGATGTTATGCTCAGCATATAAAAGTGGGGGAAGAAGAAAGAAAGGGGGGGGAGAGTGTCAGAGTTATTGTGTTTGTCTTCCCAAGTAACCATTACGCGTGATGGATCCCTGCTTTCCTGGAGATGGCTGAACACCTGCCTGCCGATGGGAAGTGGTGAATGAATTCCTTGTTTTGCTTTGCTTGTGCACGTGGCTTTTTCTTTACCTATTAAACTGTCTTTATCTCAACCCACAAGTTTTCTCACTTTTACTCTTCTGATTCTCTCCCCCATCCCACCAGGGGGGAGTGAGCAAGCAGCTGTGTGGTGGTTAGTTGCCGGCTGGGGTTAAACCACAACAATACTGTTTGGCTGAATTTTCTTAGGTAACTTTCCCCTTAGTAAAAACACAACTTGCAGACTAATTCAGTAAGAGAAATAAGAGGAAGAGGGGAGAGGTTCCTGCTTTGTTAGGTACAATCAAAACAAGGGGTGGGAATTCTTTCTTCTGCCTTTTTCAACTGCACCAATTTTTGTTCTCACCTAGGGATGCTTGTGCCTGCCCTGTGAGAGGCTGCATGGACAGCCAGATCAGCTTCAGAGTGTAAGAAACGTGATGCTAAACACACAAAAATCTCCAAACCAGGATCTCTTAACAACATTGAAGAGAAGGAAATTGCCTGTAGATTTCTTAAGTGTTTGAAGAAGCTTGTTGAATATGTGTTATATTAGGAGTGATCATGCAGAAAGATGAATACATTTTTATGATGAAAAAGTTTCTTGTCTGGTGCATGGAGCATATAAGTGCTCCAGGAGTACACCGTGAACTCCCTCTGTTCAAACTTCTGCACAGTCACAGCTTGCCACCAAAGTGCCTAAACACTTTGTGCAAGAGTCCCCAGTTAGCTCAAGCAGGAGTTAATAGATGAGCAGTCCAGGTGGAATTAAAGGCTAATGAGAAGGTGGAGACATGAGTAGAGCACCACCCAGCAGCTAGGAAGAAGTCAGCAGCACTGGAATGAAGAGGCTGAGGCAGAGTTGCCTGACAAGTCCTAATATAAAGATGTTCAGTAACAACAGAGTCACACTGACAGGCTGCATTTTTAGGAATTTTACTGAAGTTAAAAGCAATGCATCTTAGGAAAACTGACAGAAAAGGAGAGTCAACCACATCTTTTAACATCCATTTTCTACTAATTTAAAATAGAGAAAGGGAGAAAAAAATTCCTTTGCCTTCACAGAATGGTATCTCTGAACTAAACAGACATGAAGCAGCCAGTTGTCTGCCTGACTGCTGACATCTTGGGGATTGATTTGCTACAGATAACACCCTATCTGGCTGATAGCTGCAGAGAACTGGGACTTCAGCCACTACCAGACACCTACAAAACACACACTGTTATTGAAGGTGTTTTAAGTGCACTGCTGTCTTTCTTCCCATGCTTGTTAGCAAAGTCATGGGTAGCACAGCATCTAACTTGAGGGTACTGTGCACCTGTGAGATGGCATATTATGCTTAAAAAGAGCCGATCTCTCTCAGGACATAAGGAACCATGAGATTGTGGACCTTTACAACCTTTATCTTGAAGACTCCAAGTAAGTTTCAGGCCAGAAGCCAGGTACTGCAGTCCCTCTGAGGGTTGCAGATGCTGGATTTATGGCTGCCTTACATCACCACAACAGCCACTACCAGTTGTAAGGTACCAGTGAGTTTGGTCTTGAAGCGTTATTTAACATAATTACTTCCTAAATCATAGTAAAATGTGGGCTCCTCCAGCCCCTACCATACTATTCCCAATTATTTGGTGTATCTAGAAAGAAGTAAATGTCAAAAAAAAAAGAAATCATAGAGCAATTTTCCTCTTCCTTTATTACCATTTACACCTCTTCATAGTAACTATATCCTGGGTGGCTGTGTGATTTTGCAGTGTTTGTATGCAACTATAAATCAGGTTGCATTTACGACTGGCAATGAGAAAGGCAGAGGAGAAGTCAGCATACAGATATAGAAGAAGCCATCCATTTTAATAATAAAGGCAATTACACAAAATTTTCTAAGAATAACAATATACAGCACCTTCTGTTCAGGTACTGTATTGACTTACATCCTGCTTAATAGGTACCACAAATACTTTGCTTAGTGGAGTATGCCCCAGCAGCACCTGATATTTCTGCATTCATCTTATTCGCATTGCATTAAGATGATTGCCTAATCTGCTTCTTGTAATAATGGCAGCACATCACACATGACATGGAAGACCAGTCTTTAAAATGAAAACAAGGCTGCGGGATATTTGTTAGCTTTGACTTATCCTTCCTGCACGTAAAGACAATTTAAGGTTAGGTCAACGTAGTTAGGAACTTCTGAAATGTCTGATACTTTGTTGGAACTTCCTAGTTTTCTAGCAATAAATGATAATTCTTTTTTAATTGAACACATGCCTACGGCAAATGAAGCCTTTTAAATATTCTTAAGTAATATTTTGTTTCGAGGATAAGAACCTTGTTATTAATGAAGACAAAGAGAAAAACATAGCACTGGACAAAAGCTTTATACTTATTCTCAAGAGCTTTGAGGATGGTATAATCTTCCACTCGAATTGCCTGTGTCTTTGACAGAAAAACATTCATGATTACATCAACATCAGCACTCCTGAACATCAGGACTGAGCCACCCCCTAGATACAACTCACAGGACTACTTAGACTGCGTGCATTTCTTGCACCTGCTTTAAAGTCCACAGAAAGAAATGATCCTTCACATGATTTCATTAGGTTTGGGATCAGACTTTAAACCTTTCATCTCGATTAAGACAACACGTGTGGGAAGCAAACTGAACTGATGTACTTACTTCAATGGCATGCACCACACTGCAACAGACAGTGGGCTGAACTTGCCAACTCAGTTCCACACCATGTCCTGTACAACCAACAGAGAGTAAAGATTGTTGATCTTTGCCAACTTGGGCCTGATTTACATTGATGGCCTAGAGCTGACAGACTCTGCCTCCATTAACATATTTCATGGTGCAGAGAAATGGTTACATACACGTGTGAGTAAATGACTTAAATTTGATAAAGACACCTTCTTACCCCCTGTTGATGTTGATTCCTTCAACTGTGCAGAAGGAATTCTACCGCCTGCTGATGAAAGATAATATATAAAGCAACAAAAGAAAGGAAAAAAATCCATTGGCATAGACTCTCAACTCACTGCATGGTGCTTTACGGTCACAAATCCTACTAACATTAATCAAAGTAAGATGATGGGCTTTCTAACATGTTTGGTCTGGAACACAGAACCTGCACAAATCTGAGAATTGGAACTTCACAGAGCAGGGAGGAGGAAGAAGGGTGGGTGAAGACCTCCTCTATCTACCAAAATACTGATCCACATGGAATAATGAGGGAAAGATTGGAGAGCTCATTTCCTATACTGACTTCCCTAAAGCACTGCACACTAATAAGCAGCTGTCAGCAAGGTGGGTAGAGCAATAAAATCCCAACAGTCAGGCTGAACTGATACAGTCCATTACCTGTTGAATCATGCCCATACAGGTCTCTCAATTGAATGATTACAGCAGTACCAATGGGCTGTGCACTGCAGTGTTGTATTACAGCTCTGGTTCATTAAATTTTACAATGTATAAGTAAAAAATTAAATGCTACTGAAGACATAAGCATTTCTCTTTCATACATGCACCAGACATATCCAATGATGGCTGAGGTTTAAAATGTATACATGATGAATTTCTAGGAAACTGGCCAAAATCTAATACAATATGGCCACATGGATCTCCTAAAATGATATCCAGCAAAAGTCTTGCTTTTGAGTATTTGCAGCTGATATTACAATTACATGGCTATCACTGAACTACTGTTTATCCTTATTCTTTGTTTTGGAAATAGTTCAATGAGCTTATCGGCAGATGAGCCAGAACCAAAATACACGGTTGCTGGCATGTATTTTGAAGCAATCAGCTTAAAAAAGAATATTGCAGCCAGAGCTGCATAAATGGAAAACTACACAGTATATCTAATTCTGAATGTGCACATAATCTAAATGCCTGCCTTATTGACACAGTACATCTTTTCTGAAAACTACACTTCTGTTCAAATAATAATATCATTGATTTTTAGAGCTGGTCAAATAGTATTTTCCAAATACTGATTCTGGTAAATTTGGGTATGCTTTTGTGTTGTGAAACATTCACAGACCATCCCCATTATTTGCATATCTTCTTGGAAAAACGTGAAGAAAATTACAAGTGAACAGTCTTATCTGTTGACTATGCACAACGTATCAAGCAGGGGTATTTGCTATTTGACATGCAAGCCTCAAAATTAGTTATGTGATTAATCTGCCTGCTAAAATAAGTACAGTGTATCAAAATACCTATATTGGTTCAATTTTTGCTCTACTGTTGAGGCTTTTTTTGAAAGATCAAGCATGGTCAAATAACATTTCATCTGTACCCCTGTTGTGGTATTTATGCTTTCCTACCCTTGGGCAGCAATGCTAGGCCAGCTTTGTAAAATGAACTCCAGCATATACCCATATTTGCTCATCATGGCAAATCCCAGACCAGATTTCCTGCTGGTATAAGTGGGCTTAACCTAACAATTTTCACTCATTTACATCAGCAGATAATTTGGGCTGTGGCATGCACAAAAAATATGAAAGTACACTAAAAACTGATCTCTGGAAGTGTTCCTGTTGAGAAAAACATTTACCAAATGTTGAGATCCCACTGAAATTTCTGAAATCAGTGAGCTTTAAGCACCTGCTTTAATCAACTGATCCTTTGACCAACAAGAAATTCATTGATATTTTTGCTGAACAGGATCTTAATATTATAATAACAATAATAAATTTGTGGCTTTATACCAGTAAGAAATAGTGATATTAACCAATTAATTTTCTGTTGTTGTATCTACATAAATGTATAACAAGAGCTAGGCAATGAGAAGTCATACTCCTGAAAATTAAACAAGTATCTACTCTTGTATCAATCCTGTTGCTAGGTTGTAATACCAACATGCATATAAAAATTGAATTATGATGATCAAATATTTTCTAACTGCCACAAAACTGACTGGGAATAGACAGATCAGTTCTTGCTTCACGAAGATATGCTTGCCCCAGTTCATTAAACCAGCTGTACTTGAAAGTGACAGTCTGCACAGACTTCAGAACATGCTGTAAGCAACCAAGCTGTGTGAACTAACTCTTACAAAGATGTAAGCTCTGTAGACACAACTTTAGTCAATTGTTCTGTGTGTCTAAGAGACCCAGCTACAGCTTTTTGGCAGTTTTGGTAGGATGCTGACACTTGCACCCTCTTCAAGTCTTTCCATACACTGCTGGAAATAGAATTCCTGTTTGTCCCCAAGTTTTCAAGATATGGGAATCGCTGACTGCTTTGAGTAAAGTCACTCTGCACACAAAAGCAAGTATTCACTCCAAAGCAAGCTGTGTTCATCACTCATGGACTGCACACATTTATTACTAATATCTTCTGTGTACATTACCCGTATATCCTTATGTAATTTCACTGCCTTTATGGCTTACACCAGCTCAGGGCAGAAGTGCTATTGACAAAGTTCTGCTTCAACTGGTATCACTTGTGGAAATTCAGCATTAGCCTATTGTAATCCCATATGAAAGTCAGGCTGTAATTGTTTAGAAACTGTTTCAGAAACTACTTCACACTAAAAATATTGAAAGCTGTAGCCACTTACAACTGAGCTGTTTGTTTCTGCTTTTGTAACACTATTTAAACTTAGTAACTGGTACACATGGCAAACAAGAAAGAAAATATAAACGACGAATAAATATATGTCAAAGGATCATCAAGTAAGGACAATATCTCATTCAATACAGCAATCACCAATTAAATAAATTAAATAAAAAGACCCAGACTTAGTATCTCTGGATGCAAAGAATTCAGGAAATCTTACTAGCACTTATCGGGCCTTAAAAGGTTTGGAGGCCTCATGTTATATAAACATCCATGTCACTGGAGAGTTATACTGCCACTTGTTTTCAAAATTGTCTGCTCAAATTCCAGCCTTACAAAATACAAAAATCAACAGAAAGCACTGGGAGAAAATCAGGGACAGAGTGACTAGTGATTTAAGGGTACTTGTTTGTGGTGGGACATAGAAGCAGTGCAAGTTTTAAGGCTGCAGAAACTGACTCCCAGTGTGAATTCCCCACAGAGAATTACACTATTTTTAAACAAAAGCAAGGTTTCTTTACAATATCAACCAGAATATTTAGGTTTTAAATATAGAAAACCGTGAGCAACAGGAACAGAGATACTTTAAACCCAGCACTCTCTTGACATGCTTACATCCATGCAGACAGGTCCTTGCTTTTACAACTGCTTTCAGTCACTCAGTGATTTTCTGAGTTGCAGCAAACTCTAACCAGTCCCCTCAGGTCCCAGTGAAGCCAAGCTTAAAGTCATATGAGAAGAAAGCAGTGCAACAGGTTCCAGCACACTGTTCTCGCACAAGTAGTCCTGACTAGACTGGAACAAAAATAAACAGAAAAAAAGCACATTTGAAGCAGGCTGACAGTTGTCTGATAGGACTAAACTATGTAAGTGTAGAAACAACACCGAACAGCTGTGTTTCCAGAGAAGTCCCTCCAAGGACTGTTCTAATGTTAATTACCTTTATCAGTAGCGACTTTATTTTCTTCTGGATCACTGATAGCAAAGCTGGCAAAGGGGAAAGATTGGGAATAGATAGTGAGACAGTGAAGACAGGATTCACAGTAACTGAGGTTGCTTTGTAAACTGGGACGCAACCAAAGGGTAGGTTAACAATCTGGGTATTAAAAGCCTTTCACAAGGCTACCTTTAGCTTAGCAGACTAGCGCATACTTTACTTCTACATCTAGCAGAGGAAGACACTTCCACAGAGGAGGATTCAGCATAACTACTCAGCCTACCTAAAGCTAAATTGACCTATGCTGCCTCTTACAGTTACATGTATATTCTAAACTATTACTCGTATTTGCATTCTATACTTGATGGTTCTCATGCACTGCTTCCTATATAATCCTACATATTACAAGCATTCTGAAAGACTCAGGATTAAATGGTAGGTCAATTGACATCAAGCCTTCAGGAAGGATGATGAAAAATTGGAGGAGGTTCAGAGAGCCATGAAAAGAAACACACATTAAAAAGATGAGGATAGGTTAATTCAATTTATTTTGCTTTTCAAAGAGAAAATTAGAAGCAGAGATGATTATGGTAACTGTTATGTTACTATTACTGAATCTGATAGCACAGTTCTCTTCAGTCCAAAAGACAGAAGGATGAACAATGTCCAAGGCTTTGAGTTCAAACCAGATAAATGTAGATGAGAAATAAGCTGCAAGCACAATCAATCACAACAAATTACTGTTTAAAGCAGCTTCTTTTTCATTGCAAATCTTTGAATCAATATCAGGTTTTTCAGGTTTTGAGGGGGTTCTGTTCTTTTGTAGGGGTTTTTTTGGATCATTTTTAAAGATCACCTAATTTAGCCATAGTTCCTAGGCTTAAAGCAGGCCATTTCAGGACATGGTTTAGTGGGCATGGTTGATGGTTGGACTCAATGATCTTAAAGGTCTTTTCCAACCTAAATGATTCTATGAGACTTCTATGACTTAAGTTGCTAAGGTACACAGAAAGTCAGACCAGCTGGTTTTGCAAAACTTAAAATTTATAAACCTACAAATCCACTGGCTGTGTATTCTGCTTATCGTGACAGATCCCCAAGCAAGATCAGAGCTACACCTGGTAACCTGCATAAACTTTGGAGAGAAAGCCCTTGTCTCAAACAACTTACAATCTTCACAAATAAAACAGGTTTCATGTTGCAGGGAGTAAGATGCACAAAGACGAGAGATGACTTTGACCAAGGCGAGTTCCAGCTTTCCCAAAGACACAGTCTGCCCCAAAATATGAATCAATTCACTGTTAACACCGGTGTCATATTAACTCTTATTTTATCAGAACTAATTAGCCAACCTTAGGTTGTGGTTGACTGAATCAATGCTGTGCAAGGACAACAGAACCTTCAATGTCCCTTTTGTATCAAAGCCTTCCCTATATAGCAAAGAAGAAAAGAAACACACATGCTACATACAGCACACACAATGAAAGAATTCCCTTCAACTCAGATTTTTGGTCTATGTGTTAGTAGATGAAATTTCTCCCAAATGCTCATATTGCAATAGCTATCATTTTCAGACATCATGTTGCAGAAGCTTTCCCAGAATTCATGTGACAATGCTGAAATATGCTACATGCATCCACTTTACTGTCTGGACAATTAAAAACCACAAAACACCCCCCCTCCCCCCACCTTTTAACAGAGCTCTACAATTTTTGAGCCTCAGTTTGGAAAACCCATGTCCAATATTTTAAAAAGTAGAATTAATTGAACATAAAGTATTGGTTTAGAAGTATCTTTTTCCCTATAATCCTAAACTGTCAAAAGTCTTATCTCCACTCTTCTTCAGTGACTAGAACAGTCTGCAAGTATCATTTGAGACATCCTACTACATTGGGATGTTAAAGGACATTGGATCAATTGTCTTTTAGGCCAATAGCCTACATATTTCCTACTCTTGAGTCAAGAGTAGAAATTAATGATTTATTTCTCTTCCAAAACATTTATATTCACAGTCAAGGAAATAAGATTTGTGGTGCCAAAATCTCGATAGCATAGTATAAATATATTTATATGTTCTTGTAATTATATTTATACTATACCTGAGGGATTCCAACTCTGCAAATAAATCTTGTTATTTTCTCCACTATGCAAATAAACATTCTATAGTAGAAATAAATCATTTGTCCCACTACAGAATCCTTTTCCTCAAAAGCAGTAAATTATTCTATGAATACCAATAGTCTGTCAGCCAGCAATGGTCAAGTCCCGCCAAGCTGTGGCAAGTTGTAGCTTCCCGTTAGCCGGCTACCACAGCTTACTGCAGGGGGAAAGAACAAGAAAAAGCACTCAGTGAGCAGTGGGACTGGTGAGCTGCGTGTACGCTCGTAACAGTATTCTGCTGGGATGTGCGCAGGGAATTGCCAACATTGCGCATTGCAGCTTAAGAACCCTGCAGCGGACTCTGCTCATGCTGGTTTTCCTCCACTGGACAGTGCAAATTCATCCCTGCTCCTGAAGGAACAAGACATACAGCATCATATCTGTAGTTAAACAGGTGAGGGGTAGACAAGGCATTTTACCTTTATCTGAGTTTGGGGGAAAACAAGTTTGGGAAGTGTTGATTTTCTGCCATGCGGTATTAATCTTAATAAATTCAGCAAGGCCACTCTCAATTTAAACATATATAACTGTGAGAAGAATTAATCCTGAGTTTAATTTCGTTTACTTTCTTTAGTGGCATCACTTCAATAGCATCCGGGCATCCTGCATTATTTAATTGCATTTATCCTCACAACAGCCTTGCGAAGAGGCAAACACTATTATCACTGTTTGACAACTGGGGATCTGAAGCACAGAGAAACTAAATGACCTATTCAAGGTCACAGAGAAGTCTGTTTCAGCATAAGCACTAAATCCCAGATTTGCTGAGTCCTTTGGCAGCACAACTCACTAGGACTACCTGCCTGTGTCGTCTGCTTACCAGTACTGGCAATTCTTCCTGAAAGGACAAATAGTATTTGCCTTATAATTGCCATAAACTATTTCTCTGTAGTCAAAAGAAATTAGGCAAATGGGACAAATAAAAAATAAACTAGGAAAAAGAATTTGACCCGAGATATTCTACATAGGACTATAAATACAAACAATAAAAAGAAATCACTTTTCTACTTCATAAAGGCACTATTTTCTTCTTTCCAAATATAAACTTCCTGATGACAGCAGTGCAGCATATACAAAGAGATAAAAAACAGCATGCCTCTCATACTGAAGAAAAAGGATTTCCTCCCTTTCCTTTTTTTCTTTACGCTTGTTTCATCTTCCATCTCCTTGCTTCTCCTCTTCCTTTCATTAAGGAAGATAAGTCATAGCAATGAAGTTACAGACACCTGTTTCCCAGTTAATTGCTAGTAAAGGCATTTTTACCATTTCCCTAAGGATGATGCAGCTCAGACTAAAAATATTTCATGTTCAAACAGGTAAGCCTAGCTCTAGAGCTGCTGGGACATGCTTTGCTCAGAGCTAACCTGTCTTCAGAAGGATCTCTGTTCACAAAGTAGTGTGGACTCAAGGGAGGATTCTGGGAGACATTTGAATTACACATTTTAGGAAAAATAATGTGAATAGCAAAGAAGGTAATTGAAAAGGTAACCAGGTACGTGTCTCAAGGAAGGCAAACACATATAGAGGTAAGTTAATTTAATGAAAGGTCAGAACAGAATCAGACTTTTGCTCTCCTTGTGCTTGCACAAGGAGAGCAGATACCAGGAGAAACATACAATGCCAAGCAAATAATTTGCATGATAACTGCCATAAAGAATTGGCAACTTGTATAAAAATGGCTGCAAAGGGAGCATGGAGGGCAAAGGGGAAATATGGATTAGTGAATGGAGCATCAATTTGAACTGAGGAGCTAGAGACTATATGCTAGTTTGCCAATGCCCCTTAAGCTATTCTGAACACATTGTTTCCCTCCCATCCTTCAATTTCCCTACTTGTAAAATTCAGCACAATTATTATAAATGCAATCACAAAATAATAATGATAGCATGGCTGTGGACCTCCATGCTGTGGACCACTTGGATTTCTGCCAGCAAAAAAGCTAAATATTATTACTTATGAATTAATATCTCTAGGCATCTTAAATTTCACTCTAATGACAGAGGGGAAAAAAAAAAACCCCTGTTGAAAAATAAGAAAACCAGTTACTCTCCCTTCAATGCTGCATAATTAGTGTTCCTGCTCTCTAAGACCCTTGCATATCCCAACACCACAATGTCAGCGTGCTTTTGCTGCAGCACCAGATGTTGATTTTATACAAACCCTCCCTAGGAAGGGAGTTTCTCAGCACTGTCCCCGTAGCATAACAGGTGCAGCTTGAAAACTAGCTTGAGAACCCTGCTTCAGCCCAGGTTTGTCATAAACTGGCAGGGCTACAGCCACAACCCAAGTTCACTCAGCCAATTGCCTTTTGGCAAATGGCTTCCTCAGGGCAACTGACAGCTGCTACTGCTTAGCATTTTGGGGCTGCGCTCATCAATAAGACAAGTGGTCAAATAATTGGCCATAGAGTCAGAAAGCTGCAGCCTGTTCTCCAATTTCCCCAGCAGTAGTCAGGATACAATGCAAAACTGTATCTTACTGTGTAGCTGGTATTTTTCTGAAGCCATTTTAGACTGCGGTAACACAGAGGTTTTTTATGAAAGTGCCTGATTCATTCAAAAGAGGGAATGCTCAGTTTAGCGAGGTTAGGGAAAAGGTGTGACAATTTATATGTTTTTACTATGATATTCTAAATATCAGATGATATTCTGTAGTTTAGAACTACCTTACACAGTAACAACCTATCTGCGACAGCTCTAGTCAGTCCTCCTTAATCATTTTTCAATACTTAATTACTTTTAGTGCAATTGTACAAGCCTCCCTTACCAGCTTTTCTGATCTCAGTAGCATCCCTCACATAAGTAGATCCTACAAATGCTGCACCTTCATATGAACTAGAATGGGTGACTTTCTTGACATTACTGTGCATTACGGGCCATCTAAAACCAGCTGAAACAGAGGTACTGCCTACCCCACCTTATGATCTTGGTCAGTAATGTCCAAGGCTTTTTGATTTTCAGACTTCCAAAAGTTTTCTGGTGGAGGTATGGAACCAGAATAGCAAATTTAAACTTTCTGTTTAAAAAACAAATCTGCCTGATTTGCTATACCCTGTTTGTCAATGGCTTTGAAATAGCTCACAGAATTGAAGAATCCATAAATAACATTTAAAAATTAAGAAATCCTAAAACACACCCCCCACAGTATCTAGATTAGCTTTATTAGAAGAGTGGAGCAAATAATCTTTCCCAAGGTCATTGCTACAAATTAAACTTGCAATTTGTTAGAATGATTAAACTCCCCAAGGGAAGAAGATAAATCTCTCTGTTATATGGGACATCCATGTTAGCTCATTTCACACTGCATATTTTCATTAGCTGGCACTGTGGAATGTACTCCCTGTCTCCATATGCTCCAATTTTCAAACTGTCTGCAGATTTATGCAACTTTGGCAGGTGAGCAATTCAGACCCAAATTTGGCAAATCTTTCCCTTGATGTGACATCTTGGTGTCACCACTTCTTCATTGCTTTTGCCAGCAGACTTCCCTCTGGGGCCAGCAGGAGACCACCCTGCTGTTGCATAACACCATGGGATGTGATTTTTACCTTAAATTGTGCAGAAGCCAGTTTATGCATAGGTGAGAATACTACAGTTATTGCATTCATCTTTGTGCTGACCTTTAAGCTTCTCTTGTTGCACACTCTTTATGCTCACTGAGCTTTCCTTCTGAATCAAGAGGTGAAACCTTATGATAGAGGTTGCCTATGTATGTCAGCTTTTGTGAAAAGAAAACATAACATTTACTTTTTGTATTGGAGCAATGCACTTGGGAAATGGACGTCATGCTCTTTAAATATGAAATTTCTTTTGCCCGAAATTGCTGCTGCTGCTCTCCAACATATATTCATTTTCTTATGGGGTTTCTTTCCAGATCCTGCTAGAAGGATAACTGAACTGTGTTTGCAAAAAAACCCCCCAAACTCACAAAAAACAACAAGGAGTAGCAAATGCTGCTTAATAAGAAAAACAGCTGATCAGCTAAAATGGTACAGAAGAACGTTTCTTTCTAAGCCTGAAGAGAATGCAAAAGAATTAAAAGAGCAGGCAATAATAATAAATGTTTTGTGATCTAATTTTTATGAATCAAAATTATGATGGACAAAGTACATTTGAGGGAAAAAAGATGGAGAACAATATAGATGCCGGGTCATAGTATCTTTCACTTTAAAATTGGTATCCAGACCAAAACCAGGTAGTTACATTTAATTTTAAGCTAATTTATAGAATAACACTCTGTTTAACAGACAGAAATGACCAAGTTTGGTTAGCCTGGGGGTCAATCAGGGAAGAGGAAGCTCAGCAGTCAGTCAACAGAATATGTGAGATGCCCCACCAGAGTGGATCATGCAGAAAGGCCAGCACCGCTGCACGAATTGGTCACCATCAGCAGTTAACCACGGTTCCAGGGCTGAAAGCCACTCAACAGGGCCTTGTCAAGAATTGGCCACTGAAACTTCTTTGTTGGAAATTTGACTAGAGCAAAAACATTGCCCGTTTCTGCTTTGCTTTGAAATCACATATTTTTGCAAAGGGGGAGTAAAAAATCTTGCCAATGCTACCTTTCACACCAGATGTACCTTACTAGCTTGTAACATGAAGTCGATTTGTAAAAATCCAGCCATTTGTGAGTTATGAGTGAAATAGCTGGAACTCATTTATGTTTTGTTGTTGTTTTTTGTTGGCTGGGAGCAGATGGGGAGAGGTGTCATATTTTATCCCTTCAAAGACTTGAGCATCTTTGATCCATTCCTGTGTAATACAGTTTTCCAGTAAAGTAGGACTGTATGGCACAGAATGCAGGATTAGTTTCACAAGAAAATCTAGGACCATATTGGCAGTCTTAGAAAGCAATGCTGCATCAGAAGTCTGGTACTAAAGAAACAAAAAAGCTTTTCCAAAAACCCACAGTATCACATGTGGTTTGGAAACTTCTGAAGGGAATGACTGGCATATCTCGCTTTCAGCAGCAGTGATGTTTCCTCACCTGAATACCAGCAAAGCAGCCTCCAGGACACTGAGCTTACTCCTTGCAAGGTTATCTCTTCAATTCCACTACTTCCTCTGCTAAATACAGGTGAAAGCTGGATCAATCTAACCACCAATTCCATATATAACTGATGCCACAGCGTCTCTGCACATATAATGTGGATGCCCTCAATCATCCCGAAGTAAGAGAAGGGGAGGGAACTTATACTCTCTCTGGGTCTTCCAGTATCCAGCCCCAGCAATTTGCAGCACAGGGCACTTTGGCAATACCTGCTTTCAGTTACTTCACCTAATGTTTTTATGTTAAGGCAGGATTCTTGTTCCTCCAAGCTCTTCACTACTAACATTAGTTTGATGTCAATATTCATCATGTGCTCCACATATAACCTTCTCAATGCAATTTTCCAATTGTTACTTGGACAGGCAAAAGGAAGGGGGGGCGGGGATGGGGGGACGGGACACAACCCAAACAGAAAAGGCGGCAGAAAAGCAACCAACAAAACATAAGAATCTGGCTGGCACCTTATTAATGCCTCCTTCAAGTAGCCAAACACATGTCTCAATAAACCTCATCCATTCTGGAGTACAGTATTTTTCATCCCTATTGTTTCCAATATTTTGCCTGTCATTTCTGAACGGTTTCTCAGAAATAAAAGCTTGTCCTTGAGAAGCAAGAAAAAGTTACTATATTTTCAGTTTGAATCACCTCATAATATAAGCACTGAAATGCTAGGAATAATGTAAACTCTACAGTAAAATACAATGATATAGTATACCTAGGAATACCTCAGCTTAATAGGTGTTGTGCCATTAACAGTGGATTTTATGGAAGCTGGTAGATGTAAATCTGTCAGGTAGACAAAGATTTACAGTAATATCCCCTGCAGTGGACGATTTTCATCACATTTAGGACTGTCAGGCAACTAGTGTGCTTTCTTCAGTCCCTTTAGGCATGAAGGCCCCTTCATTTTATTTAAAGGCTGGTACGTTCACCTTCAGGCATTCTGCACTGATGAACGAAGCTCTCCAATGCCCTGTCCCTTTTCATAGATACAACACAGCTCAGGTGACTTTTCACATTCACGCCACTCCTTGCCAGAGAAGAGCCTTATCATATGTGTTGGACATTAGACAAGCAAGACCCAAATCCATAGCATATGCATTTACAAGGTTAAAGCAACATTTGCGGTACAGTGCCTGCTGATTCCCAGGATGCAGAATGAAGGAGATCTCCTTTTCTCCCAGGCATCTCCTAAGGGGACAGCAGTGGGGCAAGGGGGCTGAAAACCTTTTTGAAAATCAAGAAATGAGTCTGGAAAGTATGTATCCTCAGGGGATGCATCACTGGCAGCGAGGACGATACAGGGAACAAGCACTTAAGGGACACTACGCACTTTTGAAATGCAAATAATAAACCATCCCTGCCTTATATCCATTACTGTTTCCCTTTAAAAAAAATTAAAATCACAGAATTTCAAAACAGAATTTTGAAAAAAATGTTTCATACAAATTCAAGGCTTGCATGAAACAAACTTTATGCATTTGAATTAGACTTAACAGTGAAGGGAAACACGACTAACTCAACCAAGCAGCGCGACTGAACACACACAGTGCCACAGGTGAAGGCAGGCTATGTAACACTGCAGGCAGCCTGAGGGGGTTGGCTAGTTGTTTTTATTTAGCTACGTATTTTCTTTTACCGTTCCTACGTGCTCAAAGACTTGTTCCAGCTTCTGTAGGAGCGCTACTGACACCAGAGAAGAGGCCTTGGCGTTACGGACGGGAAAGGGTTTACAGAAAGTGGGGGTGAGGGCGCTGGCAGGGAGGGCTGCAGGGCGCTCTCGGTGGGGAGCGGCCGGGGCTGCCCCGTGCCGGACACGGCCGGTTCCCGCCGGTTCTGGCCGACCCGCCGCAGGGCAGAGCTGAGCCGCGCCGAGCCGCGGAGGAGAGCTGGTGACGCCTCAGCGTGACTGACTGAAAAGCCCCCGCAACGGGGGAAGGCTAAGAGGAGCTGGGCAAGGGCGATGTGCCGGGGCCGCTCGGGGGAGGGGAAGGCAGGCTGTGACTGACCACGCAGCCGCTTCAAAGCCGCTGTTACCTTAACAAAGGGCGCCGGGGGGGTGGCCTTTGTTTTAAATGGACAGCTAGCAACAGCTGAGTGGATCAGCTGGGGCCGGGCAGGGAGTGAATACTTGGCTCAGCCCATCACAGAGTATAAAAATTAGGTAACTAGCAAAAGTATTTTGAAGAGAGCAAGGGGCTTGAGCTGGCCTCAACCCATATGTGCCTCCCTGGAGTGCCCCACAGCCTGATGGTGAGCATATTACAGGGACCGGTAATGGGAATCCCACTGGTGTTATGACTGAACTCTGTGTTGCAATTGCTATATTTTGCTAAGGGTAACTTACATTTGTGTAGTTTATGCAATACATTTTGTATCACTGTGCTAAATCAGAAATACCGCGTAACGTCAACTGTCTTCAAATAAGTAAATTTGATATTAAACATGACACTATCTGTGTATGGAATAGCCAAAGGGAGCTGGTCAGAGACTATTGCATTCTGGCACTCTGGGAAAGTGTACTTAAAAGGCAAAATACTGCCTGGCAGTGAGGGGAAAAAAAAAAAAAAAAAAAAATCTGTGAGGAACAGCCCTGCAAGCACCAAGGAGAGAGAAGACAGAGGAGAGGAGAGGAGATGCTCCAGTGCTTGGGCGCAGATCCCCACATAGTCCCTGGAGAAACCACACTGGACCAGGAATCTACACAGCAGCCGTGGAGGACCCCACACCAGAGTAGGTGGATGTGCCCTGAAGAAGCTGTGAAGAGCCCATGCCAGAGCGGGGGGCAGAGAGGAGCTGCTATGGACTGACCACAACCCCTATTCTCCATCCCCTGCATCGCTTGAGGGGAGGAGGTAGAGGGGTCTGGAATGAAGGTGTGAAGCTGAGCCTGGAAAGAAGGGGCAGGGGGTGATGTGGTTTATGTTTGTTTCTCACCATCCAAATCTGTTTTTAATTAGCAACAAAACAAATTAATCTTCCCCAAGTTGAGTCTGTTTTGCCTGTGACATGTTACTTCATAAGTGATCTCCCTATCTTTATCTCAACTCACAAGATTTTAATCTTACTTTCTTCCCCTGTCCTGTTGAGGAGGGGGAATGAGAAGTCAGGTACCTACGCAGCTGCTAACTCAGCCACAGTCAACCCACCCCAAAGGGTTTGGGCCGCATCTGCAATAAAGATAATTCCTTAAAAGTTTCCTTAAGATATGCAGGTCTCCAAAGTGAGTATGAAAAGAAGAAAAAAAAGATGCTAAGTGGTTGCATTTCTGAGAACAATGGTTGGCTTCATACCTTAACATTCATTCTGTTCCTTTCTTCAGGAACTGGCTCATGCCTGCCATGCAGCCAGTCTTCATCACAGCCAGAAACAGAGGTAGCTGGGACCCTACCATTTTAAACTTGGTTTTATGGGAGGAGAAATTGATGAAAAAGACAAAAAACACTACTGAAAGGTTTAATTCCTTCTGTTGTGGTACTCCTTTTACCTGAGTATCCATATAAACAGTCAGAATTTTGGAAGTTTTCTCAAGCATGGTGAGAGATGCTTTTCCTGAGATGAAAGAGAAGTTTCACAGGAATCAAACTACAATAATAAAGCATACCATAGTTTTAATTATATTTCACTATTTCTGCTTTCTTAACTGTCAGAATGCTACAAGAGCACAATTATGTGATACGCCATAGGCAACCCAGCTTCAGTACTTGCAGTGCATACTCCAAAAGTTGAAGACCTCTGGTAATCACTGCTAAACACAGAGTCTAACTGTGCTAATAACTGGGGTAAAATATCTTCGTACCACAACACGCAAAATGCAGGAAATCTTGAGCCAACAAACTCCTCAAAAGCTGAGCAATTACAGGCTTAAATCTGCTTCCGATCAAGAACTTCAAAAGCCCCTGATATCCAAAAGGAAGCTTGCCATGTACTTCCTGCAGAGAACCCCTTATCTTCCTCAATTCTAATTAATCTTTCAAGCTGCTTCATTTCTAGCTGGAAAAAACAACAGCAGCAAAATACCTGCATCTTACAGGCTTATTCACAAAACAGCATTTTCCCAAACTAGTCAGCATCACTGCCATTCCTACAAACTCAGAGTTTTGGCACAAAAGCTGATAAATTATTTCGTAGCAACACATCCTAAATAATGCTTACCGTTTACCAGTGAAACATATAGTACATTCAGTTGCATCCTGTGGTACTGAAACTAATAACTATGCAATTTCTGTGTTAAAACTATCTGCAAGATGAATTTGAATACGTGGAAGCAGTAGCATTTAAAGTAAATTAAAATACTTTGCAGTTTTACTTTTCACCACACACACTCTAATGTGCATTCCATTTAAAGGTTTTTTCTCTAATAAATTTTCACCATTTAAAATTCTGCTTTGACCACAGCCTGTCAGGTGTCTCCTGTCACCTTCACAGTGTGTTTCAGTGGTATTAAGCTAGGAGTTACAGACTGCAAGACCAGAAGAATTCATTACAATCTTTACTTACACTTTCTGCACAAGATGGCTGAATTTAAAGACAACAAATGACGACAGCTCTGCCACATCCCTAGATGAGTAGCTCCAGTAGCTACTTACATTTACAATTAAAAGTCTGTTCTTTATTTTGATTTTCCTAACTGTCCTAATTGCTTTGCTAGAATCCTATAATGCCTTTGTTATCCCACAGGCCTCCAGAGAAGGGCAGCTTCATTTTATAGCCTCACCAACTTTGCTTCCTCTTCTTTCCCTGAAAATAGTTTCATGAAAATGTTTACAATGGGAAATGGAGCCCTCTGACTCCTTCACTTTTGAAGGTACTGTGGCTCAGGAAACTTTAGTTCCTTTCCACTATTTTGCATGTTTATGTTGTTCCACGTGTAGTGAATAACAGTTATTCAATTAATACTTTGTCAAATACATTCACAGTTACACACATACAAATTAGATCGATTCCCTAACCCTGACTGCCTCCTCTCTGTATTTAAAAATCTGTGTGGACAAATAGTTTGTGATTCCTGTTGGAACTTGGGAGGAATTAGCAAATAAAAATTTCCCCATTTTTCTTGCTTCAGGAACAGAATTCCAAATGCAATCAGATGTCCTAGAAAATACCTGTAGAGCATTTATTTGAGATTTCCTAGAGTAGTGGGATTAATTACAAAAGGAAGAATTTTTTGACACATGCTTATATGACAGAGTCACTTACCCAAATCAATGAAAAAAATATATGGCTATTCAAAAACAATCACACAGACATGGATATTCCATAAGCATTATTCACCTTTTATGTCCGTTCTTCAGCATTTTTCCTGGGATGCTGTTTAAAGCCTCCTGAGGTGGAGTATTTTTGCTATTTGGGCCATTTTATTGCTAGGAGAAGGACGCACAAATATGAATAAGATTATCCAATAACTAAAAACTTTTCTTAGAGCCTTTTGAAATAAAATCACATTAGGAATAAAGCAAAGATAGGGCACTTCAACTGTAAAGGAGTCTGTTTCCAAGGGCTTTAGAGAAGACTTCTGAAGACAGAATTACAGTAATGATGTTCTTCACATAGTGCCACACTGAGCTTTGCTTTCTGTAACAGCACCACTGAAATCAGCAGATCCATCCATAATTAAGGTGCAGGTCCAAGATTAAACCACAGCGGGATGAACTGGAAGACAGCGTTTTCTGAACTAGACGTATATAGATTTTTAATTCTTTTTTTCACATTTTTTAAAATTAATATATAAATTAATTTGAAATATGTGCCCTACATGTTCTGCTCATGATTCATCTCCACACATCTGCAATATTTTATATGAACCTGCCTGGATTTCCGCACAATACATAGGTGTGGAATCCCCTCAACTCTGTGTATTTATTTGCAGACTCTGTTCCTTGTAGGTATTGCTGCCAAGTAACAATTTCCTGAACTGCACTGAACTTTAATTACTTACTTTATTGGTCTGAAAAACTTCTAAAGATGTGGGAGAAAGAAAGTGGGGGCAAGGAAACCATAAGAAAAAACCCGAATCCTTTCTACAACTCTGTGTTAACTGCTCATAGAAATAAAGGTTGTTGCTCTGTTAAGGCTGAACTTTGCAGAGAAACTTCTCTTAAGGAATTTTCTTCTGTGATTATATCCCCTGGAGCATAAATTACAGAATAAATACAGGGTAGCTGCTGGGATTTAGCATCATTTGTCGTGACGACTGGGTGGCTCAGTCCATTGGAAAACTACAGTAACATGTCGCCCTGTATACTGCCCTTCAGGAATTGCAATTTCACAGTTTGATTCCCAGCACTGCCTTGCAGGGCTGCTACCGTAATGAGTTTCTGGATCTTCACACACCATGTGAAAGACTCTCTTTGCTGTAGTTTCCCAATAGGGAATGCAGAAAACACTAGCAGAAAAGGTAGTTAGGGCAAAGCATATGAACACTGGAAGGACAGGAGAAAGCACTCTGAACACTTCACCAGAGGCAAACGTGGACTTGTCTTTTTTTCTGTTGCACTGTCATTGTCTTTTTCTCTTCTGCATTATTATTTCAGAGCACCAACACAGTTGCTCTTACACAGCTAGGCACAGAGTTCACTTGGGGAAATAGGGAATGTTGTATTTTTGCATGGGTCATGAGTACTAGTTGCAAACCATGACTTTATGCACCAAGAGGACCAAATAAATTGAAAGAACTAGCAATAAGTGAACCAGGAAACTTCAGCTGAGGAAGAAAAAGCACAATTTCATGCACACAAGCTTTACAATAACTTTGTTATGAATTCGCTTGTATTTCTTTTCAGAGCACTCCAAACATTATTTTTGTAAGTGTCTTTTGGTCAGAGGAAGAAACTTCATACTTGGTGCAACCTCTTTCATTAACTGCTTGTGTCTTCTACATTTTACATAACTGAGTTTGTGGACATTAGAGTGACACCTTAATAAAGCAAGACTGTAAACCTCAGTGATCTTTCCCAATGGCCACTAAAATCTCAAGAGCATTTGCCCAGGACAACAACATTTTTATGTAGCCAGCAGTAAGAATATGGCTCTATGTTTGGCTTCAAATCTTTTACTTTCCAGAAAAAAAAAAGAAAAATAAACCTATAAATGAATATAAGGAAGATGGTGGCTGGCCATTTCATTCTTATACTTTGAGATTTGCTGTAAGTTCCTGTTTCAAAAGCAATTCCATTATTTGGGGGGAAAAAAAAAAATCCCATTTTAGGTCTTGTCTACAAATGACAGCTGAAGAGCATGAGCAATTCAGTAGTTAAAATATAAAGGTGAATCCACAAAAGGGTGAGTGCAGTTAAAGCATGCAAAACTGCCTGCAAAAGATTCCTCACACACAGGAAAGGCAGAATATTAGTACAAGGCATGTTATAACCACATCTCTAGTAGGGATTATTATAAAAACAGTTCAACTGTTCTGCTATGATTTGAACAGGTAGGAGAGAAGAGGATCACACTCCCCACAGAAATAATGATACCAGTAGAAAACACATACATAGATCCAGATTAAGATCCCAAACCAAAACGCTCTTCCCAGGAAACATTTTTGGAAATGGAATTAAAAAAAAAAAAACAAACAAAAACAACTTCAAAAAAGACCGGGTTCAAAGCGTGCCCTGCACAGTTACTGCAGTCTTTTACAGAGTAAAATGATATAAAACAAGTGTCTTTTTTTTGGGGGGGGGGGGGCAGGATGGGAAGATAAAGGTCTAAGTCAACCTTAATAATTGGAAAATTACAAATGTATAGATAAATCAGTGTATGTAAACTATGTAGAAGTATCCAAATGAAGAGAGATGCATTTCTAACCCAGTTGCTGGCTCTGTCAAGCAGAAACAAAAGAAAAAAAAGAACTAACAGCCAGGATAGGAAATGAGCATATAAACCTGCTACAGCCAGGAATTTTCCTAATATCCAACTGAAATTCCCCATGTCACAACTTGTGCTATTGCCTCTTGTGCTATCACTGTACACCAGGCTGGCTCTGTCTTCCCCCACACCCTCCCAGCAGGCAGCTGCAGACAGCAGTAAGGCTCCCTCCCTTCAGCCTTCCCTTCTCCAGCTTGATCAAGCCCGGCTCTAGCAGCCTCTGCTCGTACACCCTGTGCTCCAGCCATGATCAGCACAGTGGCCCACCGCTGGGCTCTGTGCAGTACCTCAGTGGTACTGGAGAGTAGTACTTTTTTGTACTGGAGAGCTCCGACTTGTGCACAGTGCTCCAGATGCGGTCTCACCAGTGCCAAACAGAGGAGAAGATCATAGACCGCTGGCTCTACTCCTGCTGACAGCCTGGGATGTGACTGGCCTTTGCAGAAAGTCACACTTGCCCTTGCTGAGCTCCGGGAGGCTCTGGCCAGCCCATTCTAGCTTGTTCAGGCCCCTCCGAAAGGCTGCCTTGCCATCCTGCATAACCACCTACTTTAGTAGCGTACATGTATTTGCTGAGTGAACCGTATCTCATCATCCAGGTTGCAAATAAAGAGATTAACAGCATTGGCATCAGTATTGATCCTTTAGGGAGACCACTCATACCCAGCAACAACTTCAACTTCAGGTGACTGATCACCCTTTGAGCCTGATGATACAGCCACATTTCACCCGCTTCACTATCCACTTGTCCAGCCCACATTTAGCTACAATGGTACTATGGGAGACCATCTCATTTAATTGCAAGAGGTACTGGGGGCAGACATGATTTACTAAGGCAAATCTGCACTGGCTGTTTCTAGTTACCTTCTCATTCTTCATATGCCTGGAAATGGCTTCCAAGATTTTGCTCCATAATCTTCCCAGTGCCTAAAGAGAGGGTGACGGGCGACCAGCCTGTAGCTCCCTTCTTCTTTCCCTTCCTGACAACAGGTGTGAAATTTTCTTTCCTCCAGCAAACTCCCAATCAGCATGACCTTCCCAAGATAATAAACAGCACCGTCTCAGTGACATTGGCGAGCTCCCTCAGCAACCCTGAATACATCCCTTTTGTGCCCAGGGATGTGTGTATGTCCAATATTCTCCCCATAGGTATCACTATTAGGACAGTACATAGCACCTCCAGAGGAAGAGAGCTCTGCAGTGTGAGCTTCCACCACTGGCCATTCTGGAAAATAATTGAGCTGTTCTGGAAGTAAAGTATGGCTGTCTTTAAATTGCTCTTCAATTTGTTCAGATTGATAGAGCAGGGCAGGTCAATGGAGACAATGCAGAATGGATTAAATTCTTCACTTAGCCAGAAAAGCAATCACATCTATATCTCCCTGAATTTGTCATGAAGATCCAGAGGACTTGAAGCTAACACTGCCACTTTAGAAACATTGGTGTGCCAACATAAAGGCATGAAGAGCTCCATAAGGAATATGTTAGGGTCTTGTTCAAAACCTGGATTTCCGTTGCTCTGCTTCTTCAAAGGATCATCTCTTTCCCACTCCAACCTCCAAGAGCAACATTGGGATTGAAAACAGTGGGAACAGCACTGGGACAGAGGGAAAGATGGGGAAGAAAATGATAGACCTGTCCTCCCACTACACACAGGTAGCTTCTGCCAGCTTCTCCAACTATAATGTCATATAAACAGCATTCTGAATTAACTTCAGACCTTTTTAATTTCTGATTTCAAATTAAACCTCCTCTAAATGCCCACCCACTTTAAGAAAGGCAATTTAATTAATTCCCTGAAGATATATTTGAAGAGACATGACAGCCACCTCCTTAAGATTAGGTAATAAGTGTGCTGTCCAAAAGAGGAGACTAGGGGAAAAAAACACTAGGGATGTTAAAGCCTATTTTGTGGCTACTTTGTGTCATCTGTGGTGAACAAAGCAGCTAAGAGTGAAACTGTCCCATCAGCTTTAATGGCTGCTAAGGGATCACCATATTTTGTTTTCTTTTAATATCACTCCTGACCGCCTGTCTCTGAAATTCACAATTCTATTCATGGTAATGCTATTTTTACCAATTTTGCCAACTTCATGGGGAAGATTCCTGGTTTTCTTTAGCCCCAAACCCAGAACTAGACAGAAGTTTTGGTAAAGATGGTATTACAAGAGGCCAAATGAGGAAATCACCAGGCATCTGGACACCTTCAGCACATCCCTTGCATTTGAAGGACATGTCATTTGCCAAACCAGTCTGGACATCAGTCTTGAGCATAAGAAACCCTACCTGCCTAATTCTGGGCATCACATAACTCACATTGTGCAGTTCACTATTCTTTAATTTTTCACATCTGATCTGGATTTTGCTACTCCAGAACCATTAAAGCACCTCATTAAATATTCAAAAGATCACTAAGCCATCAGTCTACAGTAGGAGCCAAAACCGCATTTACTTTCTTTTCTTTAATCTCCCGGACCTTAATTGCCATATTGACAAAAAAGAAACAGTTGTTTACCTTCTAAAGTCTCAGGAGTGCCTGCCAAATTAATCCTTTTAAGCAGTGTTTCTTCAGCTCCAGAAACAACTAAGTAGCATGCAAAGCAGCAAGATACTCCCTTAAGAAGCAGTAAACATACACACTACTTCAAAATTAACCTTGACTATTATAACTTGTCAAAGATTTGTTCTTTCCTATTTCATATAGGCCAGTGGTTCCAAAAGGTGGGTGGTTTCTTAAAGCAGACAGGAGAGTCTGAAACTCTTACTCAAAAGAGTTTTATTACCTAGATAGATGCAGTGGCCAAAAGACACATGGGGTGGTGGTGGAGCAGTGTTATCTAAAGAGTGAGCTTGCAGAAACTTAAAGCACAGAGAGAGCAAAATTATTTGGAATTAGACTCCTGGCAAACATGAAAATGACCTGCATGTTGCAAAGCCAAGCAATGCTCTAAAAGCTATGAAATAGTGCATAGCACTAATAAAGTCTGTGACACTATGTCTTAAAGTCAGTACCGTACATTTTAGAGCACAATTATTTTTCTTCCCCAAGATGTTGATAAATTCGAAAGAATTGGAATTTTTTATAAACTGACTCTTCTCTTATAACTGAAACATGAAAAAAAAAAAAAAGACTTGTTTCCTCTTAGGTGATGCTTACACTTCAGTTGCAAAGGAAATGAAATCTGCTGCAAAAACCAGGACAAGTGAATCATGTTTCAGTACCGAACTGGGAGCACGTTGATGTGCTTTATTTACAATCAGCAATACGACTGAAGTACCCTGAATGATTTGCAACAGTTCTCCTCACATTGCCCTCTACCTGCTCTGAGATAAGTCAGGGTTCCCTTGAGACAGTCTTTCCCATTGTGTCTGCAGCAGGAAGTACACCCAAAATAGTTCTGCCAGAACTGAAGCAGCTGGTTAATGGAAGGAAGTTTAAATCAAGAAGCAGCTGCATGTTTAGATGCAATTCAGCATGCAGGATGTAATACAGCCACTTTCTTTGTATCTCAAGGCCTCATCTTTTTTTAAGGATCTCAACAGAGCCTTTATATGATACCCTACTGTCACCTCTAAATTTCACTGACTCCCAGTTGTTCTCCCCAGCATTATTTCAGTCTAGGAAATTTAAGAGCTTGTTTGCAATAAGGAGGTTGTAACCAAGGCAAAAGGAAGACAAATTTGAGAGGGAATACATGAGAAAGGAGGCTCTTGCTGCTACCTAAGTTCTGAGCAAGATCAATGGGAATAAAAGGGTGCCAGACTGATACCTTGTCCCAAGTGCCACACAATCTTACATGGTTGCAGCCAATACAACAGAATTTCTGCCCGGTTCCAGTAATATCGCTGCACTTAACTGTTACCACTGTCAGGGTTATTACGTAGCCATAGCACTGTTTTAGGCTTACCAGGAGCACTTGTAGCAGAAGTTAAATGAGGAGTGCAAAAGGACACATTTTGTCAGTGCCCTGCTTTGTTTAGACGTATATACTCCGATTATGCTATTGAATGGCTGGAAGGCAGCCTTCCCATAACTCTCAACCCAATATTTGAAAGCTTCTTAAAATATACAAGAAGATGCAACACTGACCTTACAAAAGGAGTGTCTCTCATTCTTTTCACAATGAAAATGTAAGCAACATCTTACCTATATATCTATTCAGGCAAGTAATAGTACAGAAGGTCGCTACAACCTTGCTGTTTAGGATAGAGTGCCGAAGAACAGGGTTCTTTTAATTTTGCCAATTCATTATGTCACTCCTCAAGATTATTAAAATAAAAATAAGCTGTTTTGGAAAAACCATTTAGGATAGCATTTCACTTCAGATCTGCTCTCCAGCCATTAATTGGTCATTCCATTATGAAAAAGTGTGACATTTTTACCCCACTACTCAAGACTGATCTTTACTTGAGGGACAATCTGGCTGTTGGCAAAGAGTAGCACTGGTCCCATTAGTTCTGCTTTGGATGGACCAGTCTTTACAAGGAGATTGTCTAACTATATTAATATAAAAATATCAGCAGTAGCCAAAAGCCCATGTGCTTCAAATATTGTTAACAGCAAGTAGGGTGAACATTGGGCAGTAATGAAGGGAAAAAAATTCTAAAACTCTTCAGTGAGGACAGGCACCAGAGGGGTGGCACAATTTCCCCCCTGGAATGTGACTGTTTTCTGTCTTTATGGACTTCTGCAGCTTCAGAGTAAACACAGCTATTTGCATCCTAACCCAGCAAGCAATAGGATAAAAATAGCGTTGAAAATCCACTCTGTGGATACTGAACAGTGCTCTAGTAACTTTACATTTAAGCCTATTTTTTTGCTAGCAATTATAGGCAGTGTCACAGAAAAAAAACCTAAGGCTTATCACTCTTTGCAGAGGAGGTGTTTCCATTTGCAAGAGAAACCATGTGTCTTTCATACATATTAATGCACGAGCATGCTTGTACATGTTCACTTCAGATTCTTGGTAGCCTTCCTGCCTTTATGTCTATCCCTTCACCAGGGCTGGAAATGAATATACAGAAAGTGGAACTGCATTTGCCTTACAGACACCATCAGTGAAGATTGTTCTTCAGCATTTCTAAAGTCCCAGGCACCACAACTTTTTAATTTGATTCCTTGTGCAACAACCTCTGCTCTGCATAGTCCACTATGCTGACTATGCATTGAGAAGTCTGTTTTAGGTAAACACTGAGAAGTCTAGAGATCTGAGTGCAAGGTATAAGCCAACAGAAGATAAGATCAGATTGGCAAAAGACTGCTAATACTTTGGTCTACCAGAAAGCAAGATGGGCATGGAAGCCAGTGACACCAGTCAGAACAGAGGACTGCTCTGAGAGTGGGCTCTTCAGGTGACTGGTGCTCATTAGAAATGTTTATATTTTAATGGACAGGGCAAATGGTGCCTAGAGCACACTGTGGCATAGCAGTTATGGCTAAGCTCCCTGACAGAAACCAGAAATATTCCCTCATTCATTCATTCATTTTTTTCTTTTCAATGCATCCCACTGACCCCTGAAAATAAGGCTGGTCTCCCCACCAGTTTTTGAAACAGGACCGCTTTCTAAGGAGATCAAGATCCATGTCATGACAGGCCATTTGCATCTCCCGTCACACACAGAGAGGAACACAACACTGAAGATAGATACCATCAACACAGCTCTCTGGTAAAGGAGCTGCTGTTGAAAGTGTGGATCCTACAGAGAGTTTTGCCAAAGGGTTTCTAATTACTGAGAGGGAGAAAAATACATGTTAGAGAAAAGCTCTTAAGGAAAGGTTTCCACTCAGCTTTTCAAAAAGAAACCTTCTGGTTGGAGGCTTTGAGCAACGCAGAGGATCCCTGACGATTCCCCAGGCTGTGGGAAGGTGGCACACTACCCAGAGCTTTCATGGGATTTGCTTGCTGAACCTGGGCTACCCAAGTGTTAGCTTGATAAAATATATGACTCCCACCAAAAAACATGTTTAGACCCTAGCTCCCATGCACCCCCAGCTACTACTGTCTTTCCTACAGAAAGACAAAAGTGGGAAACCCTCAACTCGGCAGTCAGCAACAGCAGCAAAGTGCAGCTTTTGTTTGTTTCCGGGGATTCTGCCTCCAGGGAACCTGAGGAGGACAACCTCCTACCATTACTGTGGCAGAGGCTGACAAGGCAAGTTGCTCTCACATTCTCCGAGTTTCAGAGCAGAACATAGGAAGTACCTTATCTCACAGAAAGAAGAGAGAATTTTATATCACTTACTGAACCCTTTCAAAAGGTCGGTTAGAAGCAGAATCAACAAACAAAACCAGAAAATCTGCCCATCATTACAGTACCTGCTAGACAATGGCTAGGGCTAAAGTTTGCATTACATTGAACTGAAGGAGCAACAGCCACATCACACCAGCTAGAAGATCCTATGACGGTCTCTGTAAAAAAATGATTAAGAGTGTAAACACCCTGACGGCAGAACCAGTCTGAGTAGTGCAACTGTTCAAAATTGTGTTCTGTGCAATTTTCTGTACAGAAGAATTTTGTTTGACCACCTGGATACTACACTACAGGTATTTAACTAGCTGTTCTGTAAATGCTTTGGAATGCACGCCTCAGGCACCAAAGGCACTTGACCAACCCAATTACTATTCCATCCATAGTCTGTTACTCTGCCCCACCACACTGCCATATCACCATATTCCTACCTTTGGCTGTGATTCTAAAAACCAACTCCCTCACAAGACTCATTCTGTACCCAGCTACATCAAAGAAGCCATCCGCTCTACCTGGGATATTACATTTCCAGCTCAACAGTTCACTTTCAGCAACCTGGCATCCTTTCTCTCTGCCTTCTCGTCATAAAGTGTTAGAAAAAACAACAAAAAAACCCAAACAACCAAAAACCAAACAAAAAACCCAACCCCAAACAACCCCCACACCCACAGGCCCTCAGAGTGCCTTTTCCCATTTCCTGCTCCATTGAGTGTGCTGCTCTTACCCTCCCCTTTTCAGAAAGGAAAGCAACCATTTATGAGCACGTTGTTAGATCTATTGTCTCCCAAACAATCAAGTCTCTCATAGCAGACAGTTCTCCTTTGGGAAAGTTTGTTGCTAAATGTCATTCGAACCGCAGTGCAACATTTGGTTCAAAGATACTGGCCTTTTCTCAGATTTGACACCTATTCCGATTTCAGTGACCCTCTAAGTATGGCCCTTATACTGGCCTCTTCTGAGATTTGACACCTATTCTGATTTCAGTGACCCATCATACCAGCACTGAAATGCTTTTCTCTTCTGTGTCTCTTGACTATAAATATTGTGGTAGTTACTTTTATTTAAATATGTTATTAAACCTGATTGCAAACTGACTGAAAGAATTAAAAAAAAAGAATTCTTAAGGAAAAAAGTATATTAGCTAATCAGTGAACTTTATACTGGGGGTCTTCTTTCCTGGGAAGGTTGGTTCAGGTACGTCAAAGTGGAGAGTGACATAGTGCTGTACCCCTTTCCAACCTGACCAAGTTACCATGTTAGCAGCTCTTCTGAATGGTACTTGCTTTTTTCTAAGCAGTTGATACTGGTAAAATCTTCAGAACTAGTTGGACTGCTAGTTCCAATGATCGTCAGTCTTTCTTGGTGTGCTGTTTCCCTCTGTAGCAGCTGAGTCCACATATCCCAGCTGAACATTTAAAGTTATGGGCAGCAAACCCACCAAGTATGTCAAGTTGCCAGTGCTAGCACAAAGTACTAACATAGCACCACAAGAGTCATTTTTACAGTGAAAAAGAGAACTGTGGCAGAAAAAGGCTTGTTCAGGCTTTTTCTTCCATGCCGGTTATTTTTTAACCTACCTGCTACTGACACTAAATAGAAATGTCTTAGCCCTTTCCAAGAAGAACAATGTCTGTACCAGTGTCCTGAGTTGTGCTATAAAGAACACAACAATAGGAGATGTCTACAATACATGGGAGATGTCAACAATACATGAAATATCATACCTTTGTTTTCTGCATGCTCCAAAGTTACACCTCTAGGATTTTTGTCACCAACAGTGACAGGCAGCCACTTCATTTCCTTTCATCTCCACTTGGATTTGTACTATACTATTTTCTCCGAAGTCTTGCCCTACTTTTGGTAACAGCAGGGCAAAAACATACAAAGAGAATAAACAAGTTGTCTCTCCTTGAATGTCTTGAAAAAGATTTATGCCCCAACTGGAATAAAGGTATGCAAGACCCAAAGAGTAAGGTAAGGAGGGAGTCAAGCCCGACAGATACAGTCTCGTGAAGACTGACTTCAGGTTTTGCCTGTGTGCTAGAAGCCATTTCCAGAATCAGGAAGGAGGGCACTTGGCCATGAAGGCAAACTTGAGATTTCCCCACAAATGAAACATTAATATGAGAGAGGAGGTGTTATGCAAATTAACAGCTGCATAACTGATTTCCTAACATGAGTCCCATCATAATGTGCACACTTGCAGTTTTGTAACTGTACCAAAATCCGCAGGCTCAGAGACCACACATAAGAGCACTTTTTAGAGTAGCATATCTTAGTTCACTGATATTGACTGAGCCAATTAAAATCTTCATTAAGCTACAGGCACACAGCTAACCCTGCAAATTTGAGACAACTAGTTTAGAAGGCTTGCAGATATTTGCAAATCATACTGTTTCATTAGCTCATCTGGCATAACCTGATGACCTTTAGAAAGGCAGATGTGCACCATACAATGATTTTGCTTTGCAGCTGTCTCACTAGAAACTGTTGGCATACAAACTGTTTAATGTAAAATAAAATGTAATTTTTTGTGGCCTTTTGTTCCTCTGTCCACACAGTTCACAAGTTGCTTTTAAAGCAGTCCCCATCAGAAACATACTCTGCCTACGTTTTGATCAGAAGAGATTAAAAAAAAAAAAAAAAGGAGCTAAGAAATGCCTTTTCTTTTTAAAAGCGGGATGGCAGTTGTATAAGCATTCCCAACAACAGTTTTTCAGCAAAACAGGATAAAAAGAGCAAAGCTATAAACACTCAAACAGCATGTATAGCATTAATGTTTTCCTCTGTCCTTTCAAAGATTTATTGTCTTTGAAGATACTGCCTCTCAACAGTTCACCACAGTAATGCTGCATAATGCTGACAACCCAGCCAAGGCTCAAAGGAGAAATAAATAATGAGAGTAAGTTCTTGAAACAGAATTGACATGAACTGCATTTCCTTTGACTTTACAGTTCCTCCACCTGAGTCCTTATTTCTCCATCTGGAAGTAGTGAGACATTGGAACACATTGTGGGACCTGTTAACTCACTGACCTGTGGCCAGTGCAACCAATATAACGTATCTCCTTGTGCCATTTATTATGCAATTCATGAGCTTGCTGGTCCAAACATTCCCACATATTAAACATTTCATTAGATAATTAAGAGCAAAGTACTGTTGCATTACACCTCATTTTAAAAGGATAATCTTAATTTTGATAGATATTTATATTTCAAGTTATTAAAACTGTTGGAATTCAGACAGCTTGTAATATCAATATGAAAAGACTTTCTGGTGAAAATACGTTGTGAAGGTGGCAATATTGGAATAGTTAAGAGGACCAACTGTTAGTAGGGCATTGCTTCTCCCACTTACAATACGATTAAGAAAGTGGTATTTGTATTCCCTCTTCCAAAACAATCCAAAATACAAACCAGATCTCCAGGAGGACTGGTCTGTTATTGGTGCTTCAATATCCAGCTGATTTTGTCCTAAAATATTCAAGGCATCCAGGTAAGAACTGGAAAATGAAGCAAAGAAGCATGCATGCCCAAAAGACAGAAATACTAACACAGCCTACATCCCACATGGGACTTTGAGGCAAGATTTTGCTCCCCCAGTTTTTTTTTTCCTCCGTGTGTTCCTGAAAAGTTAGGCAGAAACATCAGAATGCAAGAACACCCTCCTAATAGAATAAAATTATTAGTTACTTCCCAATACCTTCCCCCTGCTTCATTGCTGCACGTAGAATACCAGAATAGGATTGATTTTGTGGCTAAAGGTGTCTCTTCAGTCTTTTCTCAGGCCAGCCACAGACTTTCTCTTTGATCTAGAAGAAGATATACTTAGTAGGACAGATCACCTGCTGTGTGCTCCAGTTCCTCAAGAAAAGGGAAAAAAAGCGGGGGCAGGGGGAGAGAAACTTACTGTACACCTATGATGTGAAGGAAATTTGAAGGTGAATCAAGCAATTTTTTTTTTTATAAGGCACTCTGGAAATCTCTGGAATAAAAATTCTTTAATGTAAGAAAAACTCCAGATGAACAGTTGTTTAGGCAGGTGTTAAAATCAATCTGCATGGTACCCACTGGAAAAAAGTATACTACACAGATACAGGAAAAAGCAGTACTATAATGACTTGTGAGGGAGCCAAGGGGGAGTGAGAAATAAATATTAAAGTAGCTAGCACAATGGGCTCAGGATCTTCCTTTCCTCTTTTGTCCCCAGAGTTCTCAGGGGGTTCACCAATGCTTTTCCCAGATGTGTCTTCTGGGAAGTAAACAGTATGGTAACAGGCCCTCTTAACACCCTCTTCAGCCTATAGCACATAAGTGCAATGATATATTGCAAACAACGTAAAGAAGGGTTTTGGTCAGCATGTGCTATTTCATAAGCAAGAGCAGGTGGCGTACCTGAGCTGCAGAGCACCAGCCTTTTTGAATGGCAAGAGGGGAATTGAATGTCTTTCTAATTCCAGAAAGGAAAACATCAGCTGAACATAAGCTGGCTTTGTAATGTTTATAAAAGTCTGAAATGGCCTGCTGCAACTTCATTTAGGAAAGAATAAGTGATGCACACTCTGCCTTTTTGCTAATGGGGGAAAATAAACAAACCAACAACAAAAAAAAAACCCAACAGAGAATCACCAGTAAATTGGAATGATTAAGGGGAGCAGCAACGAGGAAAAAAAGAAATTCCTTGGATACAACCTTGCTTACAACTGCCTGCACATATTTTTGAGAAGACTATCCCCAATATATCTTACTTTCACTTAAGAATAAGATGTTTCACATTTATTACATGCAAAAAGTTAACATACAATAGCTACTGCCATTCTAGCTTACCTCAGTAGCAATCAGTTCATGCAGCCCTGTCCTTAAATACATTTCATTATTATTATCACCATCCAAGGCAGCACAGCACTGCAAAATTTCTTTGACTGTAATTAAACAGATCATTTCCTTTTATTTAATACTGAAAAGCAATAAGATATTATTAGCAGGTGGAAGTTTTAATGCCAGTTTATTAGTAGCACTGACTTGGTGCCTGCTGATAGTTACTGTGAAGGCCAAAAGGTTAACAAGAGTTGGCTGGGATCAAGCAGCTTGCCAGGTGTTTTCCTCATGGTTGATGGAGTAAAGCCAATTTAAATTATCAGTTTAAAAACTAGCTACTAGGAACTCTTAGTTTCAATATAGAAACATCATTTTCATGAAAAAAAAAATTAAAAAAACAATTTTTCCTGTCTGTTGCTGCAACAACTGTTACATAATTTGTAATAATTAGAGCCAGTAGCAGCCAGCTTTCTCTTTGACTTCTACAGCTTCCTCATAAAATATAAGTGCAAAGAAAGTGGAGCACTTTAAAATAATAAGGATCTGTTCAACAAAATAAAGTTTCACAGCTTTCTGAATTTTGTAAGCAATATTTAAGGCACAGAACAGGTGTTAAAATTTTCCAGAGGACTTTTAATTACCTAATTCATATCTGTAAAGAGTTGTAATAAAATAACAAAAATATGATTAAATATGAGGCAGGCAGCATGGATAATAAAAGAAATGCACGCTGTTGTTTTGGACTGAATACACAGGTATTTGGTCCAAAATAAAGCAGATGGCAAACCAAACATGTAAGCATCTACTTTATCTTGCAGATCCTGCAGTTCTCTGATTACTTTTATTTATTTTGGGTATTTCAGCACATCTGGAAAATTAGGCAGGTGAAAGACAGAGGTGACAGATTCATGTTCCACAAATTCGTTGTCAGAGGAATGACACCAGTCTTTTAGGGCTGTCCTTTTGAACATGTATGCGTGTGTATATATATATATATATATGTATATATGTGCATGTGGCCATGCCTGTATATGTGGACACATAGCATATACACACAGTTACACATTTTCATCAGCCTTTAGCCTCAAAGGCCTTTTGCCATGAAGACATTAACAGGAAAAAGACATAATTATGACATGTTTTGATTGGTTATAAGTTCAGCTCATTTTTTAAAGTATTTCAAAGGGTCCCAAAAGCCAGAGTGAAGTTCTCACTCTCACTATACTGATATCAAAAGCAGCTTTGAAGAAGTCAGGATTTTACATCCAGATAGCTAACTCTGAACAGAAAGAATAATCATTGTGGGCAGGGAGAACAGGGGGATTTCTATGCAATAGAAACATTTGAAAACTATTTAGCAGATGAATTCTGCTCCCCAAGGAGGGGCTTGTATCTTTAGGGGCTTGTCTTGCCAGAGTTGCAAAGTATTTCAGGCAATTTATTTGAAAATCCTTGTATCAAACTGTTCAGCCTCATTCCCTGCCTGTCCATTGTGCTGAATTTTCTCTTCAGAGCCCTATCATTCTCATAGTGCTGCTAATGACAACAAAACACTCTGTTCCCTGTAGAAATTTCAGAAAGATAAAGCTGAAGTATCCCGCGAGGACAAAAGGTACATGAGAACAAACCTTGGAGTATATGATAATCATGACGTGAAGAAAACAACTTCTCTGGGCAACTTGTTCCAGTGTTTGTCCTTCTTCACTGTGAAAAAAAAATTCCTTAATATAAAGTTCGAATTTTCCATATTCCAACTTCTGTCCATGGTCTCTCATCCTTTCACCATGCCCCTCCGAAGAGAATCTGGCTCTGCCTCCCCTACACCCTCCCAGCAGACAGCAACAAGGGCTCCCTGCCTTCAGCCTTCCCTTCTCCAGCCTTATCAAGCCCAGCTTTTGCAGCCTCTCCTCGTACACCCTGTGTTCCAGCCCTGACCAGCACGGTGGCCCACTGCTGGGAATTGGCCAGTACCTCAGCATCTCTCTCACGCTAGGGAGCCCCAGACTGGGCACAGTGCTCCAGATGCGGTCTCACTGGTGCCTTGCTCATGAGATGGCAGGGCTCCTAGAAAGGGCTTTAAACTAGGTTCAAAGGGGGTAAGGGATAAAACTAGGTGCACCAGAGATGAGCCTGGGGGCAGTGTGCCGATGTTAGGGGTGGATTCGATGACCCAGCTAAAATGCATCTATGCCAACGCACGCAGCATGGGCAATAAACAGGAGGAGCTGGAAGCCATTGTGCAGCAGGATAGATATGACTTAGTCGCCATCACGGAAACATGGTGGGATGACTCCCATGACGGGAGTGCTGCAATGGATGGCTACAAGCTCTTCAGAAGGGACAGGCAAGGTAGAAGAGGTGGTGGGGTGGCTCTTTATGTTAGGGAATGTTTTGACTGTTCAGAGCTACACGATTCTGATGACAAGGTGGAGTGCTTATGGGTGAGGATGAGAGGGAAAGCCAATAAGACAGATATTGTGCTGGGAGTCTGTTATAGACCGCCTGACCAGGTTGAAGAGACGGATGAATCGTTCTACAAGCGGCTGGCAGTAGTCTCAGAATCGTGTGCCCTTGTCCTTGTGGGGGACTTTAACTTTCCAGACGTCTGCTGGAAATACAACACAGCAGTGAGTAAACAATCTAGGAGGTTCCTGGAGTGTGTGGGAGATAACTTCCTGACACAGCTGGTGGGTGAGCCAACCAGGGGAGGAGCCTTGCTAGATCTGTTGTTTATGAACAGGGAAGGACTGGTGGGAGGTGTGATGGTTGGAGGCCGTCTTGGGCTTAGTGACCATGAAATGGTAGAATTTTCAATTCTTGGTGAGGCAAAGAAGGTGGTCAGCAAAACCACCACTATGGACTTCCAGAGGGCTAACTTTGGCCTCTTCAAGGCACTGGTTGAGAGAGTCCCTTGGGAGACAGTCCTGAAGGGCAAAGGGGTCCAGGAGGGATGGACATTCTTTAAAAAGGAAATCTTAATGGCTCAGGACCAGGCTATTCCCATGTGCCGCAAGTCAAACCGCCGAGGAAAACGACCGGCCTGGCTGAATGGGGAGCTTTTGCTAGGACTTAAGAAAAAAAGGAGAGTTTATCATCTCTGGAGGAAAGGGCGGGCAACTTGGGAGGAGTACAGGGATCTTGTTAGATCATACAGAGAGAAAATTAGAAAGGCGAAAGCTCAGCTAGAACTAAATCTGGCCACTATCGTAAGGGACAGCAAAAAATATTTTTACAAATATGTTAACAGTAAAAAGAATCCCAAGGAGAATATCTATCCTTTAATGGATACAGAAGGGAACGTAGCAACCAGTGATGAGGAAAAGGCCGAGGTACTTAATGCCTTCTTTGCCTCAGTCTTTAATAGTGAGTCCAGTCATCCTCAGGGTACTCCACCCCATGAGCTGGAAGGTAAGGATGAAGAGCATAACATACCCCCCTTAATCCAGGAGGAATTAGTTAGGGACCTGTTACGCCATCTGGACACTCACAAATCTATGGGACCTGATGGGATCCATCCAATAGTACTGAGGGAACTGGCTGAGGTCCTTGCCAAGCCACTCTCTATCATCTATCAGCGTTCCTGGTCAACAGGGGAGGTCCCAGAGGACTGGAGGCTTGCCAATGTGACTCCCATTTATAAGAAGGGTCGGAGGATCCAGGGAACTACAGGCCTGTCAGCCTGACCTCGGTACCGGGAAAGATTATGGAACGGTTTGTTTTGAAAGCACTCACATGGCAAGTCCAGGATAAGAGGGGGATCAGGCCCAGTCAGCATGGGTTTACGAAAGGCAGGTCCTGCTTGACCAACCTGATCTCCTTCTATGACCAGGTGACCCGCCTAGTGGATGAGGGAAAGGCTGTCGATGTTATTTTCCTAGACTTCAGCAAGGCCTTTGACACTGTCTCTCATGGCATACTCCTGGAGAAGCTGGCGTCTCGTGGCCTGGATAAGTGCACTATTCACTGGGTGAAAAACTGGCTGGATGGCCAAGCCCAGAGGGTTGTGGTGAATGGGGTGAAATCCAGTTGGCGGCTGGTCACAAGTGGTGTTCCCCAGGGCTCGGTGTTGGGCCCTGTTCTGTTTAATATCTTTATTGATGATTTGGATGAGGGGATCGAGTGCACCCTCAGCAAGTTTGCAGACGACACCAAGTTGGGAGGCAGGGTCGATCTGCTTGAGGGTAGGGAGGCTCTACAAAGAGATCTGGACAGGCTGGATCGATGGGCTGAGGCCAATTGTATGAAGTTCAACAAGGCCAAGTGCCGGGTCCTGCACTTGGGTCACAACAACCCCATGTAACGCTACAGGCTTGGGGAAGAGTGGCTGGAAAGCTGCCCAGCAGAGAAAGACCTGGGGGTGCTGGTTGACAGCCGGCTGAATATGAGCCAGCAGTGTGCCCAGGTGGGCAAGAAGGCCAATCGCATCCTGGCCTGCATCAGAAATAGTGTGGCCAGCAGGAACAGGGAGGTGGTTGTGCCCCTGTACTCGGCACTGGTGAGGCCGCACCTCGAGTACTGTGTTCAGTTTTGGGCCCCTCACTACAGGAAAGACATAGAGTTGCTAGAGCATGTCCAGAGAAGGGCAACCAAGTTGGTGAGAGACCTTGAGCACAAGTCTTATGAGGAGCGACTGAGGGATCTGGGGTTGTTCAGTCTAGAAAAGAGGAGGCTGAGGGGAGACCTTATCGCTCTCTACAACTACCTGAAAGGGGGGTTGTAGTGAGGTGGGTGCTGGTCTTTTCTGTCAGGTGTCTGGAGATAGGACAAGAGGAAATGGCCTCAAGTTGAGGCAAGGGAGATTTAGGTTAGATATTAGGAAAAATTTTTTTACTGAGAGGGTTGTCAAACATTGGAATGGGCTGCCCAGGGAAGTGGTTGATTCACCATCCCTGGAGGTATTCAAAAAGCGAGTGGACAGGGTACTCCAGGGCATGGTTTAGGGGGCATGGTTAATGGTTGGACTCGATGATCTTGAAGGTCTTTTCCAACCCAAATGATTCTATGATTCTATGATTCTAAATAGAGGGGAAGATAGCTGCCCTCAGCATGGCAGCTGCACTCCTGCTAACAGCCCAGGATGTAGTGGTTGTTTTTTGCTTCAAGGGCACACTGCTAATGTGTTAACTTGCTGTCGATTGGCACCCCAGGTCTTTTTCTGCAAAGCTGTTTTCTCTGCTGTAGGCCCAGCCCATGCTTTTGTATTGTGTCACCCCAGCACAGGGGCTGAACTCCTCGTGCTGAACTCCTGGAGATACCAGTCAGCCCAATTATCCAGCCTGTTGATGTCCCTCTGAAAGGCAGCCCTACCCTCCAGCACAGCAAACACTCCCCCCAACTTACGTAGTATTACATATTTGCTGAGAGTTCACTATAGCTCATCATCCAGGTTGTAAACAGAGAGGTTAAAGAGCATTAGCATCAATGTCAACCTCTGAGATGCCACTAGCAGTCAGCCATCAATTTGTGTCATTGATCACAGTATTTTGAGTCCAGCAGTGCAGTCAGTTTTCATCCACCTTATCATCCACTTGTGCAGTCCATATCTCACCAGTTTAGTCACAAGGATACTACCAGAGATTGTGCCAAAGGCTTTGCTAATGTCAAGGTAAACACCACAATCACTCATCTCATTGTAGAAGGCAATCAGGGCATGCGTGATTTGCCCTTGGTAAATCTGCACTGGCTGTTTCCAATCACCTTCTTCATGTGCCTGGAAATGGCTTCCAGGAGGATTTGCTCCATAATCTACCCAGGGCCTGAACTGAAGCTGAGCAGCCCGAGGCTCCCCAAATCCTCCTTCTTCTTGCCCTTCCTGACAACAGATGTGAAGTTTGCTTTCCTCCAGCAAGCAGGAACCTCCCCTGATCCATGGCCTTTCCAAGATGATAGACAGCATCCTCACAATGATATTGCCCAGCTCCCCCAGCTGCCTCAGATGCAACCTGTCTGGTCCTATGGACTTCTGTATAACCAGTTGGCTTGTGTTCCCTAGCTCTATCTTCTGGACATAATGCTTCATTCCAGCACACCAGCAGGCTCTGTGACCTGAGAAAGCAGAGGGCAAACCTTACCAGTAAAAACAGAGGCAAAAAACCAAAAGCATCAAGTACCTCGCCTTTTCTCCTGTCCTTCATCACTAGGTGTTCTGCCTCACTGAGCAGTGGGTTTGTGTTTTCTTTGCTTCGCCTTCCTTTTGCTCTCACTGCAGTTATACCACCCCATCCTGTTGCCCTTCACATCCCTCACCAGTTTCAGCTGCAGCTAAGCTTGGGCTTTCCTAGCTCTGTCCCTGCACTCTCAGGCAGCAGCTCTGTATTCCTCCTGGGCAGCCCATCTCCACTGCTGCCTTGTATACAATGCCTTTGTGCATTTGAGCTCAATGAGGAGTTCCCTTTCCATTCATGACCTTCTGCCATGCCTGCTTGACTTCCTGCCCGTTGCAGAGGACTGTTCTGCTTCAAGGACATCGTCCTTGACGATTCTTTTTGCAAACCAGGACACCATGTCTTCCAGTCTGCTTAAGTGACTTTGGAGGTTGTATTTGCCTTCTGAGGTGCAATTTAGGCACTGTGAAGCCTAATTTCCATTGATTACAAATTTCTATTGAGGAAACTCAAATCTCCCCAATGCCAAAAATCTTTTTCAGACTTTCCTCTTGCTATTTAGGCCTCATAATACATTTAAATACCCTCCATACCTAAATCTCACTTTAAGTCAAGAGGTAATTACCTCCTAAATGCTTAACTCACCCCTGAAATCAATAAAGCTTTTGTAATGTTTCCTTCTGTTCAGCAAATACAAGCAAGGCCCAGTCCATTGCCATCATAATTACTATCATATATCCATCTTCTGGAGGAACGCCTCTTGTTCCTCAGTAAGCAACTTCTTGTTATTAAATTGTTTGAAATTCAGAAATAGCACTATACAAAGCATTTTTATTAGCACGCTAGCCAAGAAATGATTCAAGAACATAACAGCTTTTCTGAACTGGATTTAAATTACCATCAATCATTCAATAAACTATAACAAAATTTCCCCTTCCTGCACATTTTGTCAAACACTGCTGCATGTTTTCCTGACTAAGGCTTATGGTGGCCAAAAGGCATCTCTGAGAGGACTACGGTGTCAGACTTGGACGTGCAGGACACGGTATGTACTTTAAAAGACAAGACTGTGTTTGGATTTTATCCCCCCTCTCCCATTATTTCATTTTTCTTCCACACTGCAGTCTTCACAAGAATGGCATATCATCATTTTTCAAAAGGTGACTTGACATACTGCTCAAGTAATCACAGCAACCAGTTTTAGTAATTTACTGGCATATATATTTATTTTTCTCACTATCCCTTTGTGTTCCTCTGCTCAGTTTTATCCGTGGCTTTTTGCTTTTCCCTTTAATGTAATCCAGCCCCATAACAGCCTTCTTTCCATGCATATACAATTTTTGTTTGAATTGCCCAGAAATCCAATTGGCTGAGCAACAATCCTACAGTTACTTGGCAGAGACACACCACTCTCCCCTAGCTAATCCAGAAAGCATTCTGACTCCATCAGATCAATATCCAAAGCACAGTTAAATGTGGTTTGCAACAGCCTCGCTGCGGGTAGATGCTAAAATGGCCAAGCTTGTACCTGTTCTGCAGCTAAGAGGGCAGTGCAGTCCAAGACAGCTAGTTTGAGGCCTTTGACAAGCATTACTGAGATTTAAAGTAATTCTAGCTAATCTTAATATAATGTCAAGTCAGGACAAATGCAGTAATCTTGCACTAACCCCAATTACTGTGTCATTTTAGGGCAAGGTACAGTCTTGTTTCATCCTCTTCACATGAAAAAATGAAAAGCAAATCGTTTATCATTTGGAATTGTTCATGATTGTATTATCATGGCTTGAGAGTTTAAGTATATATGCCTCAGTTTCCCTGGGCATTTAAATTTAGCACATGGACCTGTTTCTATTTGACAATAATCAAGTAATGCTTTCAGCTTAGTACAGGCTCACAGAGTAACAGAAACTATGTTAAATAATGTGGTACAAGTCATCCAGGTTAGAAGAATGTAACATTTGTAACAAAAGTAACATTTGTGTATTTATATCCTTTGACTAGATGATGTCTACTTCATGAGTAAGCAGCTACACAAAGGCAGAGTCCTGTTCATACCAGTGAAGGAAATCTTCTCTGTTCTCAGGTTAGTAGGAGGCTGTATTTTGTTTTAGTGCATTTTGGGGTTTGCCTGTGCCATCCAGGCCTGTTGTGCACAAATTTTAGTCAGCCTTCCTTGAAAAGAGCCAATTACATAGAGGGATTGGTTTGACTGTGGACATTTTAATTTCCAGCTCTGATGTGGTTCTCCTCAGTGTCTGGACACTGCACATTCTTATTGCATCTTCCAGGACAGGACTGGCCATGAACAACTAGAAGGCAATGTGATAGGCAGGTCAAACACTGCCTGAGTAAAGAGCGGAACACATGCTGGTAGAGCTCATTCAACTTCAAGAGCTTGGAGAGAACCTAAGATTTCCAAGTCAGAGATACTGCAGCAAACAATATCGTGGCACCATGTAACTGAACATTGTGTCATAATATACATGGGGTACAGGGAAACAAATTAAGCTTTTATACAGGACCTTGATGTAGGGATTTCCAGGAGTGTGGCCTTAGAACCCCAACGTTCTTTTAATAAGTTTGTTAGTATCTCCATGCACATGGGCATATATGCATATCATTTAGCTGTGTGATAAAAAAATACTTTTATTTTAAATATCTTATTAAGACATGTTCCTTTTTTTTTTTTAACATATTTGTAACACTGTACAACCAGGGTGGGACTTTCAAAAGCAGTCAACAGAATACTCTAATCCTCTTGAAATAAGAGGTCTAAGTTTGCTTTTATTAAAATTCATGGCACTGGTCTCCCAGAGAAAATAGTTAGACCAATTAGCTGAGTGATTTAAATTCTCTCACCTGCAGGACACAGGGAACTATGAACAATAGCAAGGATGAGTCAGTTGAAAAGAAAAAAAAAAGGGGGGGGGGGGAGAAAAAAGATATTTCCAGAAAAGCCCAATTACAATTTTAAAAACATTACAAAGTGAGGAATGGGCGGGAATGTAGCAGATTCAGTACAGTTGGATCTTAGTAAAGAATTTGACAGACTGCTTCACAAACATCTTGCATAGAAGAACTCATTCAAGTAAGCTTGAATATGGATGTCGAGGTACAGGAAGCCAACTAAAAGGGTATGGTCCAAAGGTAATAATACAGTGTCATGGGGAATTTTCTGTACAGCTTCATTTTTTCAACATTTTCTAAACTTTGCCAGCAAAAACTGAGGTTTAAGAGTTTGTTTGACAGTACAGGTAAAGAAGATGAAAGTGGAAAGGGCTGAGGAAGATCCAGAAACAACATGGCAGATCAACCATGCAAGAAAATTAGGCAGCACACAGGGTCTGTAAAGCTCTATAAAGATGCAACAGTCATTTATATCATTCTGCTCCTTGTCTTTTTTGTTTGTCTCCTTCAACTGGTACAGCTTGTCTTTTAGACGGTCTTGTCTTCGGAACAAGACTTGTTATTTTGCTATGTGCTTTATTCAGTTCCTAACAAAATAGGTCCCCAAATGGCTGAGATTCCTTATGGTATTACTTCAATATAAATGTTAAACAACAATATTATTGTTATGCTATAGAGCTGATTCACATCAAGGGATTTGGAGTTGATTCATTCATCATTGTCAGGCAGGCAGTTTAAATTCCATTCGAGCCCATATGCAACAACCCAAGAATAATATGATCACTTTTTAAGGGTATGAAGGGAAAAGGAGTCTTGGGAATAATTTGAAATGAAGGAAGTTCACTTAATAACTGAAGTCAAACTGGAGCTCAACAACTTAATCCATGTTACTGTACCTTATTGGCTGCATCTGTGGGTTAGTCTGTGGCTCCATGAGACTTGTCTGCAGGACCCTCCTCAAGCTGGTGTAGGGCTTGTGTCTGGCATTCCCAGGAGTGAAACACTGGCGACAGAGCAGCCTGTGCTCTCCTGGACCTACTGCCACATGCCTAAGTCGTGATGCCATGGACTGGTTCTAGGCAGACGAGATGAGATTCATTCCCAAAGGGACACAGTGCCTCTTGCCACAGCAGGCAGTGAGATTTTGTAGGCAGCTGGCACTTGGAGACATTAGGTGTTGGATTTTGGATTCTTCACGGGATGGTCCTGAGACCTTCCTGCCTTGCACTCAGCAACAGCCAGCAGGCCCAACACAGCAACAGTAGTATTGCCTTGCCTGAGAGGACATCAGGAGACAACACCTAATTCAAGCATATTCGTCTGAGAAACAAAATACTGAGCTCTGTAGTGGACTCTCTGATTCCTCAGCCATCCAGCAGACTAAGACTGAAAGATTTTGTAGAGCACTTCCTAGAGATCAAAGACTTTCTTTGGTGTGCAGATGTCCTTTCTACACTCACAGTAAAGTGTGCTTTTCTGATCTCAGTGCTCCATTTCCTCCCCTGCAAGAACACCTATAACTAAACTTTTATTTTGCTTCTTTGTATCATTTCCAACTCAAGTAATCTTTCAGGAAGTCCTTCTGCTTTATCCAGTCATCATACTTCTCTCTGAAGTGGCATGCCTACCATCAAAATCAAATGCATCTAACTGTATTAGGCTCCAACATCACCACCAAACCTAAAACTGAACTACGGATTACAGGTAATCTGAAACAAGAACACAGAGCTTGATCTGGCTCCAATTTCGCTCTTACTTATATATTCATCGTAGCATCCAAGCAACACAATGCAAACCTCAGAATATATTACCCAATGACAAGCACTACAATGAATCTTAGCTCTTCTCCTTGACTGTGTACTTCAAAAAGGGTACCAGAGAGAAGCAAATTAGGAATATATCTTTTCTTTGTATACACATTAGTGGAGTACCTTAGTATGGCAGTCAGGGACCCAAGACAATTTAATTGGATAAGATACAAAACCAAGGTCTTGACCATCTGTGTTCAGTGAAAAACCCAAGGGATTTTTGCAAGTTTGAGCATTTAGCCTGTGTTTTCTCTAAATGCCAAATTAGATGAAATTTGGAGCATCAAGTTGCGCCAGGGGAGGTTCAGATTGGATATTAGCAAAAATTTCTTCACCGAAAGGGTTGTCAAGCATTGGAACAGGCTGCCCAGGGAAGTGTTAGGTTAACAGTTGGACTTGATGATCTTAAAGGTCTTTTTCAACCTAAACGGTTCTATAATTCTATCTGATTTGCACTGTACTTCTCATTTGGAAAACTGTGTTGACTGTATTCCAGGCTAAAAAATAACTATGCAAAGGCTGGTGGATTGTTTATTAAATTCTTCACAAGGAAAGGCATGACAAATACAGCTTGAGATACCACTAGGAATTAGGATATCATTTTCAAAACTCATTTTTTAATGATAGTTTACTATAAAAGGTAAAGTTAGAAAAGGTACATTTAAAAGCATGAGTTCAAAATGCGGTGTTTTCTCTGTATGGTACAATGAATTTGATGTAGGAAAGCATTTTTGCCTCAAAAAAAAAAGAATCTTCTCTCCCTACAGAGACAGTTTCATCATTTTTTTTTTCCATTTTAACGAACAGCTGTGGGGTCAACAAACATTCCCCACAGAAAAATATTTTCTTTTATTTCTAATTGCTGTACTTGCTCGCTAGTTGCCTTCACTTAGGAAAGTGCAGCAGCTAAGCACTCAGCAGTCTGTGAACTCCTGCATCTTTCACGTTGCGTGCCGGGGTACCCAAGGGCAGGAAAGCAACCCTCTCAAATGCCTAACAAATGTACTCAACTTGAAAGAGACACGGGTGTTGTCATTGGCCTCTGGAAGCAGCTTGCCAGCAACGGGGGCGGGGGGAGAAGAGAGAAAAGCACAAGGAAAGCGAGAGAGAGGGAGGCAGAACACGCTGTACCATAGCTCAGTGTCACAAGAAATGCAACTGCGCTGGGTTTGTTTACTAACAAAGATGTCAAATGCTTGTTTGATGCTTGGGAATTTTCATATTCCATTCAGGGATTTGACTGTGCTTTGTCTTATGAGTGAGGAGCTTGCTGAGGGCTTAGAGGTGCAGGTTTTCCTTTTTTTCTTTTTTCTTTTATTTTTTTCTTTCATTTTGCTGACTTATGCTTAAAACCAGTAGTACACCCACAAAATTGTTGTTAATAAAGGCACAGTATCTTTCAAAGTCGTCCGAGAGACTTCTCCTGACAGCTACGCACAACCTCTGCATGATTCTGATGGCAACATAGAAATGGAGCCCACACAAGACAGGCAGTGGGGCTGGGATATCACCCTCCTTCCCCATTGCAAGATGTGAACTGAAAGTGAAGTAGTTCAATCTTTCTGTTGAGGCACGCATTTAGGGCATGGTTTTAAAGCTATTGGGTGATGAGGGGAGGTGGAGAATAACAATATTAAGGTAATCAATTCCCAGCACTTAGCCTAACCTTTGAAAAATCTCTGTCCAAATCTTTCTTCAGATTCATGTGTCTTTCCTTATCTTTTTTCAGCCAGGTACCACTTACCACAGAGAAACTCTGAATGGAAAGAGGAGCGCTACCTTGGAGTCATTGCTGCAAATATGCTGACAACTATTTTCTATACTCCTCTCATTGTTCTTAGTATTTGCATCATACTAAAATGCAAGAGCCCACAGAGATTTCTACGGCCCCTGTATTTATTTCCTACATCCCCATGGATGTTTGGTCTTTAATTCAAATGCTGTGTATTTTTATGCAGCACTGCTACGTGGACTACTGGTCTTTAGCTGCTACCATTAGAATTAATATGAAATATACTTCCACATTTTCCATTCAACTGGGAGTTCTCCTTCATGCAAATTATGCTAAAAAAAATTTATATTAACTGCTACCAGTTACCAGTAACCATACTGAATAGGTTACCAACAAGCTTCTGCTGTTTTATTAGTAATTATAGATAGTAGAAATAAATGCAGGATGCAGGAACTAACACCACTGAAGCTGTAATAAACTAAGTAGAAAGTTCATAGTAACTTCTGAGGCTGATTTTCATTAAACACCATTTGACTTACTGATAACACGCTAGACCACTTTGATCATATAGTACACTTAGATATTTTCACCAACCATCTCCATATGACTGGGGAGGCAAAGAGCATTATTTACTAGCAGACCATTTACCCCCCCCAAGCCCCCCACTTCACATCTCAAAGGAATTACAATACATTTTTTCTCTTCTATATCCTGGAAAAATAAAAAGGGTTTCCTGATTCCTGGGTGTTTCCTGATCCTTGGAAGAGAAACCCAAAACAAGGCAAAACACCACAAACAGAAAAACAAGTTTTCTTGCTACCAGCCCCTCTTAAAGGCTGACTTTTTTGCCAGACATGCTTTTTGCTCCTGCTTCAGACCCTTTTTATTCTTTTTTTTTTTTTTTTTTCAGTATTTTTCTTAGCTTGTGGCTGAAACTCCACCACCGTCCCTCACTGTGATCACGGTAAATTGCGGATCAAAACAGGAGCTAGGGAGGATAAACCCTGACCACCACAGCCCTGAGCAGGAGCCTTAATTCCTCTCCATTCACAGCAGTTCCTTGGATAATATTGTGATGTTCATTTGACTTATGTGTGCCATCATGTGGCCAAACACAGTAACACCCAAACATCACAAACCGTACTTTTGTTCCGTTCTGCAATTTTAAATACGAGATGAAAGTGAGATAGAAAGAGAGCTGACGGCAGAAACGCATTCATTCGGGCCTGTCTCTCCAGCAGGAGCTCAGGGTTCCCCAGGTGACATTGCCCTTCCTGTTCCTGCGTGGCTGCTAGCAAGCCAAATAAGGGTTATAATCTTTGTACCGCTGGTAAGTGTATTGCTGCCACAAAAATAAAACCCTAATGCGTCTTCAGAAAGTTCTGCATTTCTAGTAGATGCCATTATATCCTTGCAAATCAGAGAAGAGCTCAATCCTGCTTTACCGCTGCAGAGAAGGTGCTGACTGACCACCCTGCAGAATAAATCAAGCTGATTAGCTGTCTGGAGCAAACTGCCAAGGGCCCAGCACAGAGCGGTCACCTTTACACACAACAGCACAAGAAAATTACAATTTCAAAAACATTTAGACACTTACACTAAAATAGCAAATCCAGTCATTTTCATGAGTGTTGCTTAACACAATTTCATGGCCTCACAGCCTTGCTGAGTGGCATTTTCTGCTCCTTTCTCTGGGCAAGGCTAAGGTGAGTGATTAAAGTTGGCAGAGCTGACTCGCCCCAAACACAGGGGGTTGGGCTGCATGGCACTTAAAGGCACAGCACTGGGTGTTATCAAAACCTGATATGCACAAGGCAGTCCTTGAGAAGTCGCAGGTCAGGCTGGCCCGATCACAAACACAAACCAGACCGTGGTTCAGGGATGACCAACTGCAGAATCACCTCTCCTCAGTTTATGTATGTAAATATTGGAGGCTGTAAAGTAAGGCTTGTACAAGGGAATAAAATGAAATACAAACAGCCTATCCTATTCTACAGAATGAAGGAGCAGAGCTTAACTTAAACGTTTATTCATAGAGCTTAAGGGCAGACAAGACCATTACAATCATTTTGAATGACCTCCTGTGTACCACACGCCACTAAATTTTACCCAGTTACCAATGAAACAAGCTCAATAGCTTTTGTACAGCTAAAGGATGTCTTCCAGAGAGGCATTCAGTCTTGATTTCAAAAAACAGCAACTCAGAGCCCAAAAACTTCCCTTGGGATTTTGTACCAGCGACAACAACACACACAGTTCAAACTGTGGCTCGTGACTACATTTGAGTTTGTCTGGCATCAGTTTCCAGCGACTGATCTGCTCTGTCTTTCTATGCTAGTTTGAAGAGCCCATTACTACCCAGTATTTTCTCTCCTCAAAGGCACTTACATGTTGCAATCAAGTCATCTCAAAGTCATCTTTCTGATACCTACACAAACTGAACTGGTTGTGCATTTCTCATTGCTAAAAGTCGTCTCCAGTCTCTGGATGACTTTGGAGCCTGTTCTCTACACTGGCCATAATTTTTATCATTAGATCGTAAAATACAGTTTCTCCAGAACTAAGGAAAGTGTTTCAACAGAGTCTCTGCCAACGCACTACACAGAGATAAAATCCTTTTTTTTCCTCCTTCTCCTTAATTCCTTATCAACAGCCCCAGATCTCAGCAGGCCTTTCTGACACAATCTTGCATTGAAGGCTTGAGATTGTCTAATGCCAACACCTAAGCCCTTTCTGACTTGTGAGGGATACAGTTCCCCATTTCAAAGCTAACACCGCTGTTCACTGTTTCTAAATCAGTGGTACTTTACGCTTGGCTGAATTGAAATCCATATTGTTTCAATGTGACTTTTGTGTGAGTGGAGCTCAGCTCCTCAGTGATCTAGATCTGCAAGACTGCCGTTTGTCCTCAACATTTAACATTTTGATGCCCTTTGTATCACCTACAATTTTTATGAACCTTAAGAGTGCATTTACTTCCAGGTGATGGGTGGGGATGTTCAATATCATGGACCTGGTATGGGCCATTGAGATGCACCAATAGTGCCACTCTGGTTTTGGGTAATGGCTTCCCACTGACAACTACTTCCACATCCAGCAAGTTCCAAATAAATTAAGGACACATTGACAAATCCAAAGACTGCTACATCTTTAAGCAACCACAATATTACATCAAACTCTGTATCAGTGTCTAAGTCTATTATATCTTCATGGATATCAACGAAGTCCTTAATCAAAAAGCCATAAATCCGACTGACATTCTCCAAAAACTCACCTCTACTACCATTTACTTTTATCTAAATCTATCAATTCTGTATAAATCAACTCTGCATCGTTTGCCCAATACTGAGCCTGAGAGAGAAGTCACGCTAACAAGAATTTTACTGTCCATATCACCACAATCATCTTGAGATAGGAATTCTGCAACTTTCCCAGTAACCTAAAATGTACAGAGAATAGAAAATATGATTTCAGGTAACTGCTTTGCATCCTTGATAAAAGGCACCTTAAATCAGCAAGCCTGGGTGTTAATCTCTCAGAGACACTGTTCAACAACCTCCTCAAAATTACCACCATGGCTGTGGGGCTCGGCCGTGCCCTGCGGTGGGTGGGTCGGAGCCGGCTGGAACCGGCTGTGTCCGGCTCGGGGCAGCCCCGGCCTCTCCTCACAGGGGCCGCCCTGCCGCACTGCCCCACCGCCAACAGCACCTGGGCACCTGGTACAACGGGTCTCTACTATTTCCCTAATTTTACTTCTAATATTCTCTAAAATTTCTGTAGATATTAACCTGTAAAACACTGTTGTCATGCCATGGATTTCTCCCAGCAAGCACAGGATCTCTTTCCCATCTTCCGTTCTTTCTAACACCTGTGGTCGGTTTGACTGCCATGTCTCCTTCCATCTGTTGTACATTAGTACTTCCTCTTTATTCCAGAATGGGCTTTTGCCTGAATTTATTCTGTTTTATTGTAGAATTGAGAGACCTTAACGTGTAAGAATGTTTTTTTAACAGCAAGTGTTGATTCACATTTTTCACTTACATTTTCCTTTCAAATTTCCATCTATTTCTCCTCAGCTTTGGGAAATCAGCCCCTGAGGAAGGCCAGGGAAGATGCTACCATTCAAACAGCTCCTCTTTCCATTCTGAGTTTCCATAGGCAATAATTAGTAGTATCTATGTATTTGCCATCTAACAGGCTAAAGATTAGTATTTCTTAACATATCATCCTGAAGTACAAAAATGCAGCTCCTGGGTCCTGAGTGCAACACAAATGCTATAGGAAAATTTTAAATTCTAGCAGTTCAGAAGTTCTAACAAAATTTCACTACTGGCTGCATGACACAGTCAGTATACATCTCTCAAATTGAAGTTGCCCATAAACTGTCTTTATTGCAGAAAGATGCTTAGAGAGTCATGTGTGGTATTCTGTAAGCTGACTTAGTAACCTGAAGGGGAGAATATCCTCTTGACCACCTCAAATTTTGCTAGTGAGAGCACCAGTGACTGTGCATTCAAGATGACTACACTTCCAGCTTACCAGCCACACTACAAAAATTGTATCAACTCCATACTATTTCTGAATGGGCTATAGTCAGTCATTTTAACATGCATTATCGCAGTTTTCATCAGTGCCAGATAGATCAGATTCCACATCCCACTCATTACACATCAACAGGGCTTCAACAACTGGGCACAGCAAATAGAAAACACACCTAACTACAGCAGTTCAGGACATTGGGTTTAGCGCAGCTGCAGTCAGTCCCAAGAGGGAGACAAGGTGTGGTTTAGGCACCCTCTCCAACATTCAGACCTTTGAAATGGCTCTAAGTTATGCTTGCAGCTTGGCTCTCCCAACTGCCCATGCTCCAAAAACTCCTGAGACCCAGTGATACAAAATAGCTGAATGGACTCTAATGCCCAAAGTTTCCTCCATCTGAGAGGACCTTGAGCTAGGCAGTTAGACAGCCTTTACAGCCTCCTCACAACTCTGAAGCATAGATAATCACCAGAGGATAGAGACCACACCAACATAACAGAGAATTTATCTCCCCTAGCACATAAATCCTTTTTCTCACATACAAAAAATAAAATTTACACAAACCACTGACCAACAGAGCTATGAGCCCTACAGCACTGGCCATCAGATATAGGCCTGGTGAAAAGAAAGTGAGATTCAGAGAAAATGAATTCCAGAGCTGGAGACCTTTATCTTCCCAATGAAAATCCACGCAAACCTCAGCTGAGATCAGTGGTTGAAGTGGTGCATGGCAAGGCAAACCGCTTCTGCTCAGTGAAAACCCAAGTTGGTTTGTAAAATATGGACTTGCTATCTTAAATTTCTTGTAAAAGTGATTTGTAATTTGATGCTGTTGTCAGAGACAAGATACAATGTGATCCTTAGGATTAGCATTAACAAGCTGCTAAAACTCAGCAGAAAGCACACGTCTTTCTTACATTATTCTCAAGGAAAGTACTTCAAGAAGGGCTAATAACAGTTAATTCTGCAGGTCAAATTAAAAAAAAAAAAAAATCAGCAACAGCCATTGAGTTACCAGATACAGAATTAAAAAAACAAATAAATAAATAAATAAATGAATAAGGATTTCGTGAACCAGACCATGTTTCAAGGAGCAGCTGGAGAACCCAACAACATCTTTCAGTTACAAGCCCCTTAGACAAGATGAGTAAAATTGCCTCACCTTTATCTTTAAACTACCTTATCCTTTCATTCTGTTATCACTAACTTCAAACAAATCACTCACCTGCCTCCAGATTTAAACAACATTTAAGTGGAATGATAAGAAGGGAGCAGAACTGAACTGATGCTACTGTTGTTCCAACCCTGTTTGACAGAAAGGGGCTATATCACAGCACCAGAGAGACCTATCCAGAGCCATCTGGGACATCAGCAATAAAAAAAATGCTGGATTTACATGGAGAGGAGAGAATAGCATCAGTTTAGGGAAAGAATCTGCCTACCCCACGCAAAGTTTGAAAGTAGCACATAAAAATAAGAATTTACCAACAAAGAAATATACCTTGTCCATAAGTAACCATAAGTAACACTTCAACTACACAGAAAGGGCTACAAAACTCAGGGGCTACAATTAATGTGTACTAGTTTTGTTTTATTCAAGTGCTCCTAAAAAAATGGCAGGTTGCCACCAGATGAACGTACTGCAAAAGAATAAAAGGTGGCCTCACAAGGAAGGACTTGTTATCTGTGAAGGAGCAAAATGTTACCTTACATGGAGAAAAATGCAACTAGCAGTGAATTTAATATGTGCCCAGCCCTGATGGTGGCACAGGTTTATAGAACAATATAGCTAGAAGGGACCTTAAGAAGTATTGACCTCATCCCCCCCAGTCCCAACATAGGACTTTATATTTAGGACATTCATGACAGGCTTTCCAAACTGTTCTTTACAAATCTCCTACGATGGAGGAGCAAAAACCTGCTTATACAATTTGCTCCATAAACCTCATAATGAAAAAAATGACACACACCCCCAATCCCCCCCAAAACGACCCCCACAAACAAGCTTTGGCCTAGTGTGTAAATCAGTCTTTCCTGATAAAGTATAAATCCCATTGCTTCCTGTGCTATCCACCATGAGTACAAAGACGACTACTACTTTCCTCTTCATAGATGCTTTTTATATATTTGAAGACCTAATGTGGCCCCACCCCACCCCCTTCCTCTTCACTTTCCTTTCCTCTTTAAGGTAAAGAAACGTAGCACCATTCCACGACAGGGTAACATTCAAGTTCTGTCCTAAATAAAGATGCTGTTGCAACCTGGGCTTAAGAGAGGCAAGCATCCAACTTCCTCACTGAAGATCAAAACCTGAAATATCTCCAAAACCTTAGGGAATGAAACACAAAAGCCAGGAAGATTATATTATGTTTATTGCAGTATTGAGTCTGATCTATCACATATTTAATCAGTCAGTTCCCACTGCTGTTACCTTCCATACAAAGCCACAGAAACCAATCTTTCAATCAGAAAAGTCTAACACAATGAAGACTCATCCTGCACTTAATTGAATCAACTACCTGGAAACTTGTCCCAGACTAAAGACAAAATTCTTTTGCATTTCTGTTAAGCTTCAGTATAGCAGGTTACAATACTCTCACAATATATCCAATTTTCAGTGTGATATTTGTCCATGAACTACCCTAAATTTGTCATCTGTCACAGGTCATTTAGCTCAGACAGGATGGTAATAATAGGAGGAAGATGCAGAGAAAAATAACACTTACGAGTTATCATGTTGACAGTGAAGGACAGAGTACGTTGTTTTGTTTCATCTTTTACTATAAGATTCTTCTCCAGACTTTGTGTTTTGTGAGGTTTAGGATATTTCAGTGCACTTTTCTTACAGATAAATGAGGTGGCACCATGGCCATTCCCACGCTGTATTTCCCTCAAGTTTATATCATATATAGCTATGCTTGACCGCTGAATCTATACAAAACTTATTCATAAAAATAACGGACAGACTTCTCCATGCTCTAGTATACATTTAATCTTATAAAGACATACATTTCAAATTGTTATGTACAAATATCGAGTGTTTAATCTGATTTATTATGAAACATTAAAACTTAAAAGAAAGCAGTGAACCATAAATGAGGAGTCTCCAAGAATAGAACTCTAGCATTTGTATTTTCTGTTTTCCTTTTCTGCAGCTATTTTTTTATCTCTAGATCCCCTTTCTAGGCAATCAATAAAAGCCTTTCACATATGTTTTAATGCCTTTCTCCAAACTTTACAGTGTGTATTACCTTACAGTATGCTGTTTTCTGCATTATTGTCATAACTTACCTTGGTTTAGTAGATGGCAGATTATGCCACAATGCCTTGTGGGAAGAATTGAAAAAACTGATCACCTACCAAGGAGTAGCTCTCCTGTACTTGGGGAGGAATTTCCTGCAAGTGGGGAGGAACAACCCCATGCACCAGCATATGCTGGGGGCCAACCAACTGGAAAGCAGCTTGGCAGAAAAGAACCTGGGGGTCCTGGTGGACACCAAATTGAACATGAGCCAGCAACATGCCCTTGCAGCAAAGAAGGCTAATGGTATCCTGGGCTGCATTAGGAAAAGTGTTGTCAGCAGGTTGAGGGAGGTGATCCTTTCCCTCTACTCAGCACTGGTGAGGCTGCACCTGGAGTACTGTGTCCAGTTCTGGGCTCTCCAGCACAGAGACATATGGAGCTATTAGAGAGAGTCCAGTGAAGGGCTACTAAGATGATTAAGGAACTAGAGCATCTGGAGCATTATGAGGAAAAGACGAGAGATATGGGACTGCCCAGCCTGGAGAAGAGAAGGGTCAGGGGAAATCTTATCAATGTATATAAATACCTGAATCATAGAATCATTTAGGTTGGAAAAGACCTTTAAAATCATCAAGTCCAACCGTAAACCTAACACTGTCAAGTCCACCACTAAACCATGTCTCTAAGTGCCACATCTACATGTCCTTTAAATACCTCCAGGGATGGTGGCTCAATCACTTCTCTGGGCAGCCTGTTGCTTGACAACCCTTTCAGTGAAGAAATTTTTGCTAATTTCCAATCTAAACCTCCCCTGGTACAACTTGAGGCTGTTTCCTCTCATCCTATCACTTGTTGTTTACACCACCTTGAAGGGAGGATGTAAAGAAGACTGAACCAGGCTCTTTTCAGTGGTGCCCAGTGACAGGACAAGAGGCGATGGGCACAAACTGAAACACAGGAGGTGCTGTCTGAACATCAGGGAACACTTTTTTACTGTGAGGGTAACTGAGCACTGGCACAGGTTGCCCAGAGAGGTTGTGGAGCGTCCCACCTTGGAGACGTTCAAAAGCCATCTGGACATGATCCTGGGCAGCCTGTTGTAGGTGGTCCTGCTTGCGCAGGGGCATTGAACTAGATGACCTTCAGAGGTGCCTTCCCACCTCAACCATTCTGAGCTAATGTTCTCTTATTTCTGAATTATTTGGAATGCTGTGGCGATTCTGTATAAAAGGATAGAAAGCTGCTAAATCTGGTAACTGTCTGGTAACCATCAGCAGGGTGTGGATGTTGAAATTCTAGTTGAAATTGTAACAACACAAGCCTAGAGATCTAAGGAGATACAACAAGCCCATTTGCAGCTAAACCAGGAAGCACAATATTCGATTCACCTCACTGGGCATGTCACTATAATCTCCCATCTTGTTTAGGAGCTGTGTGCAGGAACAATTGTCAGGACAAAAGTATTGCCCTAGTAGCAGAACTGCCATATCAGACAGTCACTACCAGAAAGCACAAGAAGTTCCATAACAAACATAATTTTGCAATACTATAAACCTGTGGGAAAATTTCTTCCTAAACACAGGCTATTGCAAATTGGCTTATGACCTAAAGCATGAGGGTTTATATCCTTCATAGTCCTACCTCACTGCAAACTGTTACCCTTACCATCAATGATGAGGCTAGAATAGAGTAAGTCAATTAGCAGAGTTCCTCCTCCTGGTTGCTGGATTCAGCATGCATTAGTTTTGGAAAATACAAAGGATATCTACAAACAGAGATGCTTGTGCATCTTCATCAGCTCTGCACATCTGGGCACATGTTCCTTTTCTGATACAAATCTAAGCAAAGAGAAGCAAAGCATTGGCTTGTATTGTTTTGAAATTGCCAACACTCTTCTTTATCTTAATCCTTAGTTGTATACTAGAATTTCCATGACTGGGATCAACTCCCATGCATATTTATATACACGTGTATTTTATTAGTTCTTTTCTCTCACTGAATGATCAATGATGTTTTAAGAACTGCTTTGGTTAAGAGTATAGCTACTTTGCCTGTTGTAAAGCTGTTGAGATATTTGTTTTGGTCATCAAAATTGGCCAGCTTTACAGGTTACCTCATACAGAGCGTTTTGAGGTAAGGGTAAGAACTACCCTATATGAATCCCTTAAGGTCTTAGAGTAAGTCATATCTGACATCCCATTTGTCATCCTGAAATCCTGAGAACAGAAGACAAATGGCCCTCAAAGTTGAAGGGAATCCTTCAGACAGAAATCACTTAAAAAGTAATAAGTTAATAAAGCATAGAGATGCTTATGCAGAATAGTCATCAGGCTCATGGGCTGGGATTTTGCTCAGACCTCTTTAAATAACTTCCTAGATAAAGAAGAGAATTTAATTTTCCTGATAAAATTAGACCGATTAATCAGACAGCACAGCAAAGGATGTATTTCCCTTCTATAAGGGGAAAACCAGCTAAGATAAAGAATTTATTAGCAAGAAGAGTTCTCCTTAGACTTCCTTGGGAAATGAAGGGCAAGCCAATAGTAAAATATTTTAAAGCTCATTGTGGGCTTTTGGAGCACTGGTGAAATGTGCACCATCTATCAAGATTATTAAGATGAAACTATTAACCCTCTGACAGTTTAATAACCATTCTTTATGTTATAATAACACAGGGCCCCTTTGGGATCAGAGTTCCAATTTTGGAGGCAGTGTCCATCATTTGTCAAGGAAATTGAACCTTTGTGTTGAGCAAAACAGCAACAGGACCAGTCTCCCCCACCTTTTCCTCCCTAAACTATACAACCTTGCAGCTTCAGGTCCAGGCTTCTCTATTTTTGTAGGCCTTTTCCTGTAAATAGAGCCATTTGGTCTGCACGCTTCTTTGGGGATCACAAATCACTGGACTATAGGAACAAATCAGAAAAGAGGATTAATGAAGTTTGGTCTCACAAATCTGAACACTCCTGCAGTGCATGAGACTTTAGACCTTTTATAGTGTTGACATGTTAGGGTACCAGACAAATGCCAAATCCCAGCTGACTTGTATCTGTTACCCTTTTCAGTAATGCTGCAACCATGCACAGCATGCAAAACAACACCTTAGTGCAGCAGCTGAAAAAAGAACTTGCACCTCCCTTCACACACACTTTGTGTAAAAAGTGCTAGGAGTGTTAATATTCATACCATGCATAGCTACTGGCACACATACCTGTGTTCCTAATCCATCAGGTTTAACATTCACACACTTGCTGGCACACACTGATGTTCTGGAGTTTATAGGAAAACACTTTTTTAATCTTTATTAGGCAGCACTGCAGCCCAGCGCTTAGCACGGAAGACTAGAAGCCCCAAGCACTGTGGATGCTAGTGTAAGCAGTTACCTAGGGAGAAACCTGTCTGACTTTTTCTTTCCTCATGATTTTCCGGCTGTCCACTTCCAATGACCGTACTTCCATGGGCTTACTCCTGCATCACATATGAGGAATCCTCACCTTTTGAATGCTAACTATCAACTCCCTAAAGGAAAAGGAGTGAGAGCTCTGTAAATGAGGACAAAAATCACAATACAACTCTGTCAAGTAATATTGGAGCAAATAACTGAGGAACCTAGGCCCAACTCATACATACGGCAAAAGTGCAAACACAGTCCATCTTATGTACATGCATATAACCCTGACCAAATAACTTTCTTGAATTAGAAACAGAAGGGAAATTGGAAACAGGACAGGCTTGGAGAACAGGGCAAGAGAACCAGTGGGACAGTCTACAACGGGATACCTGACAGGACAACAAGGCCTGCAAACGTCCTCATATGCTACTGCCATTGAACTGTAGCCCAGGAAGGGGGCAGGGGTAAAGATCCAGGGAGTGGGAGGGCTGGCAGGTAACAGTCTGCATACATGAAACAAAAGTTTCACCAAGTACCTTATTTGCTGCAGATTTGCTCAATTCTAAACAATAAGAGTCAAAAGCAGTTCTTGGTTCATGCCAGTACTCCCCAAAACCTTGCTATGATATAACCAAGAGGAAAACCATTCGTCCAGAAAGTAACTAATCCTGACATAATGAGAACATTCCACAGAAATCTCTCTTACAATCTCATTCATGTCTTTTATAGCTATTCCACACCCACATTATAATCTATATTTTTTGCATTATCCTTGTGCGTATCAAGGTTCATAATGTAGCCAAGAATTCTGCTTCCCTAAGAAGTGGCGATGCACGATTGCTCAGCAAGGAGTCTTTTGTAGAAATATCATTGTAGCCATGTCAAAGGTTTTAGCTAGATTGAATTCCAAGGTGTTCATGTATAAAGCGAAGTGCTTTGCTGTCAGCATGGTTTCCTTATCCAACTCATCCTCTGCCCAGCATTTCTAATATAACACTTTGAAGGAACAACAGCTCAGATTCTGCTTGGATTTGGATCTGAGGTTTACCTGACCTCACAATAAAGACAGCATTCAGTTCTGAAAGCTGTGCCATATACCTTGTTTCCCCAAAATGTGCCGATGCTCAGATCTCGGGTTTGGGTCGGGCCCACCTCTAGCTGCACATACATCTGTGGTGATGAATTTCAGTGCTGTAAAGAACTGACCATATCACCAGGCTAAGGTTAATTAGTCAGCAGGAGCACTTTAGATTATGCTGGTTTAGTTTTAAAGACTATTTCAAACAGAGGCTGAGGACTGAGAAAACAACAACAACAAAAAAACCCCAAACCAAAACAAACCAGAACAAAAACACCTGCAGTTTTTCTCAGAGACTATACTCCAGTGTTTAGATCATAGCTTTGTTTTTCTCTTACCTCTTCAGATTTCATTTTCTGTGTCACATTGTACCAGGGAGCAGGTTGGTTTATTTGTCCATTCAGCGTTCCATACAGGTTTGTTCTTGAAACACTTTCTGCCCTATTTTGCAAACCAGCTGTTCCTAGACAGACAGGTCTTCAGCTGGTGTAAGAAAATATCACCATGCACTGAAGTCAGTGTAGCAATGGACAAAGTAAGACTGCCCCCTGTATTTTTTAATACATTAGCAACCTCTAGGTGTTTTCCCAATATCAATCACTAAGATCCACCAGCAAGCTATCAGCAAAGCTGGTGCTAGCAGTCAAGAAATGGGTGACAAAACAAGTAGTGAGAAACAAAAGAAATCATACCCACGGACTGAACACTCCTAAACACAGAAAATGGGGGGGGGGGGCACACGTGCAGGGAAGGAGGGATGAAATCAGATAGTATCCTAAAAACAGCGGCCCCAATAAACAGGTGATTACGTTCAGTGTCTGCTGGAGACCCCTAATCAACATAGCTCTCAATACCATTTTTTTTTTCCTCCTGTAAATTTTGCTGACTTGGTGTATGCTTAAATTCAGAAATTATACAAACTTTTATAAGCATTTGTGCATACCAGCATTTCTAATGTGTACTTTTGGCCCTATGCCTAATTTGATGTAGTTCACATCTGTAACCTTGTTACTTTTTGAGAATTGAACTCTGACCTCCATCTATTCCTTCCCCAGTGCATCTCAATTTTCCGTCCTACCCTACACTTGGCAAAATTGCCTTCATGTTACTGACTGACAGTACTACCAGATGTCTTTGGGTGACCTCAGTACCCTTCTGCAACTGTCAACTCTTCCCAAGTTTCTAATTTAAACCATCTCCCCCAAATCTCATCAGTGTTTTGTGTCAGCAGTCTAGGAAAAAAAGGAACTCATTTGCATAACCTTTCCCTTCTACAAGTATCTGAGTGCCTAATAAGACACTGAAGATCGTCCTTATGTCATCTTCTGTCCCCACATATAGTCAAGGTCAAGCTGGGCTTTCCTACTGAACTAGAACCATTTCAGAGAAAGATACTGATGTTTCCTCCCCTCCCTTCCACTCCTGGGAGTTAAGTGCAGCTCCCCAAAACCCTCACTATGTCCCCAGCTCACCTCATAAATTCTATTCAGAGTTCCTTAGGACCCCTGCAAATGTAGGGGTTTTTCTTTTCACTGTAATTATTGAAATCACTCACAGAAAAATACTGTATCCCAAACTTGATGTCATGTGGGAAGTCATCTACATCACCTAACTGGTTTCCTCAATGTTTTCATATTTAATTTGAATATTAATTTTGTGAGCTTTTGAAGACTGCTGTATTTTGATCTGAATCACTAGGCTTCAGTCAAAGAACACCAACATAAAACACGTGCCATTGCATCCCACATTGGATGATGATGCTAAAAACCCCTTCTCTGGGCAGTCCTATGCTTCCTTACATCAAAAGCGAAGCAATCTGATGCAGTCACTGCCTCTTTCTCACACCAGCCTTTTCTCCTCTTCCAGTCCCTGAGAATGTTTGGTGGTTTTCCCCCAGGATTAGACTAAGGAAGGAAAGAAAGTTTTCTAGTATTTAAAGTTTGACGGTGCTAGTGGTTTTTGTAATTCTTATCTTCGGCGTGGTCTCTAAGAGTTCGTGCTTTGTGCTATTCTGATTAACAAACTCACTCTCAGTTAAGCTGCATGAGAACTCTGACTGAGGAACTTGGGCATTTATTTCAAATTTCTTTCTATTCAAAGCTTCTAAAAACCTGTTTTAACTTCAGACATGCATTTAAGTCGCACAAAACTCAATGGCTCTTAAGAACATATGTACTTTGTTGAATACAAAAGGATTTGAAGGCATGATTAATTATTCTGATGAAATTGGAGCTGGAAAGAACATATTATGTTACTTTAATCTGCAGTCCTCCAAGTGCATTTGTAATTAGCAGAGTGTACATTTTCCATGAGAGGCACAGAAAAAGCTGCAGAACCCCTTAACATTTGCTATCATAGTGTCTTTTAAACTGTCATGGAGTATGAAGTATCCTTGGAACAGAAATCTAGAAATGGCTTTTAGAATGGAAAAAAATGTATTTTGCAGATTACAGAACATTAGGGCAAGAAGTAGCATCCACTTACTAAAGACCCAATGGGTCAGAGCGCAACTAATCCATTTTCGTTATTACTTAAGTGTTGGCAATGGCTATAGTCAAGAGTCACAAAATGATACCACGTTAAAAGTGCTTCCTTGGTCACTTACAACTTACTGCAAATTTATGTTTTCTTTCTAGGACTACACTGTGCTGAAAACCTGGCATTTCCATAAAGCTTGAGAAAATTATTTCCAGCCTTTTTGAGAATAAGGACAGAGAAAGATGGGGGCTGGTGGCAGAAGAAAATTGCACATACCAAACAGATCAAGGGCTTAAGTTTTGTCTACTTAATGGGTTCTTACCAACCCCTGGAATGTCATAGTTCCAAATTAACAGTTTAATCTCACAGTATCACTGTGAGAAAAAGACAAACATCTTCCCTGTCTCTTCAGTCAATGGGTGACTAAAGTGCTGATGTTCAGACAGAAAATCCACAGATGAAGTTGCAGCTAGATTGGCTGAGTCCCAAATCTATGCTCTGTGGACTAGGCCAACCTTCTTCTTAGACTGACAGCTGGTATTAGGCAGTAAGATAGTCTTACAGTGATAAATAACCTTTTCAGTGTCCCAACAAAAGGTTACTGCTTATGAGTTGGCTATAGAGGAAAAGATGGACAACTAGCATCTAGGAAGCAGAACAGCGGTCAAGACACCAGCAGGCGTGAGGTAGCCAGGAATGGAGCGCAAGCAGAAGGGCACCATGGACAGCAATGAGAACACGTGCAATGGTCAAGAGCATTAAGCTTTGGTCAGAAGAACTGAAACTGAAGGCTAACATATAATTTCATCCAGGGAGGAGCAGGCCAGAAGAATATCCCAGGGGTCACAGAGACAGCTATTGTCAAGCTGACTTGCACCTTCTTGCACCTGTACTAGACTAAGCCAAATATGCTGCCAACAGCACCAGGCCTGCAGCAAGCAAGGTAAGTGTACCTTTCCGTCTGTCACAATCAAGTATTCAATTGTGGTAACACACATGTCTTTGTACAAACCCACTGAAGCCCCAATCCAGGAGGGCTGTCTGCAGTATCTACAGTACTTTTATGCTGTATCATGGTCCAGGAAATCTGCTATCAGATTACTAACAAACCCAAGTTTAATCACACCACTGACAAGGCAACGCCACACAGAAATGTTGCTGTTATACTAACTCGTGTCTTGCATTTTCCTTGAAAAACAAAACAAACAAAAAACTCACACCCACACACATAGCCTCAGGAACGATAATTCCAAGTTGGCCTGTTGGCCTCTGGATTATGCATATCCTGCCTCTCCCCAGCTGTTTGAATAAGCATTTGAAAAAGAAATATTGCAACTGTTGAGAATTTCTGTCATGCTTATGTGAAATGTGTGTAATACATTTAATCTTACTTTCCTTTTTAGACAATTTCAAAGTTTAACTTCTTTCAAAAGATATTCACTGGTCAAAGGGGGACAAGCACCTAGAAGACGTGGCATTTGTACATGCATGTGAGTGAACAAAACATGCATCTACTTGAGCTAGGTAATCTGAGTATCGAGAATTTGTATAGGTCCATCTGGACTGTGCAACTGATATTCTAACACATACACACACTTCACAAGAAGATTACCTGGTCTTTTCATAAGTCTTCACAAGAAACTGGAACGTTACTGACTGGTGAACATTTGAAGCCTGATGAGAAAAGAGTTTGAAATGAAACACACCCTTAAACCAAACATCCATTAAAAGACAACTCACATGAAGAAAGAAGCCTCACAGAAACACAGGAAATAAGAGAGAGGGAGGAGGTCACCAGTTTTTCTGACAAAACTTTGGGTTGTTGGGAGGTCTGCTCAAGATGAGAGAAGACAAACCATGACCTGCCTGGACACAGATGAATTTCCAAAGGTAGGCTGTGGTAAAAACTGAGGGGCATTGTTTACTTGATTTGTTTTAGACTTTTTTCTTAAGACTATATTCTCTTGTGCTTTGAACTAAGGTATGATGTTCTATTATGAATTCAGAGCATCCATTTGATTTCTAAAGCTTTAATCTACACATCAAAAGACTGGAAACAGAAATGTGTTATAGAGGTGAAACAATCCTTGGACTGGTAAGAGAACTATCAAGACTAAACTCTGAATTAGAAGCAGATAAGATGCTGTTTTTGGAAAGGGAGAGGGGAGCATTAAATCTGTTTGGAGCCCCTCAAAGACTCCAAAAAGCTATAAAAGTTAGCATACCATGTTCTTCTTGCTGAGGAATGCAACCTGAGACATAAAGTACATGAGAAAAGAAAATCTCTAACCAGCTTTACTATGACACTACTTAAAACAAGTGAAGGGATAAATGGAAGGAAAGAAAACATTTTTTTTTATTTAATTTTAACATAAGTAGATTTAGCATGTTCTCTTTTTCACTTCTTTACCCAAGTCTTCCATGACTATTGTTAACACATGATCTCTTCTGGCTTTTGTAAATACACACTTTTACCACCACACACTATAAATAACGTGAAGGTAACTGTATAAAGTGAAGATAACTGAGTAACATCCAAGCAACCCTTGCCCACAGTGTGGAGAATATCACGCTCCTCTAGTACCCCAGTTTTCAGAAGTGCACAGCTTCCCAGCACATTCTCCAGTGCATTCTAGGCTAAGAGAGTACATCCACAAGAAATTGTGTTCTCTAGACTGAAAGGTAATCACAAAGAGTGAGGAGAAAAAGAACCATCCTTCAGTAACCAGCAGCTATAAGCTGGAAAGCTTCCTGGAATGCAGCAATGTAGTCAAAAGTCCACCTGAATCAGAGGATTAAGCAGATTTGGCAACACCTTTTTTTGCCCTCACGCTCCCTGCTTTACTACAGGGAGTCAGCATAGCCTTTTCCTAGTATCTCTCTGGCTTCCTCCTACAGACTAAAAGATATTGTATGTATGCATCCTGGGATGTGGGAAAAAAAAATCCACCCCTTTTCTAAAAAACCTCAGAAGTTTACTGTATATAGTTCATAAAAAAGAATAAAAGAGGCAGAGATCTGGAATTAGCGGTCTAAAAAGACAACTGTCAAAATTAGCCTAATTTTATAAAGTAGTGTTTTGCAGCAAACTCCAAAGCATTTAATTTCCTGTGGAAACTTTCAGATAGCCTAAGGGCATTCTTTGACCAGCTGTACAATATATCAGCTAAATGTCCCCTGAGTGAATAGATTCCCACAGCAGAGGCACCTGCAGGATGCGTAACAACACACATCTCTTTCACGTATTTGTTCTAGGCAGCCATGCAGTTCCACTGGCTCATCATTTACATTCACAATGGACAGCTGGCATCATCTAAATGAAACCTTAAACTTGCTTGTGCTGTCATTAAATAAATAAAAAAGCCACCCAAAACCAAGAACAATAAAAATAACAAATAAGGAAAGGAATATCTTCAAAAGTTCTTCCAGATTTTGAAATGTTTAATTGAACTTTCAACTGCCAACCAATCAAAATATGCTGCTTTTCATGTACGATGAGCACTAAGGAAGCAAAAAATAAACCTTTGCAATCCCCCAGAATACTGGCAGATCAGCTTGCCAAATCAGGGATTTTGGAGAAGGAAGTATAATTATCGCAAGTGTCTGCTTCATTAACAGACCACGATCCAACAGAAAAGTTAACCATATGTTGCACTTTATTAGGGGAATGGAAAGAACAAAACAGAAAGCCTTGTAGTTAAGCCTTCTAACAACATATGCATCTGCCGAGTCCTGCAGGGTAAAATCCTACCCTTGCTTATGTTAGTGGAAACATTTCTACTGATTTTTAGATGTGGCCCTGGACTTGCCACAACCCAAGTCACAGGCTCCTGTTTAAGCTCACCCAATTATGGTTCAGACTCCATGGATCCTCATTCTTTTAAAGTTCTGTTAGCCTGCTGTGGTGGGTTGACCCTGGCTGGATGCCAGGGGCCCACCAAAGCCATTCTATCACTCCCCCTCCTCAGCTGGACAGGGGAGAGAAAATATAACAAAGAGCTTGTGGGTCGAGATAAGGACAGGAGAGATCACTCACCAGTTACCATCACAGGCAAAACAGACTCAGCTTGGGGAAAATTAACTCAATTTATTACAAATCAACCACAGTAGGGTAATGAGAAATAAAACCAAATCTCAGAACACCTTCCCTCCACCCCTCCCTTCTTCCCAGGCACAACTTCACTCCCGGATTCTCTACCTACCCCCCGCAGCGGCACAGGGGCGACGGGGATGGGGTTTACGGTCAGTTCATCACACGTTATTTTCTGCCGCTTCATCCTCCTCAGGGGGAGGACTCATCACACTCTTCCCCTGCTCCAGCGTGGGGTCCCTCCCACGGGAGACAGTCCTCCACAAACTTCTCCAACGTGGGTCCTTCCCACGGGCTGCAGTTCTTCACGAACCGCTCCAGCATGGGTCCTTTCCATGGCATGCAGTCCTTCAGGAGCACACTGCTCCAGCGTGGGCCCCCCACGGGGTCACAAGTCCTGCCAGAAAACCTGCTCTGTGGGCTCCTCTCTCCACAGATCTGCAGGTCCTGCCAGGAGCCTGCTCCAGCGCGGGGTTCCCATGGGGTCACAGCCTCCTTCGGGAACCCACCTGCTCTGGTGTGGGGTCCTCCACAGGCTGCAGGTGGATATCTGCTCCACCATGGACCTCCACGGGCTGCAGGGGGACAGCCTGCCTTACCATGGTCTTCACCACGGGCTGCAGGGGAATCTCTGCTCTGGCGCCTGGAGCATCTCCTCCCCCTCCTTCTGCACTGACCTTGGTGTCCGCAGGGTTGTTTCTCTTACATGTTCTCACTCCTCTCTCCGGCTGCTGTTTTCCGTCTGTCCCAACTTTTTTTCCCTTCTTAAAAATATTATCACAGAGGCGTTACCACTATTGCTGATTGGCTCGGCCTTGGCCAGCGGTGGGTCCGTCTTAGAGCCGGCTGGTATTGGCTCTCTCGAGCACAGGGGAAGCTTCCAGCAGCTTCTTACAGAAGCCACCCCTGTAACCCCCCCCGCTACCAAAACCTTGCCACACAAAGCCAATACACCTGCGAGGCTTCACATCGATGCAATAATTTTCATCGTCCTCACTGGCAAATATCCTGGGCACAGAAATTCTGTTTATTCACAAACCAGCTTTGTGATTCAACTGCCTCTAGCGCCTCAAAAGCTGAGCACATTCTTTCCCAACTCATGGTCACTGTGTTTTACCGCATCAGGCTGCAGTGAGGCTACTGCTTTACCAGGGAAGTGGAGTCAGGTGCTAAGACCAAACCCGCAAGGGCCCAGGCCCACAGCAGCCACACAAGAAGAGCAGAGCAGGTCCAGCTACTGTTACCAGGATCAGCTGAGTCAAGTTATTAATGGGCAAGTCTGTAGCAATGATGCAAGCCCAAGGTCAAGCTGGAAAGTCAAGTCAACAAGGCAAGGTTGGGATAAGCAAAGTACATGGCTGGACACAGACATACCTATAATGTAGGTCAGGCAAGGGCAAGACCCCAAGTTAAATGCAGCTCCCAGGCAAGGTACAGGAGGCCCCTTGCAATGTGTCTCCCAACTCTTTGCACCTGAGCATAGCTCAGTTACTCTCCCTTCATAAAGCTCAAGAAATAGCCACAGTCGGATAGGACTACCACAACACATGAACACCATTCCCTGTCTTAGGTTTCCCACAGTTCTTGCAAATTTGCAATTTGGAGTGCTTTGGGGTACACCTCTTCCACATTGCACTTCTTAGTTTCTCTCTCCAATTCCCTCAGAGCTTATAGCCAGCTGGCCCCAATCCCTGCTTGCTGAGAGGAGTTCTCAATCAGCAAGCTCCTGATCAGCCCCCTTCAGTAGTCAACATACTCCACAATGCTCAACTACCAACCCTCCAGAGCAGACAAAGTCTTCTGGGCAGGTCTTTGGAGAGAGGGCCCCTTGGCTTAATCAACTTTTTTGTTAAGCCTGAACTTACTACCCTGCATGTTCAGTGTGAACTGGAGATAAAAAGATGGCTGGGAAGTCTGCTAGAGATTTTGTAAGTCTGAGGCAGGTATGTTATGAAATTCTTTAGTAACACATATACATGACAAATTAATAATTTGGAGACTTATGTACAAATGGAATGTGAGAAGTCCAACTAGTTCCAGTGTCATCACTTCCAGGGCTCACTTCAAAATAAGAAAATTTGCAGCAAGAGGGATCTCAGTCAGCAGTTCTGACTTATCTTGAGTCATTCCCTTTCTGTCAGACAACTACTATCTGACAAATTCCAACTCTAAACCTTCTGGAGTGATTTTGGTGTTGTAGAATAGTTCTCAACTGAGAAGCATCAGAGACTTCTTTAGGAGCTCTCCAAGGACAAGTCTTCATTTCTGTAGTAAATTAGGTCTCCTGTATGCAAGATACTCCTTTGTATCCTACATACTCTTTTGAGTGTTCAAAAAAATAAGAATGGCCAAATTTTGAACAACAGAATATGCAACTTGAGTAACTTTCACATTAATGATAGGTTCTAATAAGGGTCATTTTACAATTTTCAGTGCAAATATTAGTTTATCTATCATGCCTACGCATAATTTTGCTGCTCTATTTTGAAATAGCTACCATACCAGGATACATCAATCTGCCACTCCACTAAATTCCTTCTTTGCCTTTGTGCCAATAAAAAGAATAAAACTTTTCTCCAAGATACTGTGATAGAAGAAAACCATATGAATATAAAGCATTGTACAGGCTTAACTGATTACACAAGCAATGCAGCTTTCATACAGGGTGATATTATCTTTCTCTTTGATGGAGAGGGACAGTGAAACAGGAAGAGATTTAAAAGAGTTGACCAAAGTTACGTATTCATTTTGAGAAATAAGGAGAAAATGACCATTGAAGCCATGAATTCCATACCTGCTTTTACAAGTCTGTCTTTCACACAACTGTGATGTTATTTCATGTGTTATAGTCATCTGATTTGGATATTGATCTTCAAAGACATGGACTCAAGCTTCTTAATGCTGGAGTGGATGATAAGCAATGGGGAACTTATCCAGTGGATTTACTGCTTTGATGTTGCTGTTGTTCAGAGTGTTGTTCAGAATTTTGTCTCTGCTCAGCATTACAGATCACACCTATTTCAAAATCCCATCACAATACATGACCTCCCTCAGAACTATTTCTTAGGTATTCATTCAGACATTTAATATTCTTACTGTATGACTAGTGGCCCAAATCATAGAATGACTTAACTGGATGACTGTGCAAGAGAAAGCATCCTTGAATAGGTGGCCTGACAAAATGCACAATCACATCCATAGTGAACACAGGACACAGTCAAACTAGTTCTTGTCCAGGTGTTTCCAGTGCGTTTATTTTTCTTACCTTTTTGCTATAACACTTTAAATGCAAAAGTGAATCAAACAGGAAAGTGAATCTACAATTTTATTCAAAGGAATATTTGTGAATGTTTCTTGCTGTATTCCCCTTGCTTTGCTCATTATTATTTGATAGCTCTTCACTAGGCCACTTTTAGTGATCTGAGCTTGACTTGAATCTAGAACTTGGAGCTAAAGACTGTTATGTTCTCCAGGACCGATACCTTGAACCTCATATTTACCCCCCTGACCTAAAGCACATCAAAAACAATGGGGAAGGGGGAATGAAGGAAACAGGACTGAGTCTAGCATTTAAGAATAACTGCTGAAGGCAAGCTTAGTGATGTGATGCTCTCAGGAAAAGAAAGGAAACTTCACCTTTTTTTTTTCTTAACTTCTGACAAGTTTTTTTTTAAGCACCTTTGGAATTGATGAGAAGCACATATTGGAAATATTTAACAGCCTAGTGATAGCTATACTTCTTTCCTCTGAATTTTCAATAGAGTATAGAATCCAAATCTATTTTGTGTCTTGAATAAAAACCTTTTCAGTATTATTCAGTATGCTGAGGTCAGTGGAAATCTTTGTGCCTTCTTTCTTGCACCTCTTATGACTACATTTGTAGTGGGTAAACAGACTTGTGGTTGCACAGAACCAGCAATTCTCAGTCAGTTAATGCAGATGTTATTTCTTGATATTGTGAAGAATTATTATTATCTTTCCCTTTGGTGCTATTAACAAAAGGTTTAAACTGTTTTAAACTTCTGGACTAGTGAATCTCTTTTAAAAACCACTTATTTAATCCTGGAAACACAGGGAATGTTACCAGTGATAAAGTCCTGCTGTTAAAATAAATATTGCATTCCAGTTTGCATCTGTACTTATTTTTAATGCAGACTGCTAAGGACTTGTTCAACAGTGGGAGTCTATTTATCTGCACAATGCATACTCTTGTTTATACATTATCACTTGTTAAGTGTTATGTCTGAATATAAACAGACAAAAGGATAAGCTGGACTGAAACTGCATGGATCTAACAGGGGAACACTCTTGACAGAACAGACTACAGATTATAGTTTTTTAACACATCATTTTATGAATTGCCGAGTGATGACAATAGTCAGAATCTTAATAAGGTTTATAACAGGTCTGCTGCACTCTGCTTTTAATAAATATGGTGCAATTGTTTGCATAAATAATACATAATGCTAGACAGGTTAATTCTCACAATAATTCAGTTAGGCCAGAAGAGAGAGAGAAGAACTGGAGCTTCCTTCAAGTAAGAGAGGAACCACTGGAAATAAAGAACACACTGTAGCAGGAATTGCTAAACCCATGTCAACCCTTTCCTGGCCATCACATTTTGGGGATGGGATTTTGTAGCATGCTTACTATTGACATGCTGCTTTTGAAATCCATATTCACCTTGTTTGACTCAGCCAGCATTTCACCCATATTCAAAAACATACTTCTGAATTTCCTTGGAGGCAACTTATACCTGGATGCAGGCATGGCACCATCAAATCTTTCATCCCTGTGATACTGATACATTCCACTGGCACCTTTAACTGGGTGATTGTGATGACTTCCAGTAAGGTGTAATTCCTCATTTTATACAAATTTTACAGCTAAAATTGAGGCTTAAGATTGAAGAACTGATCTTAAGCTCAAAGGAAGAAATTTAATTGATGACAGTTCTTCTGCAGCTGGAAAACAGATACTTTAATGCATATATAGTTATCAGTTTTCATTGTATATTCTGCTAAATTTATTGCTGTGTTATTTGTGCAGTCCAGCAAACTAAAAACCATAGGATTAAATACTCTGTTAGGCTTTGCTGATCATATGGTAAGTACCCATTGTCCATTTTCTTGCAGGATTTTTTCATCACCACTAAAACCAAACCCAAGTCTGAAATGAGCAGTAGTGAAATTTCCTTTTGAATTAGCTAACACTATTTCAAATTTTACATCAAGTATAGATTTTTTTACTTTTTATGTGTAGCTTTTTTGTTTATATTGCAGTAAGTCCGAAAAGAAGTCTTCTGTTTGCCAATAGGATTTTTTAGTTTCCCAGGGAAAAATATATATATACTCTTCTAATCTTGCTCTGAGCAAGAACTATGTAGCCCAGTTTTGTATGATACAGTAAATATATCTTGAAAGAAGCATCTGAATGAATTTGTGTAAATGGCCAACCTCACCATGAACTGCAATGTGACAAGGTTGTGATCTTCAAATCTTGTACTTCCCTTCCTTCAAGCGCTGCTTGCCTGAGCTCCTTGTCACAGCTGAAGTGACAGATAGAGCTGGAAAACAAGATCAGAGTAATTTCTGTATCAGCTATCCCATTTAACATAGAAAGAGACTCTTAAATGACAAAGAAAGAAACGTGTATCAAATTTATGTCCCTCATGTACTAGTTCAGTCAATGACTTCTAGTGGACTCTTTCTGTCTATATGTGGAAGGCATTTACTATTTTAAGCAATTCTTAGAGGAGGCTTGAGTCTGCTAAAGAGCAGATCTTTTGCTTTCTGCCCTAAAAAAAACCCACCACACTTTGTTGAAAATAATCAATATTTCTTTTTTGGTCAGTTCTCCCAGAGGCTTTATTAATAAGTGGATTTATTTCTGTGTAGAAATCCTATGTTAACAATTACATCGTGTTAAGCATGTAAGTGCCTATTAAAAACAACTACCACCATCCTGCAGTCATTGGCGCATCCATTACAGTTTTCAGCTGTGTTAATACAGCATTATAGAACATTACCATAGAGGAGAACGTTTCTGTGTAAGGGAGCAGATGGGAGCTCAGTGCCGCGTATTTTCTGTTCTCAAGTGGATTTTTAAAATCGATCTGCTCTCTCTGGGGGAAATCCACAAATGACCTGTATAAATGCAAAGCCTGTAGCCAACAAGACTCTGTGCCAAGAACAGAGGCTGGAGGGGCTGATCTTCGCTCCTCAACTTTCAAGCTACCTGCAGATGAGATAGCTCCTTTCAGTCGTCCGACGTTGAGGCTGGAGCCTTGGCAGGTGCTCTCCAGACCTCCTGCGTCAGCACTCCTCACCACCTAATGAGCTGAACCTTACACGCTGTAACTCTTCTCTCTCCTGTATTGGGCAGACTAGCTTTAGTTGTCAGGGGAGAAAAATTATGAAGATCTGCTAGTTGCTACACTCCCAGACCGCCTTAGGTATTTTCACCATTTTCATTTTCTTCCCTCATAAACAGATCTAATCCTAATCTCTTCTAATGCTGATCTCTCCAGAGAACAAAGGGCAGGGAAAGATCTAGCAAAGTCTCCACCTCACCTAATAACCACTTTCTCCCTAACTTTAGCAACATATGAACCAGTGATGCTGAGGTGAAAAACTTGTCATTCTTCTCGATTCATCCCACATTCCTAGATTCTTTGCCAGTTTTATTAATTGAACAGATTTTTTGATTCAGATTAATTTGAAGAGATGTTTGCTTTACTGTTTCTTCTGCCTTGATTAGCATTTGAGAGACATTTGATGATAAAGTGTTATTATTTCCATCACACAAAATTCAAAATCTGATGTTTTCTACATCATCAGTCAGATGGGAATTAACTTCAGAGTATATTGTAATAGACAATGTATTGTAATATCTAATGGTAACATGATATGGCTGTATATACAAGATCCCTTTCAAGCATAGATCCACATACCTCTCCTGATGCCAGTGAAATGACCTGAATTTAACCAGACCAAAATTTGGCCTTTACCAGACACCTGGTTAAGGCAGCAAGAGCCAAGGCTCTTTCCAGACTGCCATTTCCAGTATGGAAAGCGGTGCTCAGGCCAGCCCCTCTCACCTCCCTGTTGCTGTGCTTCATGTGTGCAACAGGGCACTGCCACCTTTCTGCCTTCCACGGCTCCTTGTGTGCAGGGAGCGCTGGTCTGCTCACCTGTGACCAAAGCAGCACCCTGCCCCGGGGACACAAAGGACTAAAACAGGCAGTGACACGGAACTCTGCAGGTAGAAGCCCCAGTTCCCAAAGAACAGCCCAGCTGTACACAAGGGGTCTGCCAGGGTATAGGTCTGAGGACCGTGCACAGCCTGCGAATCCACACCAAGCAGAGCCTGCGTAGCTCTTACCCTCTTGCAGAACGTAGCTGTGAACATTTCAAGTACTGCTGCTGTCTGCAACACTCTTGAACAGCATCCCAAGGTGGCAGTGAAACTCATCCGCTTTGTGTTTCATTCTCTGCTTTAAGAATTGCCAGTGGACTTCACACCTGCTTTTTCCCTATAAATATTTTACCTCCAGGAAAGCCAAGTTGTTTGTTTTTCTTGACTATAATAGTGTCGTTCTACTATCACGTTGAACAAAAATACATAGTTACAGAAACCTATTTTAGATCATCACAGCAATACAAATATGATTGATTCAGAAAAGCTATGCAAGGAATACTAGTGCAATGCTTTGCTGGATGATACAAGTGTGCTCTATCAGTTGTTTGTATCTTTTATGCTTTTAAAAAACACTACACATAAAAATAAGTCGGTGCAAACACATAAAGCATTAAAGCAGTTATCATAGCAGAGGACAATGAAAAAGCAAAAAAGCAATTATCAGGTTGCTTGTTTTGTCATATGTCTGAGAAATGTTTAATGCCACCACATCTCAAAATTACAAGCAGCAAAACCCTACACCAAATGAAAACACCAGAAATATCTAACATCAGTTCCAATAACTGCTGCTGCTGTGCAAACACGTATATACTGAAGCACACAAATTATTTAAGCAACATTACCTTCGAGTTTAAAATGTTTGCATTTCTCACTGCAGGCACACCACAAGACCACTGTCATGTAATATCCCACACCTACCAATTCCTTCTTACCAGTTGATCAGTTTCTTGAACCCATGTTACATAGGCAGCCTTCATTTTGAGGGTGCTACTCATTTCTGCCTTATGATTCTGTGTTTCTGCTTATGACACGAGGAGCAAAAAATCTTCCACCATAAACTGTAGCTACTCCAGACTGGATGAACACAGTACTTCCCTCTTCTACAGGTCAAAATTTTGTTTATTTTATTGTTCAATGTGTATGCTGGTGGTAGTTTAAGATATCATTTTAGTCCTAAAGTTGCTTCTACAGTTGAAAACTATTACATCGGTACTAAAAATTCATGAAACATCAGCCACAGAATTGACTACAATAAATGCAGAAGCCAATGGCACTTTAAAATTACCTTCATGATTTATCTGTATATGTCTTGTGATTTTTATTTTTTCAATATGCAGATTCTCTAAATCTATTATGCTACACATTTGGGACTGGAAAATTGATATGCATATTTTAACTCAGCCAGAGCACTTTGGCAAACCAAAAGAGAATTCATAGTAATTGGCTTCCAAGCGTCCAAAGTCACTGGGCTCAGTTGGCAGGGAAGCTGTGCCCGCATATTTCTCTATTCCCCTGCCTCTGCCTCTTTTCCACACTCACTAGGTAGTCTCCAGAGGAAAAAAAAGACAGCCAAGAAAGGGAAAGCACTAAAACATTGCAGTTACAAATTACTCCTCCAATCCTGCTTCTTCTGCTTTCTGTAAACTACTGGGGAATGGGACACAGGCTGGATAGTAGGAGTCATCAAAAATCAGGACTGAGGGGAAAGAGATGGAGAAAGACAGCAAGTCCCAATATGTAAGAATAGAATCAAGAAATAATTGAAGAAGAATCAAGAAATTATTAAAAGCATGGAGGTTTTCCATATACTTATCTCATTTATTATAGATCAATCATTCTGAGGAAAAAGCACCAGGAAAAAACCCACACATCAGTGATCACCTTTAAAATTGGCAACATGTGAAAGCACACAGAATTACCAAGTTTGTATAAAATCTTGTTAAAAATAAGTCCATGAACAAGCCAAAGTCGACCACAATTTGGTAGTCACTGTATTTATAAATAAATATAGGGAATTCTTCAAGTTTCTCATTCACCAGTGAGAAAAAAAGGAAATCTACCAAATGAAATACCAGCATAAATGAATGTCATGGTCCTTTCATTACTCCTCTTCCTGAGCTTATACAGAGAACAGGCAGACCATCTCTTCCATGTATATACTGGGGAAAAAATGGAAAAGGAGCATCTGACAGAAAGCGCTATCAAAAGATAGAAACTGCTGGTAGCAGACCCGTTCATTTGGGGAGCGCTTGAGGATGGCATTGTAGGCTTAGGTGAATATTTACATACATAGGTATTAAAAAATAATGCAACTGTTGAGGCTCTGGTGAGTAATATTTTTAAAGGTCTTAAAATTCACCAGGTTATGCACCCACAACCTTCACCAGAAGCATTTTTCCAAATGCTGCAGACTACATACGTATCCATTCTTGTCATCTTAAGTTTTAGGTTTCCTCTACCTTGATCCCAAGTGAGCATTTTCAAAAGAACAATCTAAATATCTAATGATTAATTCCTGGCCTTTCTTTGACAGGAATAAAGGCAACATGATGGAAAAAAACCCCACAAACCTGACCCCCAACAGCCAATGGCATTAGTTGCACCACTAGCTAATGGAAGGGACAAACCTGAAACTCTCCTGAAGATTGATAGGGCTACCACAAACACACTTATCTACAAAAAAATTCAGAAGACCTGAAGGATCACATATCTCCTTAGAATTATCTGCAGAACAATTCTCTTGTTCTCTTGTTGTCCAAGAACACATTGCTCCCAGTCCCTAGGAGACTCAGCCATTGAACACAGTGAAAAGGAGAAAAAAAACCCCCAAAACATTAGGCAGTGTTGTATAAAACAATAGAATTTCAGAGTTTTGTGCCTAACAACCCTATATATATTTCCACAGTCTTAAGAAATATTTTTAGACAGCACTTGAAGTTATATGTTTTATTGAAATAGCTTGCTTGTTTCCTAAATAGAAAGGACTCTGAGAATGTAAAATTAGCCTTTGCTTGATCTTAACCAGTCAAAGCACTCTGTGAAAACATGGCAATGAAGCCATTGCTCACAAGCATAATATATAGTATCAGACAAAAGCTGCTATTCCTGGAAGCTTAAGTTTGCAAGATCAGGAATCAGTTCTTTGAAAAAGTCCCTACTGCTTTCCTTAAAAAAAAAAAAAAAAAAGGTGATAAAATCAAGTCAGTAATAATCTCTTTTAAGTTAAAGGGAAAAAAACTCCAAACCTAAAACATTTGGAAAGAGTTACTGCTATATATAATTAGAAATGGATGTTAGATATAGCTCTAGGCCTTGCAGCTCACCACTAACCTTGGCCAAATCACCTCATTCCTTTTTTCCTCAATTTGTTTAAGTAGGAAATAAGAATAAAGATTCTCCCTTCACAATAGCTTAGTCAAAAGGTTTACAAAGTGTTTAGAGATCTCAGGGGATAAGTCAGCACATAAAAGCATAATATTTTTATTGCAACAGACAGGTATACTTTATCACCTGCTGGGTAAGTTGGAGTGCAGAGGATTAAAGAAAGTGCATCAAAAGAAAAGTCTTCATGTCCGTAAGCTGCAGTCTATGTAAATATATCAAGCTACAGTCTCCTCACACCTCAGCTACTTAATAAAAGGTATGCAACCAAGCCACCACTCTGAGCTGAATGCCTGAATTCCTCATGGACAAGATAAGGAGATAGGAAACCTCTGAAGCATGTATATTTCATTGTTTTAAAGTGTAAGCTGTTTTAAAGCTTAAGGTCTTTTAACCCTGCATAGTCATGCCAGACATTTAAAACACTCTGTCAACACCTGAATGTCAGACAGATATCTCCTAATTTTCTTGTTTTACTTCAATTTGTCTTGAGCCAAGGAACAGCTCCCCTCCACAAGTCAGCTAAACAACTCAGTGGTGAAGAAAGGGGACAAAAACCTAAGATTCCACACTTCAGTAATGGGAGAAACTGGAAATCACAGTGGGCAGCCTTGTGAATCAGCCATGAACAACAGGACATGGATTTAGAATAATGAGGCTGACTTAACTTTTGCCAGAATTGAGCATGCAAAGGCACCCAGCTTTCAGAATTAACTGGGAGTGGAGGGGTCCGTGATCCCGTTACCAGCAACCTGATTCCCCAGGTACACTGGAGTCCTCTCCAAGGCAGGGGAAACGCCTCTTCTCCCCCCACTCTCACACAATATCTTCAGAGAAACTCCCAAAGTTTGGGGCAATCTTTACTCTTTCTCAACAAAACTTGTTAATTATGAAAGCTATTGGAAGACATTCTTATGCAAGTTGCAGCTCGATTCTGGGGACTTACCTGACAGGACTCCAGAAATGACAGAAGATTTGTTTCCCTGACCAATTTTACCTGGATACTTCTCTGGGCTTTACCTAAAGCAGCTTCTAACCCTCTCATAGAGTATAAGTACGGGAGCAGGACTTCATCCAGAAATAGGAATTTGTTGCTGACAGCCAAAAATACTGTGTAATAACCAGAATTCTTTCCTCATCTGCACCAGTATTACACAACTCAAGTAATAAGTTCAGTGAAACAGCTTCTGATTTACAGCAATTGGGAACAGAACCGGGAAAACATATTTACAGGATACCCCACAGACCACTAAGTGCAGCTAACAGAGCAGCTTGGCTGTACAAAAGCAAAGCAGGGATAAATCATACTCAGGTTCTGGATCTCAATAGAAAAACATCCTGCTTCGCTCCATGACTTCTTCCTATAAGGTGCAGATGTAGATAAATTCCACTGATACACACCAACTCCAATGTGCTGCTCCACGTAAAGGTAATGCCAATTCTTTGAGGGTTATTGCAGTTTTTTTGTCAGATTAGCTCCTTATGTCTCCCTATTTTTCAGCAGCTACTACCTTAGCAGTTCAGCCACTACTGCTAAGACAAAGTGGATGTTGAGTAGAGGGACTGAAGAAGAAATAGGTATACTGCTTACCAAAATGCAATCAATTCTGGTGAATCAATGATACCAAAATTAAATATTGAGTTGTTACTAGAAAGTCTTGCTTCAGAATGGCAGATCAAGTGACAATTACACTTTTTAGGTTCATTCTTTGGATAAGCAGACCATTTTAACTTGTGCCAGAAGTGAGTATATAAAGGCACTCACTTGCCAGAATTAACTCAGAGTGGAGTGTAAGTGAAACCTGACTGAAATCCCCTCACTGTAAACAGACAAATTCCTAAATGCATTACAGTCCCCAGAAAGGAAGGAAAAGGGCTAGAAAGGGAAAACAATGTATGTTTCCAGGCACACCATAAGCTGTTGAAAACAATAACGCTTCTCTGCTACCACTGCATCCTGGAAGGATTTGGTATTTCTATCATTCAGTCAAATAGGAATCAAACACTCACCTTGTTTTGATTGAAAACACAGTTCAGTGCTCCAATAGGCAAAATTTTAATATATAAAAAATGCAGTAAACCTACAGATGAATGCAGAGAAAGCAGCAGCTGCTTGACAAGATAACTAAAGGGTGCCAAAACATCAAGAAAGTCTTTTGGACAGAGTAACTGGGGCATAGCTTCACCAGTCTTACCTTCCAGCTGCACAGTCCCATCCACCAGCTGATCATCAGTTTCTTGTAATTGTGAGAGGCAGAGGTTACTGATTCAATTGTCACATTCTCAGAACAGACATCTTTCTTTCCAGTAAGTGTGGGGTATGTGAATACTTAAAAATAGGTAGCAGAATGACATACCATTGCATATGGCCTTTATTCAAGCAACATCTCCCTCCACAGATGAAACATAATAGAAACAGCAGTATCTTTTGTCCTACAGGATGCTAAGTTTCACTTAAAACAAAGCCAGAGCTCTTAAATGGCAAAGCTACTTTTGGAAAGCTAGTCTTCTATATCTTGTAAGTATTATTTAAAAAAAAAAAAAAGAAAAAGAAAGAGAAAAAAGCAGCTAGCATCTTATTATAGAGAAATTATATATATACAACCTATATACAAATTTGAGAGTGCAGGCAGGGTCAGCAGAGAGCAATGTTGGAAAGCTTTCTGAAATCAGAGAAGATTTTGCAACAGAGGAGAAATTCACAAAACAGAACCCAGAAATACTATCAGGAGCCTCAGCGCTATGCTCCCTACCAATTATTCACTGCCACAGGTGATGAAAGCCACACAACCTGCTTTCTCTGCTGAGTAAAAGAGTCCAAGAGGTCAAGGAGCACCCCAAAAGAGACTGAAGCAATACTCTCCAGCTCCCAAAATATGATCAGTGACCTTACTAGTTGTTCCCACTGATAAGGCCCAAGTACTCAGTGCGAACACAGCATCTTTAAATCTTTTTTTGCTGGTATAGTATAAATGTCTCAACCCTCTTTGCTTGTGTCCTAAAGATGAACCTGACCAGGATAATTGACTCTCAATCTTCCTGATATAGCTACTGAAAATAACTTCATCTAATGTAATCTTTTTATTACTACTGTAAAACACTTCCCTCTTTCTTCAGGTCACAGGCAGAAGGGTAAGCTGTTTGAATGCCTAAGGTGGTCCTAGGAACACAAAACTCCAGCAAACATTATTAGAGCTTCATATATAATCAGCACTGTTCTCAGCTGCAAGAAAATCTGATTTACATCAGCCTACCACTGCAGCAAAGCCGTGAAAGGTCCTGCAGAGATGCATAGCTCCAATAAATTCAGAAGCCATTTCAGAAATTAAACTGGGGGTCACATTCTGCTCCTGGTTATGCTGGAGTAATGGCCCTGCAATCAACGGAGTTATTCTTGATTTATATCATACCTGGTAGCACAATCTGGCCATCAGCCTCCAGAACTAGGCTCCATTCTCTAGAGAACTTTGAAATATTTCTAAGCTTGTTATTTTTAAACTTGCAGTAACAAACAACAGAATACAGGCTTTTGGAAGCAAAATATTTCCTCCTCCCTAATGAAGGTGTTAAAAGCAGATCCCCCTGTGTGGTTCTCAAGAACATCCAAAAGCATGCTGAAAATAAACAAACAAAAGCAAAATCTACAGAAGTTTGAAGGGCCATAAACCACCACTTTTCAGATAATTAGCCAACCTCAATCACTGAAGTTAGGAGGAAAAAAAAAAGTCACACCCCCCCCCCAAAAAAAACCAGCCCCCCCAAAACCCAAACCCAAACCAAATCCCACCCACTTTCTACATCAGTTTATCACCAACACTTTGGAGTGTCTATGAAGTATCCAGCGTCAAAGGAGTGTAAGGAGACAGAATACTGGAGTACCTGAAATGCTGATCTAATCTTGTATGTTAATTCCTACACTCATTTTATATTCTGAAGTAACAAAGGAGAGTTGCTTACAGAAATACCAAGACTCATCTCTATTCTAACAGCAACACTGTTGGTTGCCTTCTGTCTATTTATTACAATAGCTAGCACCTTACAAATGCATTAGTTAGATTCAGGTAAATCACTAGGCATGGCTATTTAAAAAAAACCAAACAAACACAAAGAAAAAAAAAAACCTGTCTAAGCTATACTTCCTTATGGAATATGCAAAACAAAAGAAGAAAACCAGATTGCTGTCTGGAGAGCAGTGGCATAGAGAGGTGGAGTTGTTATGTCACCATCCTAGCCTGACCTCTTGTTTTCCAGGAAGAGTGAGACAGGTATGTGTTCTCCACTGGTCCTGAGAACTGAAACAATCTCACAGGGTCTGCCTGCAGCAAAACAAGATGAAAGTTGCATTAAGATTGACTCAGGCCATTTTGACTATTTAACTGATATGACCACTTCTCATTTCTTAGCCAGAGCCAAACTAAAAGAGCCATTACAGGTTGCTCTGGTTACATCCATCCCTTCATTGGAAAGACAAACCTCCTTGTCTTCAGCCACTGCAATCTGCTAAATTCTATCCTGAGGGGTTACCCATCTTTAGACATTTAGGGCTTATGACTGTAAGTTCTATCTTCTAACCATAGATAAAACAATCCCAAAGTCAAACAAGCAGACAAACACCACCACCTCCTCTGAAGTCAGAGCTCGTCCAACAGACAAGGGGAAAGCAAGCCACAGAAAGAGTGACTCATTTTGTGTTGACTTTTCTAGTGCAGTGCATATCTACAGGTGATGTTGGACTGTATCTAATATTGATTTGTGATGGATATTTTGATCTTACCCCATTAGTCAGTGGAACAAATGCCTACGTTTCTATCAGAGACCGCAGAGCAAGAGACCTCCATTTGCATGTGGAATTTAAAGCAGTGCTGTGTTACAAATCATGGTGCAATTAAAATGATTCATCGTAAGTGACCATTGGGATTTCATTGCAGAAGGCTGCAAAGAAAAAATAGAAGTACTTACACGCAGGCACTACAAAATTGCTGTGCCAGGACACACATGCTTCAGACAGTAGTGTGTTTTAATCAATATTTAATATTAACATTTTTATGGTAAATACATATTATGAAAATGTAGGCCTAGTGCTGAGAAGAGCTATACAAAGCCCACTAGATACTACAGCAGGGGTTCAATCAGAAGGGGACAAATCTCAAATTATATGTCTTTATTCCTATAATGAGACATTAATAGATGCCACATAAAGCAAAAAAAAAATTATTCAAAATACAGACTGTGTATAGACTGAAAAAGCAAAGACCTAGGTATACTCTAAAAGAAACGAGAAGAATTTATCCTAAAGACATCCCCACAACAACAACAACAAAAAGCCCAAACCAAACAAAAAAGCGATGACAAAGCAAATCATGGGACAATAAAGCCATAAAGCAACACCAATTATAACAGCTCTAGCCTGCAATTATTGTTGAAGAAAGATCAGGCAGGAGAACCATGTCCTGACAATGAAACTTTCAAGGGGGATATATCCCAAAAGACTAAATGACAAACTTGGGCTTTAGTGACCGGCTTTATGCACCAGTACAGACTGAGACCAACTGCTTTGCAGTTGTTCTGCATTTACCGACATGTATATGGAGGCAAAGCCTTAGCCCTACAGAACAAGGTTTCTTTTCAGGTGCTGTGGAAAGGAGGAAGTGCAATTTCTTGGAAGCCCTCCATCATAACAGAACACTGCAAAGGCAGGGATGAGAGCCTAATGGATCCCTTGTCATAAGGGTGAAAAGAGTAGGAAAATTATTAAACTACAGACTAATTTTAATGAGGAAACAGACTATTAGAGATTTTTTTCACTTCCACAAAACAGATATGTGAATGGAGAGAGACGGATACTTTAGCTGACATTCAGTAAAATCTGTCTTCCCACTTCTATGTTCCCAATTCCAAGGGGATTACTGCAAAAATATCAGTAACTGAGCATGCCCAGATGTGCTGGCTGGTAAAAACAAAAACATTTTAGAACCAAGCTACTGTGCTAGTAATTGGTCATTAACAAAACATGAAGAGAGAAAGTGGATACAGACTGAAAATGAAAACAATACAAAAGAAGAAAGATATATGAAAACAGAAGTAGAGACTCTCCAAAGAAAACCTAACAGGAAAACTACCTGTTTGGGTAGAAATCTTCCCTCATTCCAGCAATCAGGTTTCAAGAACCATCTGGCATCTACAAATGGGAACCTCTCCAGCCACAGAGTTTCAAGGACAAAGAAGCACCATCATGATGCCAAAACTGTCTTTTATTATCGTAATAATGGCCAATATCTTAATCCATCTAAGGTAATCAGGTATGAACACACGACCTCATATTGATCCACACAAGGCAAAATTTATGTTTATTGGCTACCTGGCTGACAAGCTCTTTCTTCTGACCTTTTTGTTCATGGAAAGGTACAACTGTCTCTCACATTCAGTATTGCTTCATCCTGCAACTGCCACATAGCCTGCAGATAAATTAATTTAAGATGCCGAAACCAGTTGCTTATAGCTACCAAGCTACTACTTATAATCTTATGCCTTTTCTTCCCACTGAAAGAGTTAGGATTAAATGGGGGGAGTCATTGATGCTAAATAAGTTTCTCTTTACCACATTGGAGATTTTAAGCCGCATGGAACCCTTTCAAACCAATCTGTCAGAGTGCAATAGGCACAGGTTTTATTTCCCTCCAGAAAGTAAGTACTTGCTGTACTTACAGCCATCTCTCTTACATTCCTTGCAGAAGCAATTTCCCCATTCTGCCTTTCAAAACAGTATAGGGAGCTTGTGTCAGCATTGGGGTGACATTGTCCTACATGCTTGAGACAAGCAGCTTTTCTGCAGTTTCTGCTTTGAGCAGCAATGTGCAGTCTTACACTACGCTAAGACTTTGTACAGGAAAAGTGAGGGAGCATGGAAAACCAGTGGATGTCAATGGGGAGAAAGGGTTAAATAAGAGTGGCAGGGAGCATGAGGTTTAGGAAAGGAGCAATAATTTGGGAGACAACACTGTAAGTGTTGGTGAGGGGTGTAGCCACATGAGTTCGAAGGAGAAGAAGGTAAATTTTCCACAGGTGACCATAAGAGAAGACAAGGTCACAGACAGGGGGATACAGACAAGAGAAGGAAGAGCACTGAGAAGACTGCTAGGCTGTGTGGGGCAAAAAGCCCATGGTAATTCCTCTAACTCTGGCTCCTGCCCTTGGGCATCTCTTTCAGAGCAGAGCTGTAGCCAGCAGGGGAAGAGGGAAGGACATCACGTTGCTCCCTTCTCACAGGCTCCAGGAGGCAATTACAGGTACTTGGCATTCCAATTAGTATTAAAGTGAATCTAGTTCAGTGCAAGTGAGGCTACTATCTCCCGATTTGGATTTAGTCCAATGTTTCCAAGACAGAAAGCAGATGGTTTTTAGCTTAATTCTCTGACAAAAGCAGAACCTTTAAAACAATGCTGTGTAAGAGTCCTGTAAGACATTTGTTTATAAGCACTTTCCTAAATAGCACCACTTATTATTTGAAGAAAACAGCATTTGTGGGCTGTTCTCACCTTTCAAAGATAGGGCATAGGCTGCAGTCAAGATTCTTCTTCTTATTGTTTCATTATTTCTGCAGACATAGGACAGAACATTGACTAGCAGACTATGAAGCATCATAAATAAAGATACGCTAACGCTGACAAAAAAAGAGAAACAGAATATGTTTACTGAAGCAGTGGCCATCCTTGTAAAATGGTTTACTTGCTAGCGCACAAAATTCATTAGTGTAGAAGTTTTTTCATTCACCACTGCAAATTAGCAAGGACTTATTTTTCTGATGAAGGGAATGAAAATCAGAGTACCAAAAGACAAAGGGAAAAGCTTTTCTTTTCAAAACTGCCAAACCCCCACATTTATAGACCAAAGTAGATGCCTGAAGTCAACGTAATTGTTTCCTTGATTCAGCCATTTCTAGATCACACATTATGTGTTTGATTTTCCAAAAGGCAAAGCAAATATGTTTAATCATAGATTGTATATGAAGCATATAGATATGTATATAAAAAATGAAGTGAAGCGCTTCAGCTCAGACAGAAATCATAGCTCAGGTTGTGGTCTATATCTGATGCAACACATTCAAAATACAGTTAATTATACAGAATAACTAGTTGTAAAGATACATGAAGTAAGATTCTATAACTTCTATTGCAAATTCCTGTATTAAAGGGTGATTCCTTCACTGATGGACTTTTCTACTATTTAGAATGTTTCCATTTACACATTTATGGTCATGAGTTTTAAAAGCAGGACATGCACACATATCTTTTGTTAGACATACATGACTGCTTTCATTGTCTTTTGACTTGGCTTCAATTTACAAATTTTCTGACAAGACGCTTTAGTAGTAAAATCTTGTCCTAGTTTAGCAAATGAATTAACCATTATCACACTTGAGTGCAGCAGACTGAGATTGAAAATATCTAAAAACCTGTAAGCAACTCTTCCGCAAAACTAATTATCCTGTTTCCTAATTTGGTTTTTCATGGTTAGTTCAGAATACAGTACAAAATTACATGAAAACAGATCTTGATGTGGGGTATAGCTGTGCATATCCATGCTCTCTCCATTTCATGCCATGGACAGTATACTAAAAATTTGTGTTCATAAGCTTTTGTGGACAGTTTGCAAAACTGAAGCCTCAGAGAAAAGTGACAGCTATTCTAAGTGATCGCACAAAACACCATTTTCCATAGTTCTTGTTATAAAATATAGACCAGGAGGCCTCTTTGTCTTATCCCTTACAGCAGGGTGGATCAGGAACAATGCACTATAAACTATTTGAGTGCCTTGACACAGAATTAGTGGAAAGGGTGAGCTGAGCCAAGGGACATTAATGACTACACAGCATTACATATCTTCCAAAATCAGTTACCAAGACACATAACATTTAGTAGTTGGAATGAATTTTTCAGTATCTCCATAGTCTTTAGTTAGTGGTACACATAACAACCCAACAGATTCAGGTGGTTCAGGCCAGTTGGCAGCCCCAGAAAGAGGATGGGTTTCTTGTTGGAAATGTTCTTTAAAGGGACTGTATATTTATGTTCCAATTTAACAGTTACCCTTTGGGTTTTCTAAAGTCTGCTCTCCTTAAAAAAAACCACAAACAATCCACCAGCTAAAGGAGTAAAACAACTTCACAGACTCCATATTTATGCCAATTACCAGAAATGTCACCTATCCTTAATTTATATTTATTTATAATGTGCCTAAGCATTGGTTTTCAAGAGCATGTGAAATAAGCTGTGGAACTGAAGTGTATTCATCAACTTTGTTACCCATGTAAAATCAATTGTTCAAATCTCTAGGAGGTGTGCGGGGAGGCAAAAAAGGTTAATTCCTTCTATGCCTTTACTTAAAAGGCTTCCCTGTATTTAGAGAACAACCATTTAGCTAATTACTTTCATCATCTTAAACTTGAAGGATCAGAGACCTACAGAAAATGCTAGTGGAATTTGTGTTAGAACAAGTGCAGTGTAAAGCTTGAAAACATGAACTTTGGAGATCTGAAAATCCACGAAGAAACCAATATTCAAGTGGTTTTTTAAAAAACATGTAAGAAGGCTTAACTCACTCTTGTCTTTTTGAAGTCCAACTAACTCAAAATACCGACAGCTTGAGGCTAAGGAAGGGAGCAAAGGGCAGGCAGAAATGAACGGAGATTACGCAGTTGGGAAGACCAGGCAGTCTCCCTGCCACCTAGCAGAGTTTAGCACTGCTAAACTCATCCAGCATGGGATGGCTTTTCATTAAATGGAAGGAGGATCATGTAATAGTTGTCTATCTCGGTCGCTGGGTTCCCTGTGTATTCACAGAGTAGGTATGAATTGCATGTACATCAGTATTTTCTTTGGATCAGGATTGTGCTTTTGGAGCAACCCTGTCTCACCACGCTTTTGGTTCACATTATGGGGTGATTTTGGAGTGTGAAAACTGGATTCCTTTTAGATGAATCTCAATCAGACAGTGTGCTCTGAGAATCCACCTAATGTTCTCCAGCCACTAACAGCCACTGAGTCTACAGCACCAAGCTACAGTTGACCCAGAGTAAGCTGTTGAAATACACAGTGCTGGGTCCTCAACCCCAACTGTTCTGCTGCACACCTCTGCTTCTGTTTAACTATTGGTAATGCAGACATAGCCATGAACCTAGGTGCTTTATATGGTCTATGTCTTTTGAGCAAGCCTTTTCCAGCTACAACCATGCACTACTATCTCAACCCTTCAGTGTGAGAACATGTTACTAATACAATCAATTAAGAATGTTGCTGCATTCTGCTGCAGCTCCATAGTGGATTGGAAACCATCCACCCACCCAAATGTGTTTATGATGCCAAAGGTTCAAAGCCTGTGCATCAGTAGAGAGCTCTAGTTTCCTAGAACACTTCAAGTTTTCTTTTCCCTGACACACAGAAGTGCTGCACCACATCCTATAATAGCATAAGACCATCTGGCTTGCTACATCACAAAATCTGTAGAGAAGAGTCTTGCACTATGCCACAAAAGCCTAAGACATGATCCTACCTCAAGGGAATGTAGAGTGCAGCTATTTGTATGAGTGTCTCCTAAAACAGTGTCTCTTTCCCCAAAAGATTTTATCTTATTGTCTTGACTTATGATAGGACAGGCTACTTGAATAAAAATGGTGCGGAAGATAAGGTAAGGTGGAGAAAAATATGCTGCTTCTAGGAATAAGCTGAAGATACCAGTTTGAAGCCTGCCTATTCCTGTTAAGCCTTGGATAATCAACAACAAACTCAATGACAATGTGTCAAGCCATTAAACAACAGGTCTGGCTGATGGCCAACAGCTGTAAAAAGAACAAGGATATTTAATCAAAGCCATAAACGTGCAGAACTGGGCATGGGAGAAACTTTATCCTTTAAAAGGCAGAATGGACAGTCTTGCAGATAAATAATTCTTTAGCATGACAAATTATACACCTTCGTCTGCATTTTTCCACTTTTGGAGTCATAATCTGTATTAGGTCATTCTCTCAAGATTAAAATTCTACTTGCTCTCTGCTCTCTTAAATGGAAATTCTCATCTTTCTGTCCTTGTTTATCCTCTTGCTGCTCAAAACTCTTCCCTACGTCTCACAGTAGCTTTGAACTGCAAGGTCATCTATTCCTTGTCTCAATCCTAACGGCTGGACTCCAAATTCTCCTGGTTTTTCCTCCTTGCTGAAGCTCCTTTCTAATACCTTTTGCACTTGCTTGACATAGACAAAATATTTAAAATGGAAACAACAAATCCAATATTCATGAAAATGTGTGTTACTTCAAGTCTTGGCAAGCGGCCTTTGTTGTGCCGGAAGTCAGACCAGACTACCATAATGGTCTCTCTCTGGCCTTTGACTGTAACAGAAAACACTTGGTTCTTTCCTACTCACCCACGTAATTAAGAAGCAGAGCATCAATCAGTAGCTTATACATACAGAGGCCTTGGTGTTCAACAGAGGCTGAGTTCCTGGCAGTGCTAAATTCAGATATGCCTAGGAGAAAACTTGATTTTAAGCCACAAGAAAAAATAACCTTATTAAAAAAATAACTTTATGAAACCACACTTTGCTCTGAGTGCTCAAAATCTATTTCATATATTCAGAATTTAAAATTCTGGAAAGCTGTCCTTTCCTTTAGTAAAAATAATAGCACAACCTTTGAAAGGAAAGGGAAATCTCCTATTAGGCTGATGGTTGTCATGGTATGAAAAATTGCCTTGTCTAACTGAAATCTGATTCAAATGGCTTGGATATCAGGATTCGATATGTTGCATTCTTAACTAGACATAAAGAAGTTTTTCTATGCAAATTCACCTGAGCAATGTGATTGCTTGGGTGCAGATTCAAGAAAAAAAGCAGCTGATTACAGCAACACTCACCTAGCTCTACATTAACATGAATTTATTATGTGTATTTCACTACATGTATACTTCACAATATATATTTAGGTATGTAGCTGTGGATGAGAACCCGATGATGTTAGACCTTGCAGAAACACAAGAAAAGGAGGACAAGACAGTTATTGCCCTAGAAAGCCCTCTGTACAGGAAATGGTTTGACCTCAAAACCTGCTTGCTTATACTCAAGAGTATGCAATTTTACTAGGTACGAAGGTTTTCAGATGCCACCGCCTCCCATGGGAATACAAAGGCAGCTGTCCTTTTGTGTGGAGAAAGCAGAATGGTTTTGCTCAACACTGCAACACATCCAGCCTGTCCTGTGGGCTGCACTGACTTCACTTCGTGCCCTGTAGCTTTATCCTGTGCAGTCTTCCATGCCATAATGTAGGCTACAGAATGCCTCTCCGCTACCCTGCTTGGATTGCTTGCCTGATAAACCTGTCAGAGCATGGAAGATGGAAATCTGTAGCCATTTTGTAGTCAGTCAGCACAGCAAGAGAATGAGAGCTCAGGAATACAGCTCAGGAAATAAGGCAGATAAACCATATCTGAACGCTTGGGGTTTCCCCCACACCACCACCTTCAACTCTCTTCCATGTCTCTTACATGTTCATATCTCAGAGAACTTGCATTAAACCTGAAACAAGCTTACCTGGGACTGAGGCTGAACATGTTTCCGTATTTTCGATAGTGTTTCACTTTTGGCTTAGATTTATTAACAGCCCCTTTGCTGCAAAATTCTGGATGAAGGTAAAGAAAGCTATAACTTGAAATATTCTGCATAGGAATCTGCTGTGAAAAAAATAATTTGTGGATCTCTGATAGTAAAGATTGAATGTACTAATAATGATTTTTACTTTTTTATTCATATCCAGAATGCACAAGAGTTTTAGTAACCTTAGTGAACAGAATTCACAAGCATGAGAGGATAGAAAAGAGACTACAGAAATTCAGCACCAATAGCAATTTTGTATTAAAATGAAGACTGTTATACCTTAACCACCAAGTTAGAAAAAATCCAGTTTGCACATCTCAGTCTAGTCAAAGAAATAAATACCAACAATAAGCAGCACATCTCTGACCTCTAGACCTTTCAGGTTTCTCTAATTATTGCCATTTTTTACTAATCAATATATTGGTATTATCTGACAAGCAGGCCTACTATAACTACAGAAAACTACCTGTGCCACCAAAAGTACTACATCACTGGGTATTCATATGTGAGTGTAAATAACAATTCAAGCACTGCTTATATTACATTGGCCTAATCATTACTGGAGGAATCTATTAAGAGTACGCTGTCAGTCACAGAGATTTGGTTTGGCCAAGTAAATCAGAATCACGCATCATTTCACCTGTTTGAAATAAACAAACAAGCAAATAATAAAAAATAAATTGACCTGGTCAACAAACAAACTTTGTGGTCAACAAATAAAAGAGCCAGTAGCAAGTCATGTGATCTGCTGTCCCCTCCAGAGCCCATTACTCACCTTTCCTTCCACAGAGATAGAAGGAAAAAAACCCAAGAAATGGTATTGAAATTTTATGGCCAAGCAAGAGGCCAACTCTTCAGAAAAACTGCTCTCTTGCCAGTAACTTCTGAAGCCAGTATTCACAGATGTAATATGGTGAGTAATGTCACCATTACTGGAAAAACCCTTCAAGACCTCGTGGCCACGTGAATGATGAAGCGTACCAGAAGGGCCCGAGACTAGTGAGAACTGAAGGGGAGTGAAACAAAGTGGAGATAACGCAATGCCCCAAGATCTGCCAACTCTCCTGCTGGCCCCTGCTCCTGCAAAAATAGACAGGAGAGTGAGAGAAGAGGGAAAAGATTTGTGAATTACCTGCAGTAGTCTCACTAAAAAGAACTCACAGCACTCATCGACTTTCCCATCGTTCCATTTCACCATTGCTTTCTTTTTTGAAGCTCAAACCCACTATTAGCCTGTCATCATTACACTCTTGATGTTTTTAGTGACAGACCAGGAAAGGCATTCAACATACATATACCATAACCAATAGCAGAGCTTTCTTGAACTAATATGCTCAAGTGATCTTTTCAGGTAATCAACAATACTCAATAAACATAGACCTGTTCTTGCCAAGAGCATATTACTTTTGCATTTTATACTACAGGTTGCTCTAGGACTGTAGCAAGCCACAACTAGAAGATGCTGTACTACTTCATGGGAAGGTCTTGTGCAACCTAAAAAAAAGAATAATTGAAACAATAAAACACCATAGAAATGCCATGGATTTATACAGAAATTATTGTGAAAACCTGTGGAATTTGTTAGACAGAATCTTGTTCTAAAATTGTGTTAAAGTATCCTATAGAAATTAATGTCACAGGTGATAATTTTACTAAACACTACAGCATGGTCCAATTTAAGATTGGAGCTTTTCCATTAATAAGACTCCTCCAGAAGACTTACCTGCAGTTGTCCTAGACCATATGCATGCTATATGCAATATTATATGTTTTTTACTTATATATTTTACATATATAATATATATTATATATTATAATTTTATATTATATATATGCACTAAATAATCTCTATGTTTCTATTCCTATATTTTGGGCTGGTTTACAACACCATGTCCAAGAGCAACAACGACTTTACATCAGAAGACAACAGGTAATTAAACTATTACCTACAGTAGCTGAAACAGTATTGAGCAGTCATAAATTTTGGCTGATTCAAAGCACACTAAACAATAAAAAGGAATCCCTATTCTATGAAAAGCTACAGCAATTTGAGGTTCCAGTCTGTGATACAGCTTGGCATCCAAAGACCAGCAGGAAGGTGGAAAGGAGGTAAGAGAGAACAACATTATCATAAATGGTAGAGAACAAACAGCAACAGTATTGAATTTTATCTGAAGGAATGAATCAAAACCTCTTAAACAGTAATGAAAAAATACACAAATACAGTACCAGAACCTAAACAAAGTCATTTATAAGAGAATATTTGTAGCATATTTCCAACCTACTGCAGTGGGAAAATTCATGAATAATATTAGTGGCATTTATGTGATCCACTTTCTTCCTGTACAGTGTTTGTCTAATGTAATGAGATCTGGATTGGCTGAATATAATACAAATTTTAGAGTGTTATACCTGATACTGATCATGCATGTTAGGAGGAAAAAAAAAGAATAAAAAAAAAAAAAGGCAAACGGAGCATTTTTAATGCATATAATGCCGTGTGTTAATATTGACACTCAACTGCACTAATATAGGAGGTTATTGCTACTGAATTAACAATGCTCTCAAATTAACAGCCCTAGAAGCCCCACAGATTACACGGGCACCTTCTATATAAATATTTTTTTTTATTCTTGTTTCTATTCAGGTCAAGGCCATGACATTCTAATTTCATTTGAACATTTCAAATCCCATTTTCTGAAGCAGACAATGTGCAGAAGTATGACCAATAGAAGTTGGATTTGCTTTATTCTCTGAAATTGAAGTGAAAATTACATTTGTGTCACTACATTTTAACACACTCTTCCCATGAATATACATATACATGAATATACATACCAGTATACATATATATATCTCTAACTATGTAGATGCAACTTCTTACCATTCTAGACACTAAAAGTTGAGTAAGACTCATTTACAGCTCCAGGAATTCAAATAGGACTAGACAGAAAACTTTCACCTTTGTTTGCAAGCACTGCATAAACTACGTACAGTAGATAGTATGCAAGTCTCTTCTACTCTGAGAATAAAGCCAGATTATTTTAGGTAGGATAGGACTGGGCTTGCCTACAGCATACGTTAGAGAGAACTCTATGTTTAAAAAGGGAAGCAAGTCAGTAGCTTGTTAAATGTGGTCTTATATCTCTTCCCTTTTTTGAGCCCTGTTTTTCAGGTTCTTATTTTTTGTGTACTACCATTCCAGCCACCTTTTGAGTAGCCACACAAAGCCCTAGTAGCTACAAGTACGTTCATGTCTTCAGAAAGTGTATGTTTTTGGGGAAACCAAGGGACACCACTCCCTTTCCTCTGAGAAAGAAGCGATCTTCAGAGGGATTTTTTTGCTCAAAGCACACTGCTTACTTGATAAGGCTTGTACCCCCAGACCATGTAGGGATTATAGTTCTAAACTAATTGCTAAGCCAAGGTGATGTGACAGCCTGGATCTTGCAAGTGAAAACTTCTAGAAAGCCTTTCCCTCTCAAAGGATGGAGCAGATTCCTAGCTGATATTGGCTACCACTGCTCTGCTGAACCTGCGAGAATTTACACCAGTGGAGCATCTGTCCTCAGAGAGAATTTGTACCTACTAAGGATTTTCAGTGTGTAGATTCAGAACAACAGGGACTGCTACAAGGTAAGAGCAGTGAGGAGGTCTTTAAGTCTGACATATGTATTGACATCCTTTAATGGAGTAGGGTTGTGAGATAAATGTTATAATTTTGGTCCTGGGCAATAGCTATGAGTGGAAATGAGTTGACAGGCCTGTATGCAAGGCTCAACAGACTCACCCTTCCTGGAAATACAGAAGTGAAACTAAGCAAGATTAGTGCTGACTCTATAGCCAAATGTGATAATAGCCAAGACAGCTCTTCCACAGTAGAGGTTGCAATAGTTCAGATCCAATATAAATTAAGCGAATGAACCGATGCTTAACTTCACTTTTACTTCACTTTGCATAGATTCTTGGGAGAAAACAACCACTTAACTTTTACTGTTTTCCCAACCTCCAGTAAACTTACTAGGATGGCATTCATTACAGACCTTGCATTTTAGTGTAAGCATAATCACACCTTTTGGAAGAGGTGAGAAAATCAGTTATTCAACTGAATAATATTTAGATATTATAGAACAGAAAAATACTCTTGCCTGAAGCCCCTGAGAGACACAATGTTAACATTGGTTATGCACGTCTCGATCTGAGTACAAGACCAAAAGTTCAAAGAAATCATCATAGACTTGTCATTACAGAATACGAGTTAAAGACAGAAAGGGGAAAGAATCAGATCTCACTCTCACGTCATTAAACTCACTGAACAAATATATGACATAAAATGTAAGGAGGCAGGCATTAACACAATGATATTCTAGTATCACTTATTACATTTGTTAACTTCTTCCTCCAGGGTAGGCTGCTGCCAAACTGGCTGTGCTTAGAACTGGCTTCTTCCAGATTTATCAATGCTCTAAACCAATGATGTCAAAAAGGGAGTACACCAAAGAAAGAAGAGCAGAGACCAGGTATGCATTTTGCTGATTCAGAAATACCATTGCCATTTTGAAGGAAAATCTTCATGTTTACTACTTACCCACAGGAATTTGAAATCCAAAAGCAGGCTGGGATCATGATACTACTATAAATTCAACAATGAGACTAGTTTTTAAGGATCATTTCATTTTCTTTAAATGCTACCTTGTTGGGGGAGGAGCTTGTGAAGTGAGCCATCCCACTGTGAGAACTCCTAAAGTCAGCCATATGTTATCAAACCAGCCACATAGCTAGTCCAGTACCTTGCCCCCCAGTATGATAAAAAATGACTGCTGGGAGAGAAAGTGCAAGAGAGAACCACTTAATATGCTTTCCAGCTTCCCTAAAATCATGGGAGTAATCCTTGCCAGTGCTTCTGATTGAATGAATTTATATAGGATGCTAATGTAACCACCTTAAGCACTCATTCTCTTCTCCCTCCCACCAAACCATCCTGCTCACCTCCATTCAGAGTTGCTTTTGCCTCTCCTACAGTTCTTACAGGTTTTCTTTTTTACCTCTCCTAAAACTTCGGGTAGAAAGAAAACAAAACAGTTCTCTTTACAAACGTGGAGGGTGCTGTACAAGTGCAACGTGCTGCAGAGCAGTGAGAAGCAGCAGCAAAGGGAGCAAGGTGACTCAGGACAGCTGAGCTTCCCTGTGTGCTCTCTCCAGGGAGAGCAGTGGAGATGCCCTGGAGGAGTGAGTGACCATTCTGCTGGGCTGCACTTCATTTGGCAGCAGAGCACGAGGAGAAAGTTGCTATCCACAGGGATGGGGCATTTCTTATGGATCTTACATTCTTTTGAAGGTGAAACCTACCTGTGTGCCTCTATGGGCTTAGCTGCACCCAGGCCTAAACTTTTGCCTTCTTGGAGAGTGAGCTGTCAGGTTCCAAATACATTTTGGAGCCTGAATGAAGACATCAACTAGATTCTTTGAAACATACTTAGCCCAAGCAGTGGTTTGCAGTCTGAAATTACTTTTGTTACACCAACATCAGGCATTTGCGTGCTGTCCTCTCTTCCTAAAGAGGTATCCTAAAGGTATCCTCTTAGCAGCACCCTGTCATATAATTGGACTTAAACATGGACATACAGGCTGTTAGAGATGAGCTGGTATGATGGCATTTCTACTGCAAAATTTAACACCCTTTTGTGCCTAGTCCTGCTTTATTCATCATAACAACAATCAATTAAAGAGTGTAAATCAGTTTCAGGTATTCCACCAGAACTTTACCTTTTCTTTTCTGAAACAAGTCTATACAATATTTTCATTAAAATCCCTTATGGCAGATCAAATGCACTTTCCCATTCACCATCAGCAATAGCAGTTGTGTACCTGAAGTAACCGAGATAGCAGGAGGAAGAGCTGCCTTATAGAACTAACTGAAACTCTGTCCATTTTGAGCTTTAAGTTAACATTTTCAAAGTGCTGAAATGATTTTGAAAGCCTAAGTCTCCAAGGAAGTGAATATGACTTTGACACATAGGTCACTTAGCCACTGTTAACCTTACTCTGTTTCAGACAGACTAGAGGTATCATGTAAAGAGTGAAAGAGAGTTCTCATTCTCCTTTTAATGTAGGGTTCAACAGAGGATGTGCTTTCTTAGAAAGCTTTTTATATTCTCCTTGTTTTATAGCCTGTTTCAGAAATAGCAATTTTGTCACTTTCTTTTCTTTAAGAAAACAAACAAAAAAAAAAAAAGGAAAAGAAACTTTGGAAGGCTTAAGATTATTAAGACATTTATCCCTAGCATAGGTTTTTTTTTTTTTTTCCTTCCAAATGTTCTGCTTATTCAAAATATACAAAAGAAATCAATAATCCAACAGGGGCAATAAAACAGAAAAAACAAAACACACCCCAATGCATTTAATCAGCTTTCACTTCCTTATCTCTGATCCTATGAACCTAATCACACTCTAGCTATTTATAAGTATTTTTCAGGCAGAAAACTAAAAGGCTCTGCATGTGTGTACATGTGTGTAGTGGGAAGCTGGGGTTTTTTTGTTGTTTAAATACCGTTTGGATCATTTTTCACAGAAAGACATATTTCCTTCTCGCATCAAACAAAGCCTATACAGTCAAATCTAGAATCCCCGCAGAGTCACTGTCAAACACTTCAGAGGAAAACATGGATCCATTCAGTAGAGCTGGCAAAGAGCAACTCTGCCATGTCATCTTCCGTACAGTTTTCCAAAAGACTGTCCAATGCATGAGGTTAAAACAACTCATCCAAAATTGGTCACCAGTAATGATAATTCTGTCTCTTCTGAGTCACAGCTTATTATGCCCTCATTCTCAGAAACATCTTGTGAAAAAGAGCTTCCAGTTGAAACACAGGCATTGCATTTCAACTTCCTGAACTTGGAGTTTCCCAAGCTCCAATGATAAAGATCTTGCTGCTTGCATAGTATGAGAAGCTCCATGTCTACAAATTTATGCAAATCAGACTATTGAAAGGGGACAACCCCAGCAGTTCAGAGTTCCGTTTTGTTCCTGAGACTCTTTTTTTCACTTTAAGCCAGTGTTTCAAATTTTCTGTCACTTGAAAACACCTGGAAATAACTGACAAATTGGTATTCCAGTCAATACAATAATTATCTTAATTTTCTTTTTACTTGTTCTTCCAAATAGTTGGTACACGCTACAGTATTTTGGTTCCAGCATGGGAAATTTGGGGCTCAAAATCCATCTTATACATCTTTTTCTATTTACCAATATGTGTAATACTCATTCTAATCATAGCCCCTGTGAACTTCTTTAACTATAGTAATTAAATCTAGCATAAAGTCTGATAATTTTATTTTTCTTTAGCTCAACACAACTCTTCTCCTGTTACTTCTCAGACATCCCTTCTTGTCAGGACTAGTATCTATTTCCCCCTTCCAGAAACCCACTTCTGCTGCAAATCAACTCCAAAAGCCACAAAATGTTGTGTTCCTTTAAGCAGCAGAGTAGCCTTCAGAGAGTGAATTTTTATAACGTCCCCTTTTGACATCCCCTGCCTCTGCAACCCCATAACTGTAAATGCTTTTCCAAAACACTTTCTCTTCTGCATTGGGACCAAATTTGTATGATGCAACTTCAAGAAAAATAAAACATGACCTTTGTGTTTCTTGGGTCAAGCATCAATAATTTAAAAAAGCAGCAGCATATCTCTCTCAGACTAAAGCGAAGCCGAGTTTAGAAGTTAGAGCATTTTGTACTCTGCAAAAAGGAAATGTAAGGGAGACAGGCTTTTGTCAGAAGCCCAGACATTTATAATTTTTTGTCTAAGAAAGAACATTTATATCTCTTTTTGTTTAACAGCTTTCACTTATTTTAATCTTTGACATCTCTGGAGTTCACAGTATACTGCCAACTGCCACTGTGACATCTGCTAGGGAGGGCAGAAATAATTTGCAGGCTACCAACAGCTGCTGTGGGTTGCAAGACTGTCTTTTAAGAGAGGACACAGGAAGAAAATGTGTGGCAAAAAGCTTTCCTCATCCCCACCCTCTGCTATTAAAGCATTGTACATTCTCAGTAAAAATAATGAATCCTCTCATTAAAAAGTAGCCTCATAATTTAAAAAATAAATTCCCAGGTTAGTCAGCTTCTGGAAATTGGTGGGGTCAGTCAGACCTTTACAAAGTAAACAAGTGCTGCTGGGCCAAGCTTGCTTTTTGTTCTCTGTGTGGCTCACACATATCCAAGAATTTATCCTCGCACCATTTCTATGAGTAAAACACACAATTCTCAGTAGACAGATGGAAAAACGAGACTGGGAGACTTTGAGGACAAAACATCCAATGTGCTTCAATAAGTCTTTGTTTTCAGATAAGTCAATAGGAATTTTTGATTTTCATAGCAGAGTTAGGCCTACACTAAGTGCTTCTAAAAATCACCTCAGAAGCAAATTACCCAAAGGAAATCAATAGAAAAACTAGGAACTGAACTTGGACCTCCTGAACTTCAGGCTAGTGCTATAGGCACACCACCATCCTCTCCACAAAGCCATAGTGGTGGTTTATAGGTGCTTTACAATGAATGGTGTTCTGCTGCACAGTTCAGCACTTGAGACATAGCTCTAATTGAAACTGTTTTCAGCACTTACTCTGTGTTTTCAGTGCTTGAATTCAACGTCTGCATTCCCTTGAGAACCACACAGGAATATAAATCCTGGCCTAACAGTTCAAGTCAACTTTGTGCCTATAATTTAAAAAAAAAGACTACTTATGTATTTTAAAAAAACGAAACAAACCTCTGAAACTACCAAGATGGTGAAAACCAGCCAACCAAACCCAGTCAATTCCTATGTGCCTTAGACAACTACTGTTTTCCAAGAGTGGCTGTAAGGGACTGGATGCAAGAGGACTGCTTGTACATTTAGATGATGCTTATGTCCTTCAGAATGGTGGTGGTTGTCTCTCCAATTACTGTGTCACCCGAACATAGCACAACTACTTAATTAACACATTCATAAAGAGATACTCTTCAATATCATGGCGCTAACTAAAGGCAAGTGTACTTCAACAAGCTGCAGATACTCTTGCATACATCCAGTCAAGGAAAGAGTTTGTAACGAAGTCTTTGCATAATCCAATTCTAGGACCTGTGACTGCAGCAAGCATTAAGTGGAAGAGTGTATTATAGAGTAAGGCTTGGTGATCTGTCACCTGCTGTGCAGTCTGCTGAATTATCTAGTCTCTACTGGTACATAGCTCACAACTACACTCTAAGAGTTTTAGTTAAACTGCAAACTTCCCATCTGAGTCCTCTACAAACCCTGTTCTCTCATTAAGCTGGGAATATGACTGTTCTCCAGCATACATTATTGTGAAGAAAGGAAGCTTCTTGAGTGAAGACAACAGCCTGTCAAGCAATTCTATTCAGCACATGCTGAATGCTGCTATGAATCCAAATCTTTCAATGCATAACCAACAGGGTTTACAGCTACTAAAATATGGCTTATACATTGTACATTTTCTTTAAATATGGTCAAGGATGATGGGTTCTAGAGGGAACAGAGACCTTACCACTGTTTAAAATGTTTCTCAATAAGAGCACTAGCTAAAATATCCAAAGAATCAATAATTAACCTTTTTTTTTTTTGGTTTGCACCTTGCTAATTGCGTGAGTCCCTATCCAAACAGATGCTTTCCAAAAGGGACCTTTCTTAGCCTCTGGTGCTGCAGGCTGCTGTGTAATGTACTAACCCACTGATCCATGCTGCCTTCAATTTTCTTTGATGCTTCCTATTTTTCAAACGCTGAAGCATAATGTTAACCTTGCAAGTGTAACATCTATTTCTAACATAGTTACCTCCTACAATTTATTTGGGCAATTTTTTCAAAGACAGTACTTTACACATGGAGACCTTCTACATGCATACTGTGCCTAAAATAAATAAATAAATAGATAAATGTCAACCTTTAAATCTCGTTTTGAAGACAGATCACGTTATCTCATCAGCTGGAGACTACATCAATGGTTGTGACTTAGCCGTTTTATAAAACATTCTCCGAACCTCAGACGAGAGGCACGTTATACACGAAATACAGTGTGTGCAGGAAATATACATTGTATATCTACAAAATGGGCCATATCCCACTGCTATTAAAATTGATGGGAGTTTTGCCATTCACTTCAATGGGATCAGCAGCAGTATATAAAGATGAATTGGCTATAAGCGCACACACTGGCGCTTTATGGGCGTGACAATATAAAAGCCCTGTGTGAAGTAATGGAATGAATTATAACAGTGCTGGGTATGTCAATCTTCCTTCTTCTACCTTCAGTTGCTGTATCAGGAACATTAAACATTTCCCCAGTTAGCCATAGAATCATAAAAATTACAGCTAAAAAAGTACTATTAAGTCTACTTCCTGCCAACACAAAATTATTCCTCCCTGTACCTTTTCTAATCCTCTGTGCAGTCTGGTTTTACACCACTCACATGTTCTGGCATCTTCTCCTCTCTGTAAAGAATTATTCCATCAGCTACTTAATCACACACTCAGCCAAGCTAGATTTTTCCTAGAAAATAAATCAACAAAGCAAAAAAACTCTACCAAAAAACCATCATATATCACTCTGAATTTCCTCTTATCATCTTATTTCACTTTGGGACAATTAGAAAAATGCTTTTTGAGAACTCTGTCAATTACGTGTTTCCCTGCTTTTCACAGCCCACCACATCCAAATGCAGGTAGTAGTAGCTGCTCATTTGTTACTGGTGTGATGGTGAACACCAGAAGCAGGCAGGGAGGTGAACTGATCATTTAGTTCTTTGTATTTTGAGCAACATAATTCCAGAACTGCATTCCAGTGGAGACGGAAAACCTGAAATCTTTGAGGTAAAGTTTTAGCAGTTTATGGCAGGCATATTGGAGACTTACCAAAGCAGGGAAGTGGAACTGGTGATACAGGCAAACACAATGCCAAATCCCTTGATACAGGCAGTCTTTACTTTGTCAGCCAGATTGAACGAGGAGTACGGGGCCACAGCTATTTCTGGACAAAATCTAATGAAATGTTCAGTCTAGAAATCACCGTTTAATTCTCAGTAATATACACATGCTTGTCTTACAGTTCTCAATAAGGCTGAAATCATTAAAAAATGAAGCTATCATTGTTGTTACTTTCATGTTGCTCCTTCCCCATCCACTCCCTAATGCGTTATCACACTTCTGGACTTTACCCTGTTTTAGTTAGGGCAAAGAGCACCAGCCTCCCCTCTCTTTTAGGGCAGGATGTTTAATAAGCACTGAGTACGTTAAAAAAAGGGGAAAACTCCATCTAAAAGATATGCTACGTTTTTAAGCACCTTCAAATCAAAGGACCTCAAGCAGTTTAAGATACTACAGGAACACCTATTCAGAGATGAAGTTTTGCCTTGTTAGTCTGTGCCATACTAAAGTACATCAAAAGATGGTTTGAAAGCCATTCGTTCACAGATTCTCACTGAAGCAAGACAGGCACCTCTTGAAGTCTCCCCAGTAGCCAAGAAATTTACGTGATACAAAGGGAGAATGAGGAGGAGTCATGTCAGGGCCCATACCTGACGTAGGTGCTGCTATACAAGTATTACAGCAGAATAGCATGGGTGGCCATGACACAGCAACAGTTAACCCAACTCTCTTTTGGATCGTTGAGAGAGCTACTCTGATGCTGCATGTAAACAAGCCTCTTGCCTATCTTGACTGCTTTATTTGATTAGCCTTGTCAGAAGTAAGGTCAGGCCAAACTGCTATGGTCATTAAAGATGAAAGCCATATATCAGGGAAGCATCACTTTGTAAAGAGAAAGGTAAGAATGTCACTAATCAGCTGAAGTGCTAGCCTCATTCAAATTTGGGTAGCTGTGCTGCCTTCTAGTGCTTCTATCTTCTTTAACAAAAGACTTAGTTCTGCACAAGTTTTGGAGCACTTACTATTCAATTGATTATTACCTGTGGTTTTAGGGTAGCAGATCCATTTCCTTTTCCTCTGTGACCATGAAGGGTTACATCACCAGGACACACTGCTAAGTGACCACAGTACTGCCATGTCCATACTGCCATGCTATCACAAAGTGAAACAGCGAGGAAGCGTGTATGTAAGTGACCACCTTAAACACAGCTGTTGGGAGTGTAAATTCTTCAGTTAAATACAAAGGCTGGCAAGAAACCCAGGTTTATGTTCCACCCCTTTCTCTCAAGAGTAGTTGTGACTTTTTGATTGAGGCATTTTATTTTGGTACCACCTGAAACACATTTTTTAAATGGAGCCATGGGAGCTCTATGATGCTTGCCCCTGTTGAAAACTATGTACAACTACTAAGAAAATAAAACCTTCCAAGGCCATTAGGCCTTGACCTTAAATCTTAGGAGGCAGCCAGGAAGATCTGCCAATGAAAGCATTTTCTGACAAATGTTTCATGATTGCTGTGATCTGTCTTATAAAAACCTATCTTTAGTAAAAAATCATGTCGTGGGGATGCAGCAGCACCATCTAAAAGCTAAGACTAGTGACTGCGTATGCCCTGTGCTCTCTGATCCAAGTTTGACAAACTGGTAACTGAAAACTTAAAAGTTTCACTTTTACTTGAGTTTTTACGTGGCAGTTAAGAGACTACACCAATATATGCTGTTCAAGTTTCCCCTGATAGCCAATATTGCATAAAGTTAAATTGGCTTACCAGCAGGCCATATTCTATGACAGAACAGACTATTTAAGCCAGATCAGATTCTCAAAATTTCCTCCCACCAAATAGATTTTTCTGATAGGAACACTGCACTGACACAGCCATTCATTTTGCAAGAAACAGCTAGCCATGCTCTATTTAAGTGCTCATGGCTAATTTAAATACCCTGCAAATTTAAAGCAAGCCCCCTGCAGCTTTCGTGATTGATGTCCTCAAAAGACATTTTTCTCCTAGGATAGACAAATGAAGTAAGGGGATCCTCCTACTCCAGCACAGGTAACTGTGGCTCTGACTGCCCCAAAGGAACTCTCCTCTCCCCACCACCCAGACACAGACCTTTTCCTGTGCAGGGTGCAGCATTGCTGCTCTTGCATGCTAAAGGCCATGGCATCTCCTCTCCAGTATTTCACATTGTTCTTCCACTGCTGTATTCTTGATCTTTTCATTTCACCCCTCCTTCAGTGTGCTTCACCTTCTCTTTGCACATCTTAGTAAGAAAGCCAAGAGTTCGTTAGTCCCCGAGTTGAGTGTAACAGTCCACTGCCATTTGTGTGTAATCTGTTTTTCCACTCTATTCCACAGTGGAGAATGCTTTTGACAAGCCATAATTGAATTGTGTCAGATGTCACTGAATAAAGGATAAAATTTGGCAAATACTGAAGTAGCCTTTATGTAAGCCTTCATTTCTTATTGTGCCAACCCCCCCGAAACTAACAGGGAAATTACTTTTTGTATGTTTGAAAAGGGAATGGCAGAAAAGCATGATAGTATTTGAGCTCCAATTATCTCTGCTGCCTCTGAGGTATACTGGCACTGATGTGTGCTATGCATATGATTGTGAGTAGTCAGACAAACACTCTCTTAATTGCCTTCATTAGAGATTATGCAGATTTCTCTGGCTACTCCACGATCCAACAAAAATGGTCATTTTCTTGCCCTCAGCTTGCTTTCCTGCCTTTTCCTTGGGGCTGCAATTTCCTCCAAGTTAGACAGCCTGACTTGTTTGCTACTTCATTTCCGCCAGAGTTGCTTGTGAAAGAGGAGGCAGGACGTAATAGAGGAATTAAATCACAATTCCCTGAGAAAAAGGTGTAAAAAGGGAAATTGTTGCAGCCTTGTCCTGAAGGTGAGCAGAAGTTGTCTTCGGACATCGGAAGTATCTAAGAGCTACCTGAATGGACATGAAAGCTTTTCGAGTACCCTTGAGTGGATGCTGCTTCCCCACCCGTGCAAACCTTTTATCTGTGTAGATGCCCTTACACCCACAGGCACGCTTCCCATCCTTTCTGCTTTTCCTTTCTCACCCCCCCTCTCTCCACATGTGCTTACCAAATCCCTGTCACCAGCCAGAACTGATTAGAACAGAACAAAAAACCTCTGCAGCATTCTGGACTAGCATTCATCTGCTACAACGTAAAATAAGTATCACTTATTAATTAGCCTTGTTTTTTCCTGCCTTTTTGGTGCACTTTTAGACTAGTTGAAAAGAAACTCCAGGAGATCAGCAAAGGGTTATGCAGAACTCATTGCAACTTTTACATACGTCATGAGGCCTTGCTGCATAATTTAGGTCTAATGCAATGCAGTTCACAGGGACTCGCCCATATGCTGAGATTGAGCGAAGTTCAGTTTTCAAGGATCCCTTTGTTCTTTCTGTGATTACCTAGCCCACGTTCTCCTCAACCATTCAGTTTAACCACATATTTTAATTCCATCCCTGAGTAAGTTACATTCTTGGCTTTCCATTTCAATTTCCACAGGGCAAATAAAACTGATGGAAAGCGTTTTGACAAGGGTACTGTTATTGCATCCAGTAGCCTGAGATGACTCCAAATCTGGATATTACATTTAATGTTTCTGGGACAGATGCTGTTAGGTCTTTTCATAGGAACACAGTATCATCTGCATACATTAGTAACTTCTGTGCCTCAAGTTGCATACGCTTTATATCCTCTTAAGTTTTCAGACACACTGCTGACAATTTAATGCTGCAGGGGCACCTCAAACATTTTTCATCACAAAGTAGGGGAAAGGATAATTGTGGAAGCTCATGCACCAAAGGGGCTGAGTACCTTGCGCATTATTTATTTCCTTCAGCAAAAGGTGCAGCAGTGAGAAAAACTGCCCAAGCCATCCTCTTAGTCACAGAGGCCTCAAGAACCAAAGCTACTGCTCACAATCAGCATCTGCTTTTAGGCAACTAAGATTTTCTTCAGTTCAGGTGCTGTGCTTCTGAACTCTGCCTTCTTACTGAGCTAGATACTACGGACAGGACCTTCCCAGCAGCCACAATGCTCAGAGCGGGGACAAATGTTGAGTGCTCCATGACTATGGGTGTACTGACAGAGAACTGCCATGAATGCAGAGTCGAGGCTCACCAGTGTAACAAGGTGAGTAGACAATAAAGGCAGTGAAAAGTCAACTGAATTTTTCAGAGACAAAAGGCAATCAACTTTTTTCCTGCCTTTGTTAACGAGGTGCAGAATCACCAATTTGATAGTTTTTCCAGTGTTTACATGTTGATGTTCTTTTGTACTCAGAAAAAAAATCAAATCTGCATTAACAAGTCATGTTTGTGATTGCAAAAAACGTATAATTACATATATACACAGAGACATGTACACAGTCTCACACACACAATTTCCACACGAACAACACACCTACCAGAAAAAAACTCTGTTCTTTAAAACACTATTCCTTAAAAACAATTATTATAAGTTTCAACCAGGGAACGGACCCCTCTTTGCTTGGAAAGGGATGCAAGGGCTCCGTTCTGCTTCAAGACAAGCATTTGACCTAATATATACACCGTTACATGATCCACTCAAGCATAATTCAAGCACTGCTGGGTCAGAAGTTTTTACAGGTTTTTATAGGAAGGCAGTTTGCCTGTGCATACGCATGAACATGTGCACACGCATGAACATGTGCACATATGTCTAGATATTTATCCATAGCATCGTGTAGCAGAACTGAGGGAACCTCTAAACAACATCAGCACTCACTGGGACTCTCTTTCCTTACACACCACAGATACGACATCATGAATTCACGTAACACTTCCTAACTCGGTGGATAAGCCACTTCTCCAGAACGTGTGTTGCTCATCATGACTGTAATTATGTAACAAAACTCTGAATACTGTACTATTACAGCAATTATTAATCATTATGCTTCTGTTTCATATATGTGCTCTAGAGACTGCTGGATATACTGCATTATGCCACAAACTAAACTAAAAAAAACAAAGCTAAACCAAAGCTAAACACATCTAAATCTACTGTTTTAAGGACATTTCAACATAATTTACTCTTTGAATTTATATTTTTGTAAGCTCAAAAATATAAAAAAAGAAAAAGCTGGTGTCAATATAGCTGCTGACCTTTGCGACTGTAAACAAAAGACAGTTTTTAACCAGTAAACAACTTAGAAAAATGAAACCTGTTTTGCCAGTGCTTGGAATAGTCAGCGCTTAAGATGACAAACTCTGCATACAAATCAGTTCTTACAGGAAAACAGATTTCTAGACGTGTTTGAGAGAGAATGCAGGATTTCCATGCCTTCAGACCATTGAAACAATTTATTTTAAAATATACTGTATTAAAACCAAATTAGTAATTAAAAAAAAACAAACAAAAAACCCCCAGTGCAAAAAACCAAAATGGTGCAAAACCCCACCACATTAGGCCTCTATTCTAGGATACAAATCCATTCCATTTAAGAGCATCACCTTGAAAATAATACAAAGCTCCCTCAACTTCATAAGGACTTCACAGAGGCCCATTAGTCCACATTAGAAGACACATTCAGTATTTTAAGCTAAATTAAGTGTCTAGCTTCCTTTTTATAGGCAGCAACCAATACAAAACTGCAATGCTTTAAATTCAGTTGCCTTGGACATGTTCCTGTACACACACTATACTAGAAATAAGTATTAATTTTTCACATATCCTTTATAAAAAACTAACAGGCATCAGATGGACTACATTTTCTTTAATTTAGCTACATACATTGGACCCCATGCTCTCCCTTTCTCTGGGAGAACCAGAAGTTCATGCTGTTGTGTACCACTGAGAAAAGTGAATTCCTGAGAAACAGCTCTGGCCATTTCACTTATGTCTACAGGCATTACATTACTGCAGGAGTTTAGAATGAGATTTATTACATCGCTGTTTTCTGCCCTTGAGAGAGTGCAAGTAGAATAGACCAATGATCCGCCAGGACGCAGTGCTTTAATAGCAGACCTGCAAATAATGAAAAAAAAAAATTCAACATAAGTGACATACTGGGGGTGGGGAACATGTAAAGACTTATAAATCTAGAGTTATAAATAGGTATAAATAAATATGAGAAAAATAACATTATGAAAATGTCTTAACAGTATATAATTGACAGTTCAGGAAACTACCTGCAACACATTTTTGCTTTCTCATTTATTAATGTATTCTCAGTTAACTGAAGGTATTTTTTATACAACGGTGACAAGTAGAAAGCAGCATCCATTCGGAGTTGCAGAATATACTTCAAACATTTATATGCGCAGCACAACTGTGAAAATGCTGCAACTGTGCATACAAAATGGGTTACACCACATCAAAAGTGCTAGTTAGATACTTAGCTAGCTGCTTGTGTGAACAAATATCAGAATGTACAGTTGCAGTAATAGCCTGAATTAATTACTGGGCTGTAATTTTACAAACATCGGTGCAAATTCTGCAACTTAATTAGCAGGTAAGAGGACTTGGGGGTTTCACTGAGACACTGCATTTCAACCAGATTTCCTAAGGAAATATGACTTATGGGAACATATTGTCTGTTTATGTGCCCTTCCCCTATTAACCTGTTGACAAATTTTAACTAAACAAAGGCAAAATAGTGGCTTAGGATTTCAAGTATCCTGAAAGCTTATGACTACTGGTGAACAGAGGTTCTTTTCCACATCCCTGCTGACACTGACTTTAAACAGACTGTTCACTTTCCATTAAACCAGATCTGCAAGGTCCTTTTTCAGACGGACAAAATATAACCTATGAGAGTACAGAAATGAGATATGCAATCCACATTCACCTACTGCAAATTAAAAGAGTAAGGAGAAAAATCCCAAATCTTGCACCACAGAAGAGCAATCTGGTACCACCACATAACTGAAAGAGGAAGCTACACTAAAGGTTCATTTGCTATTGAAATGCTCTCTTAAAATAATCCCTTTTACACTTTGTAGCCTTCAAGGACATAATGGCTCAAAGACTGAGTTGTAAGCTAGTATTCAAACAGATCACCTCACTGCTTCTGGAAAACAGATACCACTGGGTTGAAGCAAATACCACATTAAAATACAATTGTTCCCTAAACAAAACTTCTTTTATTTACAAACAAGAGAATCTGAACAGGTGAATGCTGTTACTCAGCTTGCGAATGTCAGAGAGACAACAACACAGGCGCTCAGGGGACCACAGGTGTGTCACTGGGAATTTAGCAGGTGTACAAGGGCAGGGCAGATACTGGAAGCACAATGACACACACAGTCATGCTGTATGGAAAGACACTGAATAATCTTAGATTGGTAGATATTACTGATAATACAGCACTGGCCCAAAATAAAAACATCTTCAGGGAAAAATAAAAAGAAGAAAAAAAAAAAAAGAAAAAACCACCATATCTTCAAACTAGATGAGGTGAGAAGCCCCCAAATGCAGCAAGCCTGATTCTGAGCCCAGATAAACAAACACAATGCCATTGAAACAGCAATTCCCCCACAGACAAGCTGAGGACTTGATAAGGGTGATATCTGAAAAAAAAAAAAAACAGCTGAGAAAGGAAAGAAGAAAATACAAGGGGAAAAAGGCAAGTCCTTTTAACAGGATTGGGGCTTTTCAGGAAAAGAATCAATAAAGAAAAGCCTCATCACAAGCAGCATCAAAGCAGATCACAGGTCAAAGCTACTCTGAAAGTCCTGTCCAAAATAATAAGGAAACACCAGGACAAATGACTGTTTCAGACAGAGATAATACAACTCTGTTCACCTTCCCTGGTGAAAACTTCTGTTGTATTATACCCAGTCTGTTTCTCTGGGGAGTGTACACATTATCTTGCTCAGTTCTTCTGTGAGTCTTGGTTACATTAATCAGCAAGCCAAGTACATATTTTACTGGAGTCTATAGTACTCCAATTTTAGTTAGTGTAATATAAAAGAACAAAGCTCTATCAACTGATGATGCTCAGCGAAAAATCAGTGTTTAATGCCTTTGTTGTATCAGTCTTCAGTAAAAAGATGGAGAGTGAGCAGATGGCTAGCACATTTAGCCTGAGTGAGCAGTTCAAGTTCAGCCTGTTATAGGTAGAGAATAGGTTAGAGAGTACTTAAGCAGTCTGAATACTTTCAATTTAACTGGGCCTAATGGACTCATTCTAGAATAATTCCAAAATTAGCTAAAGATATCACAAAACTGCAAGCTTATCTCAGACCTCTGAGTAGCTTTTGAGAGTCTGCAAAAATGTTTAAGAATGTTTTAGACACAGGTTGATATAGGACGATGTTTACAATGTCACCTTGAGACAGTAAAACAGAGCAGGTGTCATCCTAACATCCCTTCCAGATCTTATTTTCTAAAGTTCTGCAGTTACCAGCATACATTTGAATTGCCTAGCTCCAGATACTCATCCTTCCTCCCCTCTGCATTCCAACACACATATACTCCTTTGCAGGCCACAAAGGCACCAGTACTGGACCCGAGGCTCTAAGCTGTCTCCACTGTCTCTCCAGCTACCTTCCTTGCCTGCAGCTGTCCTCCTGTGGCTGCAGCTGTCCATTTAAAAGGGCAGGGCTTATGCTGCTGCTCTCTGGCCTGTCTGAGCAACTGCAGTGCACCCAGATGTATGGAAGGTAACTACTGTAAAGCAGAGCAGGAATGTACAACCTTCCCTTCTCATGAACAACAAGCCAGCAAGAGAACTGCACACTGATCCTCTGTCTCCTTGGCCTCATACCAGTTCTGGAAAACATAAAAGCATTTTTTTTTCTCCATGTAATAGTTGCTTGCTTTCTAGCTTTCACATTAGAACTCAAAGAGAACAGGGCTGAAGTCTAAATGGGCTCTCAAAGTTGAGCACATCTTCACAGTATTATTAGAAACCACCTACTTTACTGATCTTCATAGAATTTCCCCCTACAGCTACATGTTTTCCATGCATACAGGAATGCTGAGCCATGAGAGCACAGCTAGTTGGCTTGAAAATGTTTTTGCATGACAATCAAGATGTACTTTTAGCATACCTGATAATGTTACACATAAAAGCAGATAATGACAACTACTTTCCTACCTATAAGACAGATACTACATGAACATTTAAATAAGTGAGAAAATATTTTTACCATGTAAAAGTGGAAAAGGTAAAAGGTAAAGGTATATACCAAAAAAAATAGGCTTACACAGTTAAAAGCTTGGGCGCTTACTAAGTGTCCTTTTCTTACCATATATTAAGTAACAACCATTCAGGACAATACTTTCAAAGGCACCATGCTTCTACAACTGAGTCACTGGGGCAGTGATTCAGAAGAAAGAGCAGCACAGGCTTCTGAATGAAATCCTGAAAATCTCACATCAAACCCCCCATAACTCTAAGCTTCCTTAGCTTGGGAATCTTCACTGGCCCATGACCCAAAAAGGTCAGGCTGCTCAGTGCAGTTATCTTTATTCTGAACCTAAGTCATGAATTAAAATATCTAAGGAGGATTACTTTATGCTGCAAGGTTAATCAATGTATCTATCCATCTTGTCAAGTTCAGCAACAGTTGTTTCAGTGGCTGTGTTCAAAGGCAACCGACCGCCATCCCTGATTAAGCCGTGCTTGGCTTTTGATAAACCTGCACTGAGCTGCAAAATTCAAAGTGAAGAAGTGCTGGGCTCAAAGTCACAGGGTGATACTGTGCTGGGCTAAGCAGATTCAGGGAGTTTGGTCTCATCGTCATCAGCATGACAGAGAATTCATTCATAAGAGAATTTGTTCAAATAAATTTAAGAAACTAGTCTTCCTCTATAATCAATGGAGGGAAACAAGCTTATCCAAGGGATAGGCTGGAGGTGGAGCATAATTTACAGACATCTAGCAGAACCCACCACTGCTACTATGACTCCACCATCCAAGAATGTAAGATTCCTCTTACATTAGGCATCTTAATTATCCCCCAAATCCTTACTTAAAGCTCGACTCTTAGCTGAAGGAATATGGTGCCTGTTATAAGGTAGTTTGTAACTTCCAAAAACAGGGTCCAGATCTAGAATGATTTAAAAAGTATGCTAGCGCAAAAGACCCTAAAATATTTTTTCACCTTCCCCTTATTATAATATGTTGTTTAAAAATAAAACACATTAAAGGTAATTAATCTGCAGTTATTTTTCTTTTAGTGGTACAGATGACCTTCAGGTTTATTAAAGAACTAAAACTTTCAGTTTAAATGTAGAGCTAGTTATAATTAATTTCATAATTTTAAATTCAGGTATATACATTTACCATAATGGATTTTACAAGTTACAGGCACTAATACTGCAAAGTTTCAAGCTTCATATGGAGAAACATAAGAACACACAGTAAAAGCACAGGAAACTTTTCCTGGAGCCTCATGACTTGCTCACCTTTCCCTATAACCACTTTTGCTTTCATAACGTGACAACACCTTCGTGCTAGCAAGGTCCTTCGGTCTCTCATCTCAGTGGAGGCAGGGGATGGAGATCCATGCCGCAGCAAAGACACAAGGGTTATTGATGTTAGAAACCATGGAAGCGTCTGAGAATGGTCATGTGGAAATTAGGGCTTCTCTCCCCAAAACGGTGGTGGGATCAATAGCCCGACTGAAGTGCATCTACACCAATGCACGCAGCATGGGCAACAAACAGGAAGAGCTGGAAGCCATTGTGCAGCAGGAAAACTATGATATAGTTGCCATCACGGAAACATGGTGGGATGACTTGCACAACTGGAGTGCTGCAATGGATGGGTATAAACTCTTCAGAAGGGATAGGCAAGGAAGGAGAGGCGGTAGGGTAGCCCTGTATGTTAGGGAGTGTTTTGATTGTCTAGAGCTTAATGATGGTGACAACAGGGTTGAGTGTTTATGGGTAAGAATCAGGGAGAAGGCCAACAAGGCAGATATGATGGTGGGAGTCTGTTATAGACCACCCAACCAGGATGAAGAGGCAGATGAAATATTCTATAAGCAGCTGGGAGAAGTCTCACAATCACTAGCCCTTGTTCTCATGGGGGACTTCAACTTCCCAGATGTCTGCTGGCAATACCATCCAGCAGAGAGGAAACAATCTAGGAGGTTCCTGGAGTGTGTGGAAGATAACTTTCTGACACAGCTGGTGAGTGAGCCAGCTAGGGAAGGCGCCCCGCTGGACCCGTTGTTGGCGAACAGAGAAGGACTTGTGGGTGATGTGACGGCTGGAGGCCGTCTTGGTCATAGCGATCACGAAATGAAAGAGTTTTCGATTCTTGGAGAAGTGAGGAGGGGGGTCAGCAGAACAGCTACCCTGGACTTCTGGAGGGCAGACTTTGGCCTGTTTAGGAGCCTGGTTGACAGAGTCCCTTGGGAGGCAGTCCTGAAGGGCAAAGGAGTCCAGGAAGGCTGGACATTCTTCAGGAGGGAAATCTCAAAGGCGCAGGAACGGGCTGCCCCATGTGCTGAAAGATGAGCCAGTGGGGAAGAAGACTGGCCTGGCTAAACAGAGAGCTTTAGCTGGAACTTGGGGAAAAAAAGGAGAGTTTATGACCTTTGGAAGAAGTGGCAGGCAACTCAGGAGGGACTGCAAGGATGTCGTAAGGTTATGCAAGGAGAAAATTAGAAGGGCCAAAGTCCAACTAGAGCTTAATCTGGCTACTGCTGTAAATGGCAATAAAAAAATGTTTCTATAAATATGTTAGCAACAAAAGGAGGCCTAAGGAGAATCTCCATCCTTTATTGGATGCGGGGGTAAACATAGTGACAAAGGATGAGGAAAAGGCTGAGGTACTGAATGCCTTCTTTGCCTCAGCCTTTAATAGTAAGACCAGTTGTTGTCCAGGTACCCAACCCCCTGCGCTGGAAGACAGAGACAGGGAGCAGAATGAAGCCCCCACAATCCAAGGGGAAATGATTAGTGACCTGCTACACCACTTAGACAGACATAGGTCTGTGGGGCCAGATGGGATCCACCCAAGGGTACTGAGGGAGCTGGCAGAAGTGCTCACCAAGCCACCTTCTATGATTTACCAGCAGTCCTGGCTAACCGGGGGGGTCCCAGCGGACTGGAAGTTAGCAAATGTGACGCCCATCTACAAGAATGGCCGGAAGGAGGATCTGGGGAACTACAGGCCTGTCGGTCTGACCTCGGTGCTGGGGAAGGACATGGAGCAGATCATCTTGAGTGTCATCATGCGGCATGTACAGGACAACCAGGTGATCAAGCCCAGTCAGCATGGGTTTATGAAAGGCAGGTCCTGCTTGACTAGATCTCCTTCTATGACAAGGTGACCTGCTTAGTGGATGAGGGAAAGGCCATGGATAAACAGCCTTAGTTTACTATGAGTAGTACTACTAGACTGTAGTAAAGCCTTTGACACCATTTCCCACAGCATTCTCCTGCAGAAACTGGCTGCTCGTGGCTTGGATGGGCGTACTCTTTGCTGGGTAAAAAACTGGCTGGATGGCCAGGCCCAAAGAGTTGTGGTGAATGGAGTTAAATCCAGCTGCCAGCCAGTCACAAGCGGTGTTGCCCAGGGCTCAGTACTGGGGCCAGTTCTGTTTAATATCTTTATCAATGACCTGGATGAAGGGATGGAGTGCACCCTCAGTAAGTTTGCAGATGACACCAAGTTGGGCGGGAATGTGGATCTGCTCAAGGGTGGAAAGGCTCTACAGAGGGATCAGGACAGGCTGGATCGATGGGCTGAGGCCAATTGTATGAAGTTCAACAAGGCCAAGTGCCGGGTCCTGCACTTCGGTCACAACAACCCCATGCAGCGCTACGGGCTTGGGGAAGAGTGGCTGGAAAGCTGCCCAGCAGAGAAAGACCTGGGGGTGCTGGTTGACAGCCGGCTGAATATGAGCCAGCAGTGTGCCCAGGTGGGCAAGAAGGCCAATCGCATCCTGGCCTGCATCAGAAACAGTGTGGCCTAATAGCGGGACTAAGGAGGTGATCATCCCCCTGTGCTCTCAGCACTGGTGAGGCCGCACCTCAAAGACTGGGTTCAGGTTCGGGCCCTTCACTACAAGACATTGAGGTGCTGGAGCACGTCCAAAGAAGGCCAATGAAGCTGGTGAAGGGCCTGGAGCACAAGTCTTCTGAGGAGCAGCTGAGGGAATGGGGTTGTTTAGCCTGGAGAAAAGGAGGCTGAGAGGAGACCTTATTGCTCTCTACAACTACCTGAAAGGAGGTTGTAGCAAGGTGGGTGTTGGTCTCTTCTCCCAAGTAACGAGCAATAGGACAAGAAGAAATGCCCTCAAGTTGTGCCAAAGGAGGTTTAGATTGGATATTAGGAAAAATTTATTCACTGAAAGGGTTGTCAAGCATTGGAACAGGCTGCCCAGGGAAGCGGTTGAGTCACCATCCCTGGAGGTCTTTAAAAGACGTATAGATGTGGTGCCTGGGACATGGTTTAGTGGTGGACTTGGCAGTGGTTGGTTAAAAGTTGGACTTGATGATCTTAAAGGTCTTTTCCAACCTAAACAATTCTATGATTCTGCTTGCAATCAAGACCATAAAGAAGAAGCACCATTGTCAGCAGCTAGTATGTGTAACTTAAGCTTTTATGTTGCATGCTATCATACTACACTGCAGAAGTATGAGGTTACTGTTTTAGTGCCATAAGATAGTCAACGCATAGCAGAAAAGACTAAAATTGGTGAAATGCATGACAGTCCATTAACATGCCCTATTTACCAGGAAAGGCCCGTATACAAAATCTCCAAGGTTAGTTCTTCCAGGAGATGATATAAAACAGTGTGCAAAAGAAGTAATTACTTTATAGAATTGCAAGTACTATCGCACATTTGTTACAAGACAACATACATGCTGAACTAAAGAAAAAAAATTCAGCTCTTTCCTGGGGTTCTGAATACAGCTTTAGTATATATCAGCATATCACAGTTTAGGAGACTTTACTGATATCTAATAGTCCAAAATTTTAATGACGTTTTCAAATCATCAATAGCTTTGAATTACAATAGCTGAAAAACTGCAGAATAGAGTGAGATTCACTGGCATATAATTCTATAGAAATTTGCCTGATGTTTTTCCACACTTATTTTGAACTACAGACATCACTTTATAGCCACCAAATCCACACTTAAATCTTTCCAGCACATTAGCGCAAGACACCTCTGTAATCCAAACAAAAAGGGTGGTTGATATCCATCTCATTCAGGAGGTACTCTAAAACAATTAACACACACAGTTTGCTCCCCTCCTCATTGTAAACAAGGTTTTAAGAAAAAAAAAAAAAAAAAAGGAAAAAAAGTATTAGCAATACTTCATGTTTTTGCAGGCTGTGTCTTTGGATACAGGTTCAATGGCACATATAGTACTAAGGAAGTCAGAGGTACGAAAGATGCATACCCCTTGTATTACAGGAGTACTGGATGAGATTTTTTAAAGAAATATGTTATTTTAAAGCAGTTTAGTTTATTTCTCAAGATTTACTTTAAATCTAACAACAGAGGAGATGCTAACAATAAACTAGGGAAAACAGAGCAGTATTATTATTTAATATCTCAGGGAAAAAAGACCACTCTAGAGCCACACGACAACTCTAAAGGCAAAAAACTCTTTCATGCAACTAAACATACTTAGCCAGAACCCCAAAAGAGGATTTTTCACACTTACAGAAAATTAAACATGATAGGCTGACATTTTGTTCATTCTAAAAGTCTTGGAGTCTCAAACATTCTTTTAAAAATAGGCAGACACTAAATATGTATTTCATACTATAGCTAGCACCTACATGTCCAGCCTATTCCTCCTGTGCTTGGGTTTATGTTGCATGCCATTGGAAGGGTCAGCATTAATTATGTTAATCATTCAACCATTTTCAGTATTAAAGTAAAAAAATTACCTATATTTTAGGGCAATTTTAAAATAATACAACACTTCAACAGTGCCATCTTTTGGCAACTGGGATGTATTTCTGCTCAATATGCAAGATAATGTCTGATCAGAATAAAAACTACCAACCCTTTTATAAGCTAGTCAAGAAACAAAGCATCTCAAGATGCATTTGCTTTTATCCTCAATCCTATTCTTTTTATTGACTAAAGATATTACACATTTCTTTCTTCCTCTTACAAGAGTCCAGACACATCATGGTAATATGGCCTGCATGTTAAAGGTTTTGCTTTTATTTCTCCAAACCAAGTCAAAAAAGGTAAGGAAATTCCTCCTGTGTCAAAATACCGATTTTTTTAATACTTTGTAATGGGCAGTGACAGAGGTGCATAGGAGACAGAGACACTAGTCTAGGTATTCTCTCCATACCCCAAGCATGCACTCCCTCTGCTTCTCTCTAAGTAAGCTTTGCTATTGTGGAGAGAGATATTGCAGTTCAGTATAACATGGTAGCAAGATGAGAAACATGAAGTGAACTGCTTTTTTTAAGCATTAGGATTGGACTATAAATAAAAGCAGACAAAGCCACCAAAAAACCCCACCCAAACAACCAAACACCACAAAATCAAAAAACCCACTCTGTTCTGCTCTAGCCAAAATTTGTCCCCAAAATTCTGATAAATAACATTTCTATAGCAAACAACTTTAAATTCTTCTAAAGCAAAGACCAAACCTTCAGTTTAACATTACTGAGCTTTCTCCTCTAATGCATGGTGACTTTTGAAATACTCATCCTATTAACACAGGGCTACGAGATATACTTTGCAATACCAAAACTGCAGTGCCTTTGTAATGGTAGTAGAGTGGTTTATCTCCCATTCTCAGATTTAAGAGCCACAAGCGCCAACACAACACTCAAGAATTTTGCTTCCACTCTCAACGTTGCAGCTGCCTGGCTCACTCACATGCTGGGTTTCCACACACTCAGTAACACTAACAGCAGGGCTGTTTCTAGCTGGCTATCCTCCAGCAGCCAGAGGTAGTCCACTGCAAGAAATCTTCAATCCTTCTGTCATTTCAGTCATCCCAAAATTACCTTCTTACCTTATACACTCGCAGAGGTCCATCCCTCTTCCCAACTTAAACTTATTATTTACAAGAAGAAAAACATATATAGCCCAGGCAGAACATTCTCAGCTACAGAAGGGAGAACAGAAGAGAACATGGAGCCACAACAGTGGCCACAGCACTCACTCTTTGTGAGAAATTCAAACCAACCATGAGTCTAAAAAACTCAGTAAAATGACTCATACCTCCAGCAACATAACCAACAGTGTTTTGGGGAATGGCACAGCGCAAACATGCCACGTTTATGCATACGCAATTAGAACAAAACCCAAAGCCTTCTTGTCCAGTCAGCAGCTATCTAACCATTTTCATCCTGAGGGGCAAGGATGCACAGAGAGCGAACACGGTTTGCACAGCAAGACACCCTGAACAGCATGCCCAATTTGGAGCCTGGGGCCAGCAGTCTATATAAACTATTCAGCTTTTCCAGCATAGAAAGTGGTTAAAGAAGGAATCATCCACACAACCCATATAAGATTTGTTGGTCCAACACTTGCAATTCTAAAAAATTCCCAGTGGAGCTAACTGACTAAATGGTTATGGATAACGAGTGGATTAAACGGGCAGCTACAGAAGAGCAAAATTCCAGGCAAAGACCTGAAGAACAGTGTGATGAAGCAATCCTGAATGTGATTTTCTCCACTTTCCTATGTGCTTTTTCCCTTCTCCACAGAAAATGGCATCCACTTTACTACTTTCCTCAGCTCACCTCTCCTGCTCCAGTACTGTGGTTCAGAATTCCCTCGGTCACTCCAAAACACCCCTGAACTTCACCCAGGGAGCTCCTGTGCAGGAGTCCCTTGCACACTGAAACAGAAATCTGTGACACAAGATGGCTGCTGTATTTCTGGAGGGACTCCCTTGTGTTTCTCCTTCCCTCACGACATTCAGCCCTGCCATCCTTTTAATGCCTGACACAAACTCAAGCAACTTCTATGATGGTAAATTTTTTTAAAGGTTCAAGACACTGGCTCTCCTTGCTTTTGCAATGAACATTAAAGGCTGAGATTTTTTTCATCAGTAGCAAATCACAAACAAAACTGAATCACTTTGCCTGGACAGGACAACTAGCTAAATGCGAGTATCTTCCTTTTTACTTCATCATTACACGTCCACATGCTATAAAGGCTTTTGTCTTAATCAAAGCAGAAATGGTACAGTGGTACCATATACTAAATATATGATGGTATATTTACAAAAAAACAATTTTTGCCTTCACTCTACAACAACAAAAAACCCCACAATTAAGAGCACACAACTCCTCTTCTAGGTACATGTGGAAGACTCCACATTTCAGTGAAAATAGAGGTGGCACTGAATGCAGGAAGAGGAATATCAGGATTTTTCCAGTAAATCACAGTATTTACTACACACTATGTGAAAAAGACTCTTTTTTCAACACATAAATCTATGACTATATGTATTCTGTGAAACAACGTCAGTAATTTTCATATACCAGGGAAAACAGAGCAGCTGGTAACTTAAGGTTTGTTATATTTGCATCCTATGTTTTCACCAAAAGTTTTACCATTTATTTTAAGATATATTTTCAAAGGTCTGGACTGGAGAAAATAAAGTGGGTCCTGTGGCATGTAGATTAGCCTTTAGAGACTTCGGTTGCCAACTCTACCTGATGACTTAAGGGAAACAGTCAATCTCATTTTACTTCCCATGTGTGCAGACTGGTAAACCACCATACAAAGTGGCTGCATAATCAGCAGTCTCTGCTCCGGGACTAAAGCAACAAGACAAACACAGATCAAACGCTTTATGAAGCCGCTTGCACAACACCTGGTTACTTACATATGACAGTAACTGATGGTTTAAGTACCCTTTAATTCAGAAAAATAGGTTCAGAATATTTGGGCTGAGTTTTTTTTTTATTTTTCCTTCCAAGTAAAAGCATGTGCACAACCCTCCTACCTCCCAAACTATTCAACGAGAAAGAAAAAATAAACCCTCAAAACTTCTGGTAACCTTTTCATGAAAAAGATCAGTAATTTCAAATACCATGTTATTACTGATATCCAAAGCAAAATTTGTTTGTACAGAGGGACACATTCATTTTGTCTCACTATCGTGCTCCACTTGCATAGGATTTGTAAGAGGAGATATGCATGTTATACAGAACCAGACACAGTTCCTTAAAAATCATATTTATAAGCAAAACAGGGGTTGAAACATCTCATTAGCTAGGAAGACTAAACGGTTTTCAGGATTTCTCAAGCCAAGTTTAATGCTTCATCCTGAGTTCTGAAAAATGAGAATACATACACCTCGAAAGACATCAACTAGGAAAATGAGCATTTTGTACGGCTTATTTTGCCACCAGTAATCCAAAGCACACTTCAAACTTCTCATGCACTCTGAAATCCCACAAATCTCTTAACTTTCTGTGTGCATGTCTTAGGTATTCAAAACAATCTCCCTTGTAGCTAACTACTAGGGAGAAAAAGAGGTGAAGGAGGAAAGTCAGCCAATATGTATCTTCTAAAGTTAGTCTGAACTCCTGTGGACCAGAACTCTATTAAACATCAATTACAGCTGTTTAATTACTTGGAGATGTTGTGTATAGAAGTTACACTAGTCTGAATGCCTTTACTGTGTTTTCTAAATTGCATCCTGTTGGAATTATTTTCAGCTGAACCCTAACACAGTTTCTTTCAGCTGCAGTAACTGGCCTAGGAATAATTACAACATCCGTAACAGTTTCACCACTAAGTTATTATGCACTTGAGCTTAATTCAAAATTTAATTTCTATCTGAGAACTGATAACATTGGAAAATTCACTTACAGGAACCACTGCATTTTGTGCTAGCATTCAGTATCAGGAAATGAACATTCCTTCCTTACTTTGCAATTTGTTTTCTGCATGAACACTCCAAATAATAACAAGATTTGCAGTGTGTTCTTGGATTATAGCACTCAGCAGGGATGCTTTGGTTTTGGTATTAACAATCATTACAATCTGTTTCCTTCAAATCAGTGGTGCCCTCACTGCTTATAAAATTTGCTGTTCAGCATTTATGCCACTTATTTACATTTCAGATTTTATTCAGACTGGAGTAGGAAAATCGTTGCATCAATTTCAACTTCTTCCAGATCTTCACTCTCTGAAGTCTCTGTATACTTAATAAATTACACTGTATTGCAAAAAATACTTTTCTTTCCTTCACTTCCTCTCTGATGTCCCCAGCTTACGCCCAAGCAGATCTGCTAACAAAAAAACCCCCAAAACCAACAAACCCACACCCAAAAAAGAAAAAAAAAAAAGTGCAAGATGACCTAACCTGGAAAAATAGATTACAAGATTACAAGTGAAGCATTTCCTTAAGAAAGAGGGAATCTTTAAATTTTGGGCTGTGTCACTTGATAGAAATGAAACTAGAACTCCCCTTTGCATTTTATTCTTCTCATTTGTGTGTTATCCTTATACTTAATACTACTGCTAAACCGAAATAATGCTTGGTCCTTATACTTTAAGCTTCATCTTCAAATCATACGCTATTACTTACACTACTTTCAAAAAAATTGCTGGGATCCAGCTTTATACTTGTTTTTGTTTTACAGATACAGGAACCAAGGTGAGAGATGCCCACAAGCATAAAGCACTGGGTAATCTGAACAGATAAGCCAGAGGTAGCTCTGCATGAGCTGACTCACATAAAATGCAGTATAGCTGGATTAATGCAGGTTCAGCCTTCCTGAATATTACTGGAAGTATCAGAAACGGGATTCAAACTAAATTTTTCATTTATAATTATGCACTCTAGCCATAAAACAAAGGCTTGAATAGGGTAGCATTCCACAATTTTAGTTTTGCCAAACTTCTAATGCACTTGCATGAATCATTTAGCCTTTCCTGGTCTCATTTTATCATTTCCTTTTTCTCTTTCACACAGGATCCAAGATGTCTTTAGTATTAGATATTCATTCTAAAACGATCAGATAAAAGGAACAATAAAAATACAGTGGACAGCTATACCATTTACTAAGTATATGTCAAATATTTTACCCAATAACACTTGCAATCTCTAACTCTTGAACCTAACCACTTACTTCATATGCTCCAAAATCTTGTAAAAGACAAAAAAAATTCCAGCGCACATAACAATAGATTGGTCAATCTACAGAACTACTCACACCTATGTTGAGCAATGAAATTGAAATTACCATCCTTTTACTTCCATTTACATATCAAAAGTATTTTGTCCTTACAAATCCAATTCTTATTGCTGTTGCTATAGTAAAGTATACTTTCAACAGAAACAAAGTTCTCTTCTTGATTTAGGAATAATTCAATTAAATCTGATTTGGGCTGACAGGAATGTCTCCTTTTTTAAAAACAAGGTTCCTGCTGTCATGAGTTCTCCACTTCAGGATTACAATCTGGAGTGATTTATGCAAATGCTCAAAATTTCTCTGCATGATATATGCTTTCTTTTGGTAGGGGTTCACAAATTGGATTTTATATGTCAAATATTGAAAAGGAAAAACTGAAACAGGTCAGTGTTTTAAATGTGATTGATTTCTTCAAAGGAAATGGGTGACATGATGCATTACTGCAATAAGATACTCATATTTCTGTTATAAATCATAGGCTTCTGCTAGGCCTTTTTCAACTGGAAGTCATGCAAAAGTATCTTGAACTGCTGCAATGGGAACTTTCCATAAAAACTTTCTTTTTTATAATATGTTATTTTTCCCTCAATTTGCTTTGACAGATGAACTTCAGGTGTGACTGTTACTTTGCAAAAAACACTCAAGTCTAGAAGGTATTATTGGTAAATCACATTCTTTTTTTTTTTTTCCCAGTGAGAAAAAACTGTGGAGTTGAAATGCTTCACAAATGCTAGCCTATGGCTGGTATCATTAAAAAGTGTAATACATGACAACCTTGATTTGGATTATTGGGTGGATGTTCTTGAAAAATAAACAATCCTCTCTCCTGCACTGAACCCCACATTCTTTTACTTTTTTACCCAATCATGATCAGTAGTCTTTCTATGCTACAAATAGTCAAATGGGTATTAAATTCAAGCAGCATGTAAGAATGTGCAATAGTGGACTCAAACTCTTCACATAAACAGCCCAGAAAGCAAGTTCTGAAGCAGCATTAACTAGTGACCTAAGTGACATTTGGTAACCAGTCCTGACTTACAGCTCAGTTATCAAAAAGACTGTAATGAAGAACTGTAAAGGGTAATTCTGTGAAAGAAAAACAACAACAACAACAAAAGGAGTTTGGGGAAGAATGCCCAGCTTGGCAGGTTTATAGACTACTTTTGCAGATAGTTAAAAAAACCCTATTAAAAATTATATGTGTGTGTCTGCTTCAGCTGAGGAATATATCTGAAACTGTTTTAGCTGTGTCCACCGAAAATATTTTTATATGGTACCAGACTGTTCTGTGTCATCTGAATGGACATATATGTGAATAAGCGAGTTACAAGGACTGTACAGCAGTATGGTAGTAAAGGACCTAGGCCTCACTGCTTATATTACCCCATACAAATTTCCATGTTCACATTAACCTAGATCAACTGCTTATTCTAAACAGCATTGCAACAACATATTCTTCACATTCTTTTCACAGGGTGAAACCTGGTTTTGGTTATTAAACATGACAAATCTTGCCCCCATGTCACTTTTATTAATTATGAAAAGCTCCTTTAATAGTTTTCCTTTGCACTTCTCACCTTAGCAGCTGGAATTGTAGAGATGGTAACTCCTTCCTTTGCATTAGCCTAAGCGTAGCTTGCTGAATATCAGAAGAGAATAGCCAACTTCTGTCATTTGAACAAGGAGCATCAACCAGTACCTACACAATAAATAAGAGCAAATAAGACAATTCACTATAAGGATACTCACTTTCTGAACAGTTTGCCAAAAATCTACTCAACTTACTTTTGCAAATACTTAGAGCATCCTTTTTATTTTCCATTTTAGGTGCAGAAATGATCTACTTACTATTTTGAGATGGTTTTATGGAGTTATTGGGGGTGGGGAGATAAGAAATTACTGCTCCAAAAGTACTCTCTACCTGATTAGCTCTCACTTGTTCCCCCCCCTTCCTGATTACACATTATGCAAAGAACACTGCTGCAAGGTCTTCAGAATTCTCTACCAAGGCTAAATGGGTAACATCATCTAACACATGAATAAATGCATAACAGGCTTCATAAAGTGATTCCTGAGGCTCTGCAAATCCTGTACATGACCTTGGTCCCCCTTGGTTTTTGTGGGGGCCAGAAAAAAAAGAAAATTAAAAAAAGAGCGACATAGGAAGAAAAAGCAGCAGAATGCAGAAATATAATTTGCTAATAAGTAATAATGTTACCTTGTCATATAATTCAGGCTTAAGATCTCCGATCTGTCTACCATCCAGTTTAGAGACTGTTATTAAGTTAATCAAAGGATACGGGATGAAGGATTCTATCGTCTGTTTCAACCATCTTGACCTCAAGTCATCATATTCATTACAGTGAAACTGACCTTAGAAAATTTAAAAAAATGAAGTAAACACCCTAAAATAAGTCTTTATGTTTTTTTCTGTTCTTTTTTTTTTTTTTTTACAAATATAAGGCGCTACACTGATTTCAGAAGTTCTACTGTTTTGCCATGACTGCCATAGAGTTTACACCTCATGCGCTTATGTTATTGCACATTTTATAACACTGCTGAATTTTTATAAAGCTGAGTAAATTTCAACATGCTCCTACAGAGCAATCCATAAATATTTACTAGCAAATATATACTGTAGCAATAGACTTCCACAGTAAAACAAACTTTAAACATGATCCATATCCAAAGACAAGTGCTAAGTGAACGCCTTTCTGGGCTCCTTGAGCCACTGTCTAAATGAAGTACCTGCTCCTTATTAATTAATTAACTGCCTTTTAAATAAATAAAACATCAGTTTTGCATATCCTAAGCTGAGCAGTCCAACCTGTTACTTATTTGAAATTTAAGCTGTGTTTTAACATAAGAGGTTTGGTTGCACTTACTTTTAACAATGTAGCCAGAGTAGTTACACCTTCAGAAGAAACACTGCTGTTGCTTGTACCCAGACCAGAAACACAGCACAATACTTTTTCCTCTTAGTCCTGTTTTCTAATTTAATAAAATTTTTATTTTCATGCTTCCACAGGCTGTCCTACACCATGTTTGCCACGCACAATATGGTACATCTTAGCATTCACTGAGGTATATAAAGAATCAACTTCCTCACATCTTTGTTTCTCAGCAACAATTTCATATCTTCAGAAGCAGCCATGGGATAAAAGTGGGTTTTTTCCAACCTTTTGAAAGGGCAATCCACATTTAATTTACCTCATTGGTATCATTCCTCTAGAAGAGGGAGGGAGAACTAGCTGTAATCAACAGGTGCAGGTGGTTATAATAATGGTCTCATCAGTAAGAACATAAGGTGCTGTGAACATTTTGAGACAATTACTACCCAAGCTAACATATAAACTTGGAAACAGCAATCACAGCTTGCTTTAACTCCCTGGCCTGGAAGAACTGAGCTGCTGCTTGCTGTTGCTTTCTAAACACTGTGATTATCTTAGTGCCCTTCTGCAACATCTAGGTAGATTGAGACACAGAGCTTATTAAATACTGATATAGACCAATTCCTCATTATGAGCTTTCTCCCTCTGCCTAGACCTTGCACGTTTCATTTGTTATGCTCCATTTTACATCAGTACATTTAAATTTACTTATACTATTTGCACAGCTACTCCACTTTTGTCTGTCAGTCTGCAGTAACCTATATTTAAATAAATACTGCATTTTTCATCCTCTTTAAGGTAAACAGACTTTCATAAAAAATCTTACTAAACAGCAAGGAACTACTTAGAATATAAATATAAATTGTTGTTTGGGTTTTTTTTGCCCCCAATCCAAATCTTGTACAGAACACAGGCACAACTGAAATAGCCCAGGCACAGAGCCAGGGATCAGCTTCTAAAAGCACCTCAATACATTACCTGGATAGGCACACTGCAGTATAGCTATTGATTTACCCCCTGGGGCAGCACAGAGATCCAAAACATCTTCCCCATCTTTCACTTCTAATGCCAGCACTGGCAGCAGCGAAGCAGCATTCAGGAGATAATACTCTTTCAGTTTACCAGCCTGGTGCTTTTGTGCAGGGAATCTCCCAGGAGTTCTCCTGATGTAACACTTCAGCAATGCCGGAATATAGGGCAGAGGTCCTTGAAAGGCAGGGTGATATCCCTTCACACCCAAGGTGTTCTCTAGTTCAGAGGACTGGCTGAACTTGTTAAGCAGGATGGCGTACTGCCAGCACAATGGGTATGTGAGTACATCTCTAGATTGAAAAAAAGAAAAGCTATTTAATAACTTGGCAAATAAAATGATCCTTCCATAGTATAGGAAGCCTTTTCTTACATAAGGGTAACAACCTCACCATTGGATGATTCTGGTACAATCAAAAAAGGAATCATTTTGATTAGATACGATTAAGAAAAGTATGCAGGAAAATAATTTTAATTTCAAGCCACCGTTTTCTCTAATTATTGCATTTAAAACACTAACTTCTTCTAAAACAAGATGTTCCCTATTTTCCCTAATTATTTAACAAATGGCTGTAGAATTTATAAATCATGAAGCATAATGGTCTTTCTGACCATAAAGCACTTCCCTAGGGACAAAGAACAACTGTAATATTAGTTGTAAATATCACAACATAAAGAATCACATTGGCTTTGCAATGGTTATTCCAGCCAACACCATAAAATGCAGTTTTTACAAGCGTTCTTTTCTAAATTTTGTTTTATGTTCTGCAAACATTGAGCCAGAAAAACTTAAACCAATAAGATATGCCTGGAGATAGTAAAAAAGCAGTGCTTATATGGTAAGAACACGCTTGCTCATATTTCAGTTCACTTTTTCAGACCTTTCTTACATGGAATTCCCCCATTTTCTCTTTAAACTTCTCTCAGTATTTTTTCATTTAGCCTCAAAAAGTACTTCTCAGGCATATCCACTGCCTAAAAGAGAAATACGCATTGATCCAGCCTAAAAGAGTTTTTAAGTTAATTCACTTAAACTAATGCTATACATCTATGCTGTTTTTTAATTTTTTTTTTTTTAACAATGGAGACACTTATTTTAAACTACTTTTTAATCCAAACAGGCTAAACCAAAGAGGTCACTCAGACGAATCACACAGTTTATGATACTCTGAACACGTAAGATGATTTTTCCCTTCAAAGTAACGTGGCACTGATCATGGGAGCACTCCTCATGCACTTTAGGTCTAAGTCAACTGATTTTGTTCAAATCCCTGCTGAAAAGTATATAAGCTAAGCAGTGAACTTGTCCAGAAGGGCTCTTCTGCTGGATTTCCTATGAGCAACATTTTCCTATTTTCCAGCTAGCAAGGAAGGGAAGATGTCTTCTCTCAATATCACAGCCAGTTCTTTAGCAGCTGTGTAATCAAGGCCCAAATTAAGTGATAGCCTTTTCCGTACATGTTGCTAATATTCAATTTCTTCTGATGAAAGAAATCAGGGGATGTCCTTCTCTTCTAACATCTTTGTCCCAGTCTCTCAAGATAAGATAAAGCTGTAGGAAAAAAAACAAACCCTAACAGCAGCTGTTAAGTATAAAGGGATGCTTTTTGGACCACATTTTTACAAAACAGTCAACAAAGACATAAGATGGCAGTCCTCTTACAGTGCATATGCATACAGAAGAACAGAACCTTCATCACGTCCAAAATAATAAAGTCAATGAAAAAAAAAAAAATTCCAAGTTTAGGCTTCTGTTACTTATTGCTTTTACGATAGTTCTACGCTGAAAACAAACTGAACCAGTTGTTACAGTCCATGACTGTTTTCAAAGTTATTTTATGAAGCACTTAAAAAATAGCAGAACTTCTCCTCTGCCTCCCCCAGCTCCCCAAAACAGACCTGACACTGGTCCATATATGTCCCAGTTCCGTTGTGTACTGCTTCTCAAAATGATCCAAAACAACTTGACAAATCTGCTTTTGAGGTTTCCCTTTTGTTTTATTTTCCAGCTTCAGAAAGAGAAGGAAAAAAGAAAAGCAGTAAAAACAAACAAATGAAACCTTCCCTAGTTCTCATTAGAATTATTAAAAGAACATTTTATCAATTTAAATCAACTTAGTATCAGTGATACTAGGATGCTCAAACATCAAGGTCACATCATACATGTGATCAAGACGTAACAGAAATTTCAGAGAACAAACTAGTTAAGCTAGCGTACTCTCTCTGTCCCTACCTGCGAAGAGGTCATTGGAAGCTTGCTGATAATACTCCTCCATATCCACTATGCTAATAATACAGTGGTTCCTGGGACTCTAATATACCAGGAGCAAAATAAGCAAGGCGTGATTATGATCCTGCATTACGATCACCTCTGCCAAGATGTACCCATGTGCTTAAGTAAAAGAGATAAATTAATTTGAAGCATTGTGGAAGTCAGCTGGAGTTGAGCCACAAAGCACTGCAATAACTAATTTATTCCAGGAATAAGGAAAAGAAAAAAAAAAAAAAGTCGGCTATACTTTTGGTTCTTTTTTTAACCTATGAAAATTTTGTATTTTATTTGGGGAGGGGGGGGAAGAACTTTTAGTTTCTAAGCAAACTCGTGCTACTCACAAGGAAAACCCCGAAGGCAAGCACTAGATTTTGCCGGACTCCCCCCCGCAAGGACAGGCAGCAGCCCTCCCCTCCCCTCCCCTCCGACCACCCCGCTACCCGTCCTCCTGCCTCCCCTTCCCGCCAAACACCGCTCCCCTCTCGACGGCAACACCCGGCAGAAGGCAGAGCCCGAAGGGGCCGCCAAGCCGCCGTCGCCTCTCAGCGAAACGCGGCGGTGCCTTCGCGGGTCCGGTTCCTCCCGCTCCGAGGCGAAGCGGCTCCCGCGCGGGCGGGCAGCGCGGCCTCACGGCGGGACGCAGCGGGGCAGCGCCGCCGCGGGCCGAGGGGCCGAAGACGCGCACGCTGCTCGCAGCACGGACGAGGGGGTCACAAACCGGGTCTCACCGTTGCGGAGCGGCACCCCGGCGCTGCTCACCGAGGCCCTACCGAGCTCTTCCTGCAGCTACCGGCGCCCCCGCAGCGACAAAACACCCCAAACCGCCAACGCCGCCCTTTCGACCCGAGAAGCCCCGCTCTCGCCCCTCCGCCCCGCCCGCAGGCGGGCGCCGCGGCCCCCCTCGGGCGGAGGAGAGGAGGGGCCGCCGGCGCCGGCGGAGGGAACTACTCCCGGGCCGCGCCGGAAGGAGCCGAGCGCCAGCCCGCTCCGCTTCCGGCTGCCGAGCCCCAGCCGCGCCGCTGCCCCTCGCCCCCGCCTCACCTGCTCCGAGGCCCGGGCGGCCGCTCGCCGCGGCAGGAGGGCGGCCCCGCGGCGGGGGAGCGGCGGCGGCGGCGGCAGCCGGGCCAGCGCCCGCGGCAGCCGCATGGCCGGTGTCGGGCGGGGCGGCGGGAGCGGGGCGCCCCCTGGCGGCCGAGGGGGGCAGCTCCCCCCGTGCGGCGCCGCCGCCCTCCTCGTGTCCCGTGGGTCCCAGGGGGTGCGGGGGGCGGGCTGAGGCGGGCTGGGTGGTTTCTTGGATTTTGGGTTGCGTTGTGGTCTTTTTTACCGTGGGAGGCCGTACTGTCCTCCAGTCTCCTCTGCCTCTCCAGGAGATAAACCAGGACTGGGCAGTAACTGGACCCTCCGTTAATCCATTTACAAACCTGATGCTCGCCCCAGAGCCCGCTCCAGGTGCTGCCGCCATCCACGCCACCACCGCCAGACCTAACGGCTTTTCACCGGTCCTTAACGCCTGGCTGGTCCCGGTTTATGCAGACTTTGCAACTGCTATTCAGCTGCTCAACAGCCTCCTCTAAACCACACTGGAAATCAGCTCTAGCATAACCCGCAGCTACTGCAAAAAAAAAAAAAAAAGGGTAGAAACTTATGACTTATTCACACAAATGTCATACACACGTTTTCAGGTAACCCGTTCTCTGGGAACGGTAACCAGGAGAACCACCAGACACCAGTTTGCCAGCTGTAACTGTTTTAGCAGCGCTCTAATCTGAGGCTGCCAACATGCTCGGGCAGTTCCTCTTCTGATCGCTTCGTCTGAACAGCACCACGGAGACCTGCGAGCTCCTCCGGTGAGAAAGGGCATCTTGCTCTGTTGGCCATCTCCTGCTGCAATCGTCATGGCCTAGCAAAACAAAGTCGCCACGTACCCTCCCTCTCTCAAATGCTCACTTGTCCATCAGCATTTGCTGACTCCTTCAGTAAGAGCAACCCCTGCGGAAACAGCAAGTTTGTTTAACAGTAGTTTCGATTAAAGTCTGACCACGCAGCTTCTGCGCGCTGAAACCGGCCTCTGAAATCCAGACTGGAAAGGGGTGCAAAGGTAAAGGCAGGAGTGCTATCGTACAGATAAATATTTGAGTTTCGGGCACCGACTAATGAAGACTAAGAACGTTTATGCAAACCTCATGCAAATTATCATCAAACTTGAAAGCTTATTTAATCTTATTTCAGTCGGGATCCTGACAAAGAGCCAGTAGGCAAAATGGAGGCCTCCTACATATCAAATGTGAAAGGAAACCAGAAAGGCTTTTTGACAAATTAGTTGTACCAACAGATACAGAACAAAACTGGTATAAAAAGTACAGTTCTCTGCGCTTGTAATTCTGCCAATACCAGTAACGTACAAGAAAATACATACAATAATTGACTTTTACCACACCAATAAAACAAAAAAGTACGCTGAACGAGTCACCTTCCCCTAAATCTAGGGCTATATTCCACTTGTAGATGGTGCCGTCAGTGTTGATTGATGTGTCTGAAACCAGTAAGATTTGCAACGCATGAGAAGCAAAGAAAGGACTTCAGTTAAACAGTTTGTTCACTAGCAGACGAACGGCAACAAAACAGTATACAGGCACCTGGAACGTCTATCTCTCTCACGTGCTGCTGAAGAGATGGATTGACTCTAGGGGGGATTAACTTCAGTACATTTTGCAAGGCAGGCTACTGTTCTTCTTAATAAAAAGCAATCCAAAACTATGCCATTTCTGTCACCTAAGCAGCTATGCTTGCCATGGTAAGTGACCATGTGCATGCCCAGATGCCCTGTTAAACCACAAACCACAGGCTGTATCTCATTTCTGCAAAATCCATTGTATCTCTGCAACTCCACTATAACCTCAGTCCACAATTCTCTTAAGCTAACGCATTTCCTTTTAACCTAAGTTACCTTATTTCAAACTTGTGTTTTCTAAGCATGTCCTTGCATTCAGGAAAGCAAAGGAAGAGGACACAAGGTACGCCCTATTGTCCCCTGATACTTTCAGAGAGTGGAGGACGGATGAAATGTCTTAAAATTAGCGAGTCAATATTCAGAAATACCACCACCAGCACATCAACATCCTCCAAGCCTAGCGAACAGAAAAGACAGGCCATTACTGTGAATTTCACTGTTTAGTTTCAGGTGTCCACAGCTCCTGGAGCAAGCACAAATTGAGTCTTCACCTTCACATTATTATACAGTAATTTAGAAATACACAAGCAAACAATATTCTCCTTGTTTGTTCTATTAAGACAGACTTAGCAAAAGCTTGCTAGGTTTTATGGAGATCAAGGTCATGGACAGCATGACTTTTAGGATCAAAAATATGTAGATTATAAGATCATGTAAATTAATACTATTGGGATGTAGTACTTTTTGGGAAACTTTTTTAAGACTCTATTTTTCACATGATAAATTTTAGGACACTGCTTTTTGCAGTAGCAAATGCAAACATGGTGGGAAGACTGACTAAGCATCAGTTTGACGTCTGCAAAATCTACTACCTTCTGAAGAAAATTTTTATTTGTATGTATACACTTCAAAATCCCAAGTCTCCTATTCTACTTCAGTCCTTCAGTCTATCATCTAGTTGCTTATCAGTGAATCATTATTTCAGTAGCACTGCTAGCTTATTCAGGCTCACCTGGCTTTGTTGGCCTTCACAAGTTTAACCCACATACTCCACTTGATGCAATGACTTAATTTCTTGTTACTCATCCTCACTCAACTTTTCCCTCTCTCAATCTTTCCACTAGCCCAGCAGGAGGAGAATTTGAAGTGATGTTAAATTCATATTCACTGCAGAGTATACATAGATTGCTAACCACTCCATGGTCCACTTTCCTAAAATCTTCTGGAAAGCATAGATTTTGTTACCATAGGGCAGTTGACAGAGCAATCCTAAGTAAGAAGATACAGCTTATGTGAACAGTAGGGGGAGAAAATAGAAAAAAGAAAAACCACCACCAAACCACTCCCAAAAACCATCACAAAACCAACCAAACAACAAAAAGATTCTTCTGTCCCAAGATGTCTCAAATTACACTTACTTTGAAAATATAGTTCCTCACTCCATTTACAGATGCATCTATTGAAACACTGTGGGGTACATTCTGTTCAAAATAGTAAAGTACTCTAAGTTGAATGAATTCCAGAAGCTAGGAAGCTAACAGACAGTATGGCAAAGTTAGTGGGTAGCATCCTGAAGTTACAGTACTAAGCTCTTAACTAAAATACTAGAATATCTTAGTGGAAAAAATACCATTTGAATATTATTTAAAGAAAAAAAAAACCCTACAACCTATGCTGCTTGCTTTGTTACTGTCCATCAATCTTTTCTAATGTGGCATCATTATATCCAAAAATAACTGTTCTCAGGAAATATACTGGTTTCTACTGGAGAAGAAAATTGTCATGAGACCACTCCTGGCAGTCTTATTTTAAAAGTCATCTAAAATAGCAATACTGAGAAATCCATTTTTAAGTGACAGATGGGCCTCCAGGGGATGGAGTTGCGGTTCTTTGAGTTTCAGGGGAAGGATAATCACCACAGCCTTTATAAAGCTCATATGGAATTCACAGCCCAGAAAGTGAGGGAGAACATGGGCTCAAAGCCTGTTGCACAGGGGCTTCCGCAGCCCCACTGATAGCCAGTGGGGTGGTGGATGTGCTGGAGGATTGCCAGTTGCACTTGCCTGGCAGGGCTCTCTGTGGGTGCCTTGCTGCTTCCATCTTGATCCTCATAACCAGGGCTCACAAGAGGGCCATTAGAAAGCTGGCATCAGCTGTCTTTTGTAGGTAATTCTTTTAAAGCTTTCCAATTCTCCAGCAGGACTGTGGAATTTAAATAGAAATCTCACAAGATTATCAAATAGCTTCCTCTAAAATCACAGTGCTTTTCTCTCGCCTCAATATGAGTGCCCCTCACTGTGCATTATTTACAGGGACAGACCACGTCACAGGCATGAAACTAAACCTAAGGGATATCAAATATACCTACTTTTAAGAATACAATTATAGTTACTATTTTCTATTTAAAACCTTTAAATCTCTGAGTAAGGTCCTTCTGTGGATTCTAGTTTTGGCTAAAAAGGAAGACAACAATGAGAATGACTTATTTTGAAGCACTGATTACCTTTCACACTAATTCAGCTCATGAAAATTACTATTCCTTATCTTAGAAGATACGTTTAACTTACCTTTAAAATATTTTTTCTAAAATGTATTTAAAATCTTGCACATAGATAATGCAAAATGTTCTGCTTACATAGCACATTTCTGTGTTCTTACCACTCATGTAAGTACAAATACTTTGAGCTGAATGCACTGATATATTTTGAAAGTGATGTTATTGACAATGAAAAGCATCAGAACCTGATGAAATCTTCTAATTTGTGCAATAATTATTACCTCTCAACTTACAACTGTGCAATTTATAACCTGTCAAATAAGTGGACTATCAAAGCACTTTATATGTATACATATATACATAACTTAGTGCCAATCTATCAATATATTCTAAATTTGACCACATTGCAATTGAAAAATATGCAAAGATTCTGTCTATAAGGTCTCTGTTTTGTACATTTTAGCAATGTAAATGAGACTTGCAGCCATTAAACATTTATGACTATACTTGCTTCCAAAAAATTGTAAATTTATGGTAATATGGGAAACATGTTGATGCTGTGCATTAGTTTTATTCTATACATAAATGTCACCTTGAGCAAATAAAAGGTCAAGGTAGTATAAATTACTGAAAAAACTACTGTAGTAAATAATTATAGAGCATATTAATAAACGAAACTGTATGAAACATTTTTGAGTACTTTGGTCACATATTGGTAAAATTTATTTTAAAAGCAGAAACAAAACTGATACATGTGTCCACACACACAACACACATAACACAGATTTCACATGTAAGTATCAACATCTTACATTTCAGTTTCTCAGATTTTGTTACCGCAGCAGTATATAGCTTTATTTTTAATAAAGACTTCCATTAATTTATTTTAGATAGGTGTTAAAATAAAAGGGTAATACTTTCCTAGAAACTGAAGCTGTAAAAAAAATAAGTCTGTGAAAGTAGAGCATTTAAGCCGAAAACTTTAAGTGGTAACATAGCTAAAGATAATAAGATTGAGATTGCACGCAAACTTTTATGCAACCCCCCTCCACTTAATATTGTGTTTGTCTGAAGTGAAAATGCCTAAATCCTGAGGATAATCAAACTGAACCATGTTACACTATTAGAATACAACAAAAGTATTCTCATGGTGACAGTCACATACAAATGGTTTCATCCTTACGCTAAACTAGCAAACTTGGAATATTCCTCTCCACCCATTCCAAACTTAATATACATAAGACTGAGGGTTTTTTCCCCCCACTCAAACATACTCTTTAAAAATCTTAATTAATAATTTCGTTTTGATTAATGTGGTAGACATTTATTTGTGCAACTCATTGCCATAAGTGGTATATGGCAAAGATTTCTAATGTCAAAGTGCCAAATATATACATTGCATTGTTTTAACATTTACTAAAATCATTTGGTAATACCATGTTATGGAAGACTGAGAGCGTAAAAGAAAATAATCAAGTACTGCTACTTCAAAAAACCTTTGAATGGGGGTTTCATCCTTGCTGTAACTAAATGGCATAATGATATACCTTTACACAATATATCAATGGTTGTCTCCAATGTAAGAGGAAAAACATTTAAATAAGAATATAACCAATTGTAACAGTTGTTGTTTATGTATCACTTGCATGTGATTTTTTTAATGTAAAATTAACACATTACATGGAAGCATTATATAAGTCCTTAAAAATCTGTGGTTTCTTTAGTTTTCAAGATGGTGTTTTAGTATTATCAAGATTAAAAACTGCTGGAGCTTATCTGCATACCGGTTGATTCAGTTTTCCATTAAAATTGATGACTGAATTAGTGCGAAACTTTTACTATGTGCAATTTTCTTGTATGTTGTAGCAGACCATACAATATTCAGCTCTACTTTTTCAACTGCATTTATTACCTATGCCGAACTCAGTTAACAAAACAAAGAAAACAACACGTAAGAAAACATTCAGACAATCAAATATAATTAATTTTGTATAAAATGTCTTTAACTTTCCTTTCTACACCCCCCCCCCTTTGGGTTGTCAGAAATATGAAATATGCATCTGGTAATGTAATCCCTAGTAAGAGATATTGCTACTGTAAGAGAAATGTAAGTCAAACATACTCTATTTGTATGTATTTGACTATCAGCTTTCTAATACTTTTTAGGTATTTTATTGGTAGTAGGTATGCGTGTCCACTCAAACATTCAAATAATTTTATAAAAAGTTAGAAAAATATACTCAATATTTGTTGCATAACCTTCCTATAGTCACCCTATCATACATGAATCTTAAAAAATGCATTAGAATCACTTATTAGCTGCAAAAATACCAACCACTGCACAGTATGTGGAGAAAGGTCTTGGTGAGAATGTACAATCCGGTATTATGTGATCTTGAAGGTATTTTTCTTCAGGTTTACAGCTATGTATTTTCACAAGTAAATCCAATAAATACTCAATACCATGTTCACATGAGCATCCATGGACACATAGACCTTCCTCGATTTCATGCTAAATCCTGAAGAAGAGCTGGTGATGTGAAAAGTAGATGATAAAGTCTGATCAACTAAGTACAATAGAATGAACTCCATGTTTAATTGTCACCAAGTTATTTCGCAACAAGCTGATAGAGGGTCATTTTAGAAATTTTTCTTCAAGGGCAAAAAATGTTTCTGATATAATTTTTTGATTTTGTTTTTTAAATGTTATTTGTGTTCCAGTTAAGCAATGACATCATGGGTATCACTGTTGGGTCTTTGGCGTATAGTCAGCGGGGGCAGAGGCTTTCCGTAGAAATCTGTATAAGAAATGCCAGAGAAGAAAAACACATTAATCTGTCATTTACCATCTCCCTTGCTTAAAGGATTTTTAAATAAGGTAAATTCTTGCTTCCTTAATGAAAGCTAGGTAGCCTACAAGTTTAGAGCTAATTCCTACAAGCAACTTTCAGACAGTGCTAATCAGTGTCTGGAGGTGTATTGGCCAAAACAGGTTTTAATTACGTTTTTATTTAATTATGTTATACATGCATCAGCATTTGCAAGATTAAGCCCAAAGGTGATCTGTAAACATCCCTAAAAAGAGGAAATGAGACATCCAAAGTGTGCAAATAACAAATGAAAAAATGAAGTATCAAAATTTGAATATTGCTGTAGTCAAGTCTGCATTGCAATAAAGTTTGCTATGCAGCATCCAAAATTTTGGGACCATCTATGCACGGCATCTATGTTGAAAGATATACTAACTTCCTAAAAGAACTATATTAAGAATTTTTAGATAAAAGTGCAACATTTCCTTTTGGCAGTAACGGAGTTTAAAGTAGTAAAATTGTTCAAGACAAAATTAAGTACACCAGCAGAGACTAACAAGTATTCTCAAACATTTGTAATTGATATAAAAGAAAAAAAACCATGTAGACTGGTACATGCAAAGAATTTCACAAGCAAAATAATGTCATGAAAGATGGTAATAGGAAACAGGTAGAAATCAAGAAAAAAATAAAAGCAGCTTTTTGAAGCATTCAGATCTCAGTTTTGTTTATACAGACAACCTCCTTCCCAACAAAGCCTTGATAGCCTGCCAACACAAAATTCAGCTTTAATCATAATTTTCCAAGAAAAATGTATTCCACTTGCTCTACATATGCAACAACTTGTGTTAAAATTGCATTCCTGAGCTAAAATTAATAAAAGCAAGCAAGCTGGATAACATTAAGAATATGTGTACCAGCCTGTAGGATCAAGGTTTTCGTTATCCTCACATTTAATCAGTCAAATAACAACACTTTTATATTATTGTTGTAAATTTTTTGATTTTAATAGAGCTAATTCAATGTTACAGCAGCATGTGAAAAGCGACAAAACTGCAATAAATAATTATAGGGTAAATGGAAACCTGTACAATGGATATTTTTATTAGTTTCTTGAGGTCTGGCAGATGACTTTAAGATTGGCAGACAATTTTACTTCCTATAATGAGAGAGATTTATCATTCTTGCAAATGTGTCCTCTAGTGACAATAAATAGACACTCATTACCTAGTGTTGTGCTAGAATCATTAGCATGACTGGAAAAATTGCAGTTTTTAGTGAAAATAAATGTATAATTAAAGATTTATATAATTGACTCTACTGCCTGTTAACTCTGCCTAAACATCCAACATAATGTTCTCTGCTAAGAATAGGACAAAAATGACTCAATATATACACTAAATAGCTTGCTTACCAACATTTAAATTTTTCAGTTTGCACATCAAATCATTAAGACAGATTTATGTCTCTGAGAACACCTAGCATTAAAAACCAGACCTTTGGAGGCTGTTTCAACCTCACAATACACTAATTTTATGTATTTCAGCAGCAAGGTCTACCACATATCTGTGACACTTCCAAAAAAATAATTTTTAAGACAAAACCAAATGAATAACTGCCATCCTAACTGACAAAGACCTGTAGTAGAATGCATGGGAATACTGAGAAGCACCTGTTCCTGTGTTTTTTCCAGGGACTAGCAGAAATGAACACTACAAAAAGTCATATCTGTTTTGAATCTTAAGGGGATTGACTTACATTGAGGAGCTATCAAATGTTTCATTGATATACTCTTGGACATAGAATTTGAGAGTACTCCTGAAAATAACCTCTATGTATAACCAGGCTCCTTAAACTTTTAAAAGCAGACTGTTAAATACTTTTTTCTTTCCTTGCTCTTATGGACACTAACAGTTTTACCTGGAGTCCTGACAAAACCATCTCCTAGGCATCCTACTGGAATCGAGGTTTTTCAGTCTGATCTACATGAAGGTAGGTGCTCATTTGCCTCACATACAAAGACTTTTGAGCCACTTGGCCAATAACAGTTTGTCAAAACAAATTGTTCAATAGAATGCAGTATTGTTATAGAAAACAGTGCACTTCAGAGAATCCAAAAAAACCCACAGAAAGGAAAGCCTTAGTAAAGTCCCAGCTAAAGGAAATAAATAAAAAAAGTACTTTAAGCTTTCACTGCAAATTGTACCTTCAAGCCATTTAATATCAATTAACCATGAAACCAATATGGAAAGTAGGCCTTTTTATTTCACAAAGGTTGAATGCCTGAAAAACTTTTAAAACCACCTTTGCAGTGGATTTTGGGCAAAGCTGGGGGGTGAAAAAAAAAAAAATCAAACTGGATTTATTTTTCTGCTGAAGGGACAGCCAAAAAGAAGTTGGTTTTCAGAAAGACACAATTCAGGGAATATTCTAAAAAATGGATCAAAGTTAGGCTCCACTGGTCTTAGGAAAACTCAAGTGAGTTTCCAAGCAGGAGCAGGTTCTCCATCTGCAAAATATATAAAAACTCATTGAAAAACACTGTTGCGTGACAGAAAACAGGCAAGGACAGATGGCAAGCTAAAATTGGTACAAGATGGACTTGGTAGTGTTAGGTTAACGGTTGAACTCAATGATTTTAAGGGTCCTTTCCAGCCTAAATGATTCTATGGCTCTCAAATGGTCTGAGTAAAACAACAACTACTTTAAGCAAAATAAGTAATTAATGCTCTTTGATATCAGGACCTAACTAAAGGTTTGACAATGCTGGACCATGCGTTTGAAGATCTTTTTTCATTTACAAACAGTGCTTTCCTGACAGATGTTTTCTTGCTTTCTTGGGGTTTTCTGTATCTGTGTGAATCTTGTGAGTGTCTCAAAATTCCTCAAAAAAACAAATCTCAGCGAATAGCAGGCAATGTCTTGAATTCAGCTGCAAAGTTCTGAGCACTCCAAGTTTCCTCTGATCTCAACGGTTTCAGCTCTGTTCAAGAGATCATTCCCCTACCAACATCTTTTCCATTGTTAGATTCCAAAATACTTTCATTATTATCCTTATTTTACAAATGGACTAAATTAACACAGATCTCAGGTTACTAACTTACACACCTGTGAGTAGGGAACCTAGCTTGACCTTTTTTTTTTCTCTTTGTCCCACCCATGCTCTTGCTACAAAATGCAACACCTCCCTTAGGCACAGAAAAAAATTGAGTACCACCTCTTCCCTTTCTTCCCCTCCCTACCTCTTCATCTGGCTTTTCTTTCTTGCCGCCTTCTCTCTATATGCCTTTAAAAAAAAAGAGCAAGATGGTTTTATGATTAAGACTACAAATTATGTTTTATGCACATGAATTACGCTCCTGTAAAGAATAAATATCTAGGTTTTAGAGATTTTAATTCCCTTTCAGGCATCTTTTGATTCTTTGGCAGAGAAGCTTCATGTTCTGTTCCTTCAGAACTTCAGCAGGTATGTCCACATGGTGCTGTACTACATGATAGTAGTACAATCAGTTCAAGTCAGGGTTAAGCTCAAGGATCACTACAGCCACACTGAGCTCCTTTCTCTAGAAGTTCCTCAATTAATGTTCTCTTTGTTCAATTTGTATAAGTGTTGCCATTGCTTTAGTTTGGTTATTATCCTCTCATATTACTCCCAATGTCTCCATATTCACTTCGCTTTTCAAAATTTAAAAAATAAAAATGTAAGAAAAATGAAGAAATTATCATCTAAAACTGAGAAAAAGCTGCAATATGAGCATATGAAAAACATGAAAATCTTCCATAGTCTTCCAAAAATAGAAAATAGTCATTATTTAAGAGAGAAATCAAGAATCTGCCTACTACACCTTGACATATCCAGTTATTAAACTTACTTTTCCTATCAGTTTGTGAATTTGCAGGGACACTGGCTCTTCAGGTAAAGCAGCAGATCCCAAGCTTTATCACTGACACCTCCCCTTGCAGACCAACAACCTAGTTTTCAGTTGGAAGTCTCACTACTTTTGCAATCAAATTTATGTTGGAGCTTTTCATTATAGCTGGGATTGCAGTCTCTCATTTGGAGTTGCTAATGTAATGCACTTAATTCAGAGGTGCCCACATGTCTTTAGCTTTCCTTCTCACAAGAAAACACCCCCAAATCAATGACAAAAGTCTTACAGACTATGCTTTTAAAACCATATGGAAACAGTAGCAGTGGGTAGAAGAAATTGTAGACTATCTCAAGAGGCAACACAAGCAGTCAGCTTACACACAGCAAGTTCATCTGGACGTGGGCTATCGTTCACAGAACTACAGAAATACCTGGGGCCCATTTGGGCTTAGTATTGTGAAGCGATTACCACTTCCAGATCAGATTGTAAGATCAGTGTGGAAACAAACAGGCAGCTTAGTGCAGAACCAGCCTGGATGTGGAGAAGCCACTATGGATGGCAAATTAATAAGCCCTGATGGATCTCTGCAGTCCCGCTTAGGTCTTTCTGCAGTGTCCTCTCTGCTGAGTACCTCAGACTTCTTCCAGTATCCAGGTAACCCAACTCCTGTCCCCACTGCATCAGATAATGATGAACTGTCTACATATGGACAATGGAAATATACTTTGAAATTTTAACTTTGAATGCAGTGTGTGTTTGGACTCTTAAAGTAACTGGTCCTGATACTTTTTGTTATATGGCACTTTATAATATTTAGGTGCATGCTGCTGTGCAAATAACTTCAGATCATTAATAGCTTCTGATATCCTGTGCCACTTTAAACTTTATAAGGGAATCTGAGAGAACTTATTCTTTTTAGTAAAAAAAGAAATAAGACTTGAAAAATCAAAAAGATGCTTTCTACTAAGCAAAAGTGTTAGCTTTTTGTCAGTGAAAATTGGCATTAAGAAATTAAAAAAAGATGAAGAATGAAATGAATGTAGAAGTGAATGAACAATGGAGAATGCTTTAAAAAAGTACAAAACCCCAAATATTTTCAATTACCAGCATGATGTGTTTCACCAAGAGGCTCAAGTTTTCGAAGTCTATTAAGTTTGGGAGTTCCCCAGCCAACTAAAGGAAAACAAAGACAGTCAAAACACGCCACGACTGCACTTGATTCTGATGAAAGGTATGGAAACCAGTTCTTTTTGGGAGAAATCAAAGCATTTAGAAATGCCGAAACTACGTAATATATTGTACATATGGTGAATAACGATGAAATACTTTAAAAATAGACTGATTTACTGTTAAAAATATTGATATTTTTAATCACTTTTTCATCAGTGAGTAGTCAAGTTTCTGACTCTTTTTTTTGTGAAAATAATAACATCCTCCCCCACGGACTAGATCAAATCAATACTGCTGAAAGTTCATATCATGCAGTGGGGAACTGCATCAAAGATTTCCTAGAGAGTAAGGTTTAGTAGCATATCTCTGTATGAAGACCATTCCAGTTTCAACATTCACAAATGAATATCTTAAAGAATTATTAACCACAAATTGAGACATCGATTATTGTTTGTTAGTACACTTACCTGGTGGAAGAGCTGGTGGTGGTGTAGGATTTTTGGTAACAGTGTCCTCTGCATTAACAGGTTCTACTCTGTGGCCCCTTTTTAATTTTGGTTTTTTATTTTTTTTCTTACTGTTATCTATACCAAACAGAAAGAAAGCATTACATATCCTACAGTTACATTCAGAGAATATCTTAGATCATCTAATACAATTGTTGGGGTGAAATACATCAGCGTTTTCAGTACAAACTTATACACAAAATGATGTGAAATGTAAAATTCACACAACATTTTCCTATAGGAAATAAACTGTAAGCATAAAATATAAGTAAACTCAATGTTTTAATAAAGAAATTCAGCTTAGCTTGGTACTGATGGAAAGTGGACCACATATTTGATTATGATAAAAATGAACCTAGTTTCAGCTACAGTACCAGTCACACCAACACATACACACTTTTTCAAAGCAGATTTTCCAATACAATAATCTAATGGTGCATTTTTATGTTTTCAATAGATTGACATGTGGTATCATGAAAAATAATACAGACAGAGGGAAAAACTATGTGAAATGACACATTAAAAGGAAGCACTTTTACCTGAGTCAAGGCATTCTGTGACTTGCTGTTCATTCTCTTCTTCATGCAGCAAAAGCTGTGTAGTTGTAGAATTGCATGTTTCTAGTCTACTATCATTTGTGTTTTGGCTACTGCTACTTGATAAGTGCTGGGCATCCGTTTGTTCCTGTTCTGTTTGCGATTTAGGGACAATCGTAGCCTTTTCAGTCTCCAACCTTTGCCGCTTCTTTTCCTTTTCAATTTGTTTTTCATTCTAACAAAAAGTAAAAGAATTTTTCTTTTTTTTTTTACAAATTCTAATGCTGTATACTGACTAATAAGACAGGAAGGTTATTTTTAAAATGAAAATATTCCTAAAATATTTTTCTGTCCCACATCTAGCACAGAAAATATTTTCAAATAGGTGAAGAAATTAAATTTCAAATATCCTGTCCAGAGGAAGGGGGGAAAAAAAAAAAAAAAGATTAACAGCAAAAGAAATGACCTTTAGGTTTATAGCCTGTTTTCTTGCTTTCTTTTTGGTTATATGACAAAATGAATGCTAGCTATACAAATCAACATCAACAGTCCTGAGCAAAAGGTTAGATAACTCCTAATTTCTTCCTCTTCAATTATCTTTTTTTTTTCCCAATGTTTTATTTAAAACATAATACACATGCACAGAGCTTAAGTATCCAGAAAGTGCTACCGTGATTTGGACAAATACCAGTTGTGTCATACAGACTCAATGATAGGCTGTTTCACAGGTCCTGTATCACTAAATCACCATCTTTGCAGTACTCGCAGCTATGCCCTTCTCTTCTTTACTCTGTATGTTATTATAAAGTGTATTATTGTGCATGTAGCTTGTGCATGTGGACATGGGCGCTTTTGTCCTGGAGAGAAGCAAACGTTTGAATTACTGGAAAAGTCTCTGAGAGTTTATGTGTTTCTTGAGATTACGTTATCTCAAGCCAACTGAATAAAAAGATACGGTACAATAAATAAGAACTACCTGAACTCAGAAACAAAGGTTAAGGCAACTTTATATATTAATATGCTTTTCATATTTCAAAGCTAAGGAAACTTCTCAATTGTCCCAGTTTTCAACAGAAAACAGGTTATGCTCAGAAATCTAAATAGCTGAATTAGGGAGATTTTATATGACTCACTACATCACTAAAACACTTTACAAGAAACTAATAGACCTTGAATATTTTCCACACCTGAATATCCAATAGTTTAATTAGGAAATGTGTTCAGCCATCTGTTTACAATACCTTTATTTTACTGTGTTGTCATGGTTTAAGCCCAGCCAGTAACTAGGCACCACACAGCTGCTCGCTCACTCCTCCCACCCCAGCGGGATGGGGGACAGAATCAGGAGAAAAAAAAACCCCAAAACCTCACAGGTTGACATAAGAATGATTTAATAACTAAAGTAAAATAAAACGTAATAATAATAACAACAATAAAAACAATAACAATAACAACAATAATAATAATATAATAATATAACATTTAAAAAAGAAAAAAAAGAAAAACAAAAAAAAGACAAATGATGCACAATGCAATTGCTCACCACCTGCTGACCGATGCCCGAGCAGTGATCCACCCCTCCTGACCAACTCCCCCCAGTTTATATACTGAGCATGATGTTCTATGGTATGGAATATCCCTTTGGCTAGTTCGGGTCAGCTATCCTGGCCATGCTCCCTCCTAGCTTCTTGTACACCTGCTTGCTGGCAGAGCATGGGAAACGGAAAAATCCTTAACTTAGGGTGAGTGCTACTGAGCAACAACCGAAACATTAGTGTGTTATCAACATTATTCTCACACTAAATCCAAAACACACTGTACCAGCTACTAAGAAGAAAATTAACTCTATCCCAGCTGAAACCAGGACATGTGTCTACAAAACTTTTTGTCCCCAAATCAATAATAGGGGTTTTTCTTAACATGAAAGCACTGATTCAATGCACACAAAACAAGACTGCCAAGATTAAAAAAAAAAAAAAAAAAATAGTTCTGTGCATACAGATTTACAACAATTCTTTTAAATAAACCATTTTTCTCATTACCTCTCAGACATTTGTTAGTGGTAGGTCTAAAACGATCCAGATTTCCACATATTCTCATACCTCAGAGATTACAGCAGATATAGGTTGGAAGGGGTTTTCAGAGTTCCCAGGCTCCGGGTCTTCTTCATCAGGTACACTTCTTCCTTCTTCTCTTTCTCTTTGTTGTTGTTGTTGGGTTTACGTTGTTGTTGTTGTTTTAGTGTTTTGGGATTGGTTTGGGTTTTTTTGGGGGGGGTGGGAGTGGAAAGAGGGGGGATGAACAAAGAATTATGAAGAAGCCAAGCCATAAATTTTACATAATAGAGAACACTTCTTAGGTCACCTAACTTATCCTCCAGTCTATGCCAGCTGATTTTTACAATATACTTCTGTGTTTTGAAAAACATTCTACAGAAATCACAATGACAGGCTAACATCAAGAAAGCACAAGGATACGTTATGGCAGAGGTAGAAACACATGCTGCTAAGTGCCAGAATGTTCAATCAGCACTTCAGGAAGTAGAAGCAGTTTCTGAGGACAGGATATGTGACAGCATACATCTGTAACTGGAAGGTTTTGATTATTCAACAGTATGCTGAAATTTTCATGCTGAAATTTTCACACTGGTAATCCTTTATAACAATTGTTTCAAGGTATTCAATTGCTTAAAAAAAAAAAAAATCTATGTGGTGGGAAACCAGACTATCTAAACCCTATTCTTCTATTTTTAATACACCTCCACTTCTCATAATTCTAGATTCTTCTTAATATACATAAGGGAGAACTGGTACCAGACTGTTCAGTTCATGTAGTAACAATTAGGGAATCATATTCGCTTCAACTAGACTCAGAAAAGTTCAGAAAGACACATAATGCTCAGTACACTGTCGTTGCACCAGCACTAGTTATTTTTTATGTACCAGATCTCTATGTAAGAAATATTAAACTACTATGTATTAAATAGTATATTAATAAAGTATATCCTCATCAAATACTTTTCATCAGTCGACCTGATGGCACCTGTGCATACGAAGTCACCGTTTCACCTACTTTACAGCTGCAAGTACTGAGAGAGGAAGTAACCCTGTTGTTCAGAGGCACCGATGGGACTGAAAAGGTCACCGATCTACCTGTGAAACCATACTGCTTGGAAGGAACGGCCAGTGCTATGTTAAAACTTATTGGCACTACCCCTCTCTCTGGTTTTCTGTTTGGAACAAGATGATTGCAAGTAACATTGTGGAGGAAATGCACTTTCAGAAAACATTCAGGGAAGCAAATCTGAACAAAAAGCAGTCTGGGGAATTATTAAAACTGAGAATGAAACAGAACTACACTTGAATCAAGATCAACCTGTTTCTTACAGTAAGAAATCAATTTGATGCAAAACAGCAAAATGAGAGTTAATGCCATCTCATATCTGAGACAAGCCCTCAGCTACAGGTAAAACCAGCAGAAGTTACTAGTTAGCTTTCCTCTAAGACACAAGAAGTTAAGCAAAACTTTTAAGCTTTTAATCCAATTCAGACCCAACCAATTCTTCCAGTGAACAGATACAATCAAGATCACTGAGCGAGAACAGGATATATGGAAAATGCCCATGTTATCAGACAATCTCTTTGAGACATGTTTCAAAGTCAGTCCTCACTACACCTCTCAACATGGCATAAACCCAACACAAACCAACATGGTCAGAGGGTTGTGTCTATGCAGAGACACCTAGCAGACTAACAGTATATGAATTTTTTATACATTTGTGAAATATGCATGAAGACCGTGTCAAATTCCAGGTGTTTAAAATGTGCTTAAGTAATTTACTTGCTGAAGTAAACAAAATCAGCAAGACTACAAGCCGAGACACTTCACAGTAGCTTCAGAGTTACTTCTCAAAGTAACTGAGACTCGCAAATCTCTGCATATATAGGGCAGACGGGGGGACAGGGATGCTCAGCAAATTTTTTAAGAATGTGCCAGTAAAATGATTCACATCAGTCTCTAGTAGGAACTATGGTGGGCTGATGATAACCACAAAGAGCTTTGAAGGGAAGTAATAAATCACTTGCCCTGCTTCCCCTCCCTGCATCACCTTAAGTCCCTCCATGCCTCGCCTGCTGGATATCCTGAAGTTTATTAAGCACAGTGTTGAATAAAGTTTCACATCTAGTCTTTGATATTCACATATGGGTTACAAAGTCTAACTTAATAAAAGTTTATTTTAGAACACACTTGAAGGTAACTTCAGATTAAATGACAGGATTTATATTTTAGGTTAGCCTCCTGAGAAGGTATATTAGCAAGGCCAAATTTATTCCACAACTACCTTGGAATTCTCATTCACAGCACATTTCCAGCATAGAGTGAATAAAATAAAGGGGATGAACCAGGCAAAAACTTGCAGTTCTTAAAGAAAGGCTCTAGCATTCAGGTCCATACTTTTAATATGGAGACTCTTGGCTTGTAAGCTTTAAACCCTTGATAGCTTGGTTCCCATAAGGTCTATATACAGGAATGAATCAAGTATCATATAGAAAGGGAGGAAGGGGAGGTAGGAAAAATTACAGAGAGAATACCTTTCTTCTCGTATCCTTCTCACTCGCTCAGCTCGTTCTAGTTTCTTTTGTTCTTCGTATGCTTTTTGTTCTGTAGTGTCTCTTTGGATGCGCTCATTTAAGGCATCAAAATCTTTTGCTATAATATGTAGAAGCCAGTATAAACCCTTTTTTATTGATTTATCAATTTTTTTCCCACAGCCCATGATAGCTGAGCAAGGTTCCTGTAAATATAAGGACAAGGAGGGGAAAATTATTTGCACTTCAGATCACATTTCTTGACTGGAAACAAGAAATCAGCCAAACAATTACTGTTTACTGTGAAGCTTGCAAAACACTAAGAAGTATGGGAAATAAATTTGCATTTAGGTATTCTATAAATTTAGGTGCTTTTTTTGCCAAGATACAAATCACAATAGTTCCACCAAATTCCATTATTTCCCATCCCATTTCAAAAATACTTGAATACTGCACAGAAAAACATGTTTGCATATCTATCTCTAGACATATATATACACCTCTTACGTATACACACAGCTGTTACATATACACCTGCTATGCGTATACATGTATATTTACACACCTGTTTCTATACACATCCATATCTATGCATCTCTATAGAAATATAATTTATCAACCCCAAATATGTATGCAAACAGGAAAAGAATAATTTTCTCTTCATGTTCATTGTCAGGAGGACAAGTATAATGGGCTTTAATTGGAACAAAAGAGATATAACTTGATTCCAGCTTAGAACATGGAAAAGGACTAGATGACCTCTCAAGATCTCTTCAGAACTATTTTCCAGCATGTTTTGGAGCACTGTATGGGTCTTTTAAACTGTTGTCTGAATAATAATTGAATAGATCCAGCTATGTATTTGACATGAAGAAATGATATTTCAACACTATTTGTCTTCAGAATTTGTGTTCATGAATGAAGGAAGATTAAAAAAGACTAACTCTCCAATGTTAACACCTAAAAAATTCTCTGTGTATATCTCTTCATTTGACAAGCATTTAAATGGCACCACAGTCAGCTAAGGTATATAGGATTTACAGCAGAAAAAAGAAATAATTCTGACTTGTTATGTCCCCCCAGAGTGCCAAACCTAGTTTGCATTTTAATACATTCCTACTTTGCTAAATTAAGGTTCAAATATGAGTGTTGTTCACTATGGAACACTACAATACTCTCTAGCAGAACCTAATCAGGGAGAAAACTAAGATAAAACAATAGACAGCACTGGGGCAATTTTATTCTTGGTTTGCACCAAGATTATCATTGCTGTAGTTTAGTTATAAAATATAGAAATTTAGAAATATAGAATATACAGACATGTTAAAAAAGAGGAAGGTCACTCTCACTGACACTGTGACAGTGAGACAAATGACTCCTTCCATTTGCTTTAATATTTTGTGGGGAAATTTAAAGATCCAGAAGAAAACTAATTAAAAGAATAAGAACAAAAAAAAGGTTTTATGGTCCTTGCCTAATTTTACTTAAATCTTGTTTCACAACACTCCTGTTTAAATTCACCACGAGTCATCACATTGAAATAACTTGGGACCATGTTTACCTTTAATGAGCCTAGTAAAGAAGCTGCCCATTTGAGTATGTAAGACTCTCTGCTGCTTTCAGCTAAAATGACTGAGAGTAAGAGATCTGGTTTCTTTATTGATTACACCCAAGATATAAATGGAGAATAAGAACTGGAACATGTCATAAATTAAGTAATTCTAAAGTACTGGAAAAATACACTAGAATCTTTCAGGTCTTTTATACTGATAATGTTTTGCAAGAAAATATTTTTGTCACAGAAGTCCCTTGGAAAAAAAGGGTGAATTTGCAATTTTTATTTTTAGGATTGCTACACATGCACAGTGCAAAGTACACTGACCGAAGAAATGCAGTCAAAGAGTCATGACATAATGAACATAGCTATGCCCTGCTATAACTCAACTTTCTAAAGAAAATAATAGCAATATGTATTACCCTATGAATTTTGCAAATCTCCCTAGGGAATTAAAAGTTTGTTTTAAATTTTAAACCCCAAATACCATCTGGAATAGTTTTGCAAAATTGCTTTCTAATTTTGGTTAATAACAGCATAACTTTCATTATCTTTTAAAATGTTTCTTATTGCAATTAGAAAAAGATTATAAAAGTAAAGCCCACAAATAGTTAACTAACAAACTAGTCAATAAAAGCAAAGGCTTAAAGAAAACTTCAGGGACTACTGATTTGGATAAATTATCTGAAATATTGACCAATATTAAGTAGCTTTCATACAGATTTCTGGTTTAACCCCCCCCCCCCTTTTTTATGATTTTTTTTTTTTTAACATGACTATGAATACTACCTCTGAAAGGTAGATATTTTAAGACAAATATTAACTAGCAACTAGCTCTAACAGTGTTCTTTGGTGACTGCTGTGCTGGGAATTAGATGCCCTAGGAATTAGATTAAGTTCTTGCTGTTTGCCAGATGGTGACTCAGACTAAATGATGGTTTTAGCTATGAACAGAAATGAGACAAACATCATATCTGAATAGTGATCCTTCTTGAACGTCAACATAGGCAAATTCCATTTCCTGCTTCTTTTTTAAAAAGTGGAATACTAAACTTGCTGTCCAATTAAGCAAGTTTTAAACCACATCAGTAACTAATTATTCTTACATGGTTTCAGAACAGACCAGCAGGTACACTTTGAGGATCCTTGTTATAAAGATTTCTTCAACAGATCCAGAAGCAGAACGTCAAGGTGAACAGTAGAATTGCTTGCAAAACAGATACAGGTACTGTATCTTTGCTGGGATTGCAGGGTTTTAGTTTCAGTTTTATGCTATGCGGCACGATCTTCCACCTTATTGCAAGCTTTAAATATATATTAGAAAATGAAGCATCTTAAAATATACTTACAATTTGACATAGACACTTGTGTTCATTGACAAGCTTTTCCAGAGATAAGGACTCGATTACATCTGCTTCTGACAGAGCTCCTTCTCTGTCCTGCTTATTTGCCAGCCTAAAGAAAAGATCAAAAGAAACACTTAGCACCCTGACACTAGAGAGACTCTCAGATCTCCAAAAGCTAAGTTTTTGACAAAAGTAGGAAGAAGGGGAAGAAGGAGAAAGTAAAGAGAAAATGCCTTGTTTCAGCTTTAATTCTGAATTGTTCTTTCTACTTAAAAAATGTTAGTCCATGCAATATTTTCTGCAGATACTTACATTAAATAATTACTAAGGTGCTTAGGAATTACTTATTAATTATTAATAGACAAAGAAATTATATTTTACAGCTAAGATGGATGTAAAAGACTGTACTGTTCTACATCTAAAGCTACACAGTACAATCTGTTTGAGTCTACAGATCAAAGTTCAGAACTTTGCAACTTCCCAAACCATGTGCATAATACTGCTTTATGATCATCTTGCATTTGCCTACTATCCAGAATTTCTCTCTGATGCCAAACGATTTGATATGTAATGTTTTGAACCCGCTCTTCGTAAGTAAAACTTAAAGCTCAGAGGGAGGTACTTGCATGAATAGCTCTAAAAAACCACACTTTATTATTAAATAGAGGGAAGGAAAAAAAAAAGTATGAAACACATAGCTTACAAAATAAGTGTTCTGTAAGATTAAGTGCCATCAATGTCTTATTTCTTAGAGATATGGTAGCAAAGAGGACTCCAGAAAATAAACATAAGTTTTGGGGGGACTGTTGTTCTTGATCAGATTTGTCTTCCATATACTCTGTAGCTGCATCCAACACTACAGCCACTAATGTGTGTTTTTTAAAACCAGATCTGATTTACCACCCAAAGTATGTTATTCATTATTTCATACTTTAATATGGACATACACCCTGAAGCAGAGGCTGTTATGTTCCTTTCAACACTGTTATCAGTAACTACTACAAAGATAAGAGGGCTGTTCAGAATTGTAAATATCCCAAATGCTTAAGTTCTTCACCTCAGCAAACTCCTGGTGATACCATGCTCTAACAACAGAAATGAAAGTTACTTCCTTTTATCAAGACTAATTTTTTAATGTTTCAATGAAAACTCCTCTGTATATGAAATAAAACTGGAAAAACTTCCAATCTAAAGCCCTAAAAGGTACATCACAAACTCCATGTAAGAAAAAGCAAGGGTAACTGCCAAAACCTGTATGGAACCACAACTCACAGAAAGGCAAAATCTTTTCTTTTATGGGGATTTCTCTCAGCTATCCAAGTAATAATTTTCATGACACTCTCGGGACTTGACTGTCCTCAAGACCTCAATTTCTCCATTAAAATGGATTTAAATTGGTCAACATCCAAGAAGGCAGGATGGATTAACAAGGTAAGTTTACCTAAGTATTTAGGAAGGTATTAGCCAGGCAGATGTATTCCCTAAGAAAAAACTTAAAAAAGTAAACTTGCAATCATGTTGGCCAATGATTTTCTGAGTTCATTTACAAGCAGATTTTAAGAACAGATGGAGAAATTTAGATAGAAATCCAAAATACATATTTTAAACAAAAATGACAAAAAAATCATAGGAAATCATTCATGTTTCTTGAGGGTCTGAGAGTTTTATAAGGAATAAACTAAACTTCACAAAAGAGGTCAAGTCAAAAAAGAGTTGTTCCCATCTTCCATGAAAACTCTTTGTGACAATAGGATATATAGTCTTTCCTCTCCTATTATCTGCTTTCAATTAAAAGCTAGTATAGTAAAAATCTAGGAACTATCAAAAGATAATATCTTAAATTTCAATTATATTTTACAAGCAATACACTACTGTTCAAAGTTATTACTTTTTACCATGAAAACTGGTACTGTTTGCTTTGAACCTGTGTAGACCATTTTGGAATGTAATCTTACTTTGCGCTTTCTACAACAGTAATTATCCAAGCTAAGTGCAAAAGCTGCAAAGAGGAGTATTGCATAGCATTAGGGAATCTGAAAATTGCACTTGCCTCTCTTTAATAAAGGAATTCCACTAAAATAATGTTGTTCTGAAATTTAGCAACCCTTCCGTTACATGAGAACTCTGATTCAACTTTCTGGATATAATCACAAATATTTGGCTTCCGTGAACGTAATGGCAGATGGTTTTGGAACCAGACAACATAGCCTTTCTTTTGAAATCTCAAGTCATCATCATTAACTCACGTGGCTTGCAGAGAATGTTAGGCCAAAGCTTGTACTTTGGATTTATCATACTCCTTTCTGAGAAGGAACAGTGGTAAGAATTCACTCCATAGTTAGCAGAATTTGTCAGCACTTCAGTTTGATCTAAGAACTTATCCTTTCCTATTTTCCAGAATCGCAGTATGAGAGCCTGAATTCTTAAACATTTTATTCCCAAGAGAGTTTTTAGCTTCAAAGAGACATTAAAAAAAAAAGCTGTGTTGCATCTACAGCTCAAAAAATCACTCCACCATTAACCTCATGCACTGTGATTCATTATCTAATCTTTCTTTTCAAGAAGAGTTTATGAAGGAGACCAGAGAAAGACAGCTTCTCAAATGTCCATTCTCTCTCAATCTTCATCAGTCTTAACTACCTGTGGTCCAAAAGCTTCACTTATTTATCATCATCTTGGGGAGAAAACCCTCTACATCCTACTGATAATCAAAACTTTGCTGACTTGCCTGCAGAGCTAGAAGGAGCATAAGGCTCTCCTCCCTGTCCCTGCTTTGATAATCCTTTCCCACCTGTCAACAAAAAGAGTACTTCTGCAGTACTTTGTATGATTTAGTGCAGAGATTCCCTAACTGTTGTTCAATGCATATATAGAACCTATGACATTTTCAGTATGCTTATGATTCTCTGGCACTATTCCTTCTCACCAACCAGCTAGAACAAGTAACGTCCTCTCAGTATTTAGCTATGAAATAGGGCCAAAGCTAAACCAGGGAAAAACTGAAATGAAATTCAAGCAAGCTATGGAAAGTAATTAAAAGACTGGAAACAATTATCTCCACTTTTTTTTTTTTTTCCACATAACCTGTCTTTGTTACAGTCTGAAAATCCTACTGCACTGCCCCTTAGTCTCAAAAAGGATTCTTCAGCAGTGCTGTCAATTCATCTAGATCTAATTGAAGAAAATATTTCTGAACACAGAGTTTGTTGCCACAGCCTATTCCTTTCTCACCTGAAGATTAAATAACTGCACTATTTACAATGTTATTGGACCGCACGTTCTACAAAGCACAGCTGAAGCAGAATGAAATGTTGGTAAGCTGCATACCTCAGTGTGAGTGTGACACTGAAGTCCTATAACTTGCAGTAGCTGCTGATTTTTAACCTCTAATACCTTGAAAGGTGTAAGATTTGTCTTTTTGGTCAATTAGCTTCCATTTTCTCCACAGCACTTCTGTTGCAATACTGACTATATTCAAAAAATACAGCTGAGGTCCTGTACCTGGAAAAGTAGCCTATCCAAATAGCTGTCTCCACCTTATGCTTCCCAAGAACTGAAGTGGTTCTGCACAGGTCATACGTTCCCTGCTGTACACCCCTGCCCGCTTCAGCCTTTAGGTCAAACTTACAAATGGAGTTAAAATATTTTTAAGATACTGTGATAAAGTGTATTATTTTGCTGGTTTTTTTTTCCTTTTCAGGTAAATGCATTAACAGATCCATGACCTACCCTTGCCTCCTTTTCCCTTCGTGCTTCAGTGTAGAAGAAAGCAATCCCTGCGCTTACACTTGTGCTTCATAGGCAGTGCTCCACTTCCAGCTTACAAGGTCTCTATCTCGGGAGCTGCTCCTAGACACTTCCTACTACTGGGCAGCTCCAGCAGTGATCCGCCTCTCAGCAAGGCTGGGTTTCAAACAGGCAGAACCAGATTCCCCAAGTAGAAAGTAATCAATTTGCCTGTCTACTGCAGTTGCAGAAGTCAGCTTCTCTCTCACACCACCACTCCTGAAGATGAACCCTTGGACAACTAAATAAGAACTAGAAGCAGAAGGCATGCAGAAAAGACTTAATGGAATGCCACTCAAGACATGTTACTTAGGCAAATAATTGAAACAATGTTTTTCAGATTATACTGAAGCTTAACCTCAGTAGTTCCACTGTAAAGGATAAAACAGAAACCCACCAGCACAGGATTAAAAGGTAAGACTTTTCTTTTACTTAACATTTATAAAGTTGCAAATATCAGAAAAAGGCTGTGTAGTGTGGTTTAGAATGCAAAAGTGTCAAGACATGCAAATAATAGATGTCTACCCTGCAAAGAATTGAATATTTCTCTAGGTGAATACAGTCTCAGAGCTCTGCTGCTCATGCACAGGAATGCTAGGTTTTGAGGCAAGTTTTATGCATAAAACTTCCTTCCTTAGGGAATACATCAGAGTTATCTTAAAGGATAGACCTTGATTTTAATTTTCCAAGTCAGTAGAACTTCATAATATAGCAATTTTTCATGTTTAAAAAACTGTAGGAGGCATATATCAAAACATACTTGAAAGCACAGGAAAGTGTCTGTTGGTCTATCACATTAAGTCTGCTGAGTAAGAAACTTTCATATCTAAAATCATGCTTGGCTTATTTCAATTTCACATAAAGTATATTTGGAACCTTCTCAGTGTAACAAACTTACTTTACACAAGAAATAAAGAAAAGGTAGGCACCAACTGCTTTTATATCAAGTAGGATTTTTTTAAGTAACTAGAGAGCTTTTGAACTTTAAGAGTCATGGGAAACAATGTGGAAAGGGAGTGTATGTGTGCATTGGCACAACTGACATCTACAGTTCAGTAACAATATTTCTCTTAGAAGCCAGAAGACATGCCAGAGAAAAACAAAGTCTGAACACAAACTATGTGTGTTCCTTGACCTGTTTCTAAAATGTAAATTACTGAGCAAAGAGGAAAAAGAAAAAAAAAAATCAGTATTAAAGTTTACTTTATAATCCAAAAGATTTGGTGAAAAAAAAATCCAGTATGAAATGGACATATTTGTATCTCAGCTTTCATCAAAAATCCAAGAAGTGTTACAGAAAGGGTTTATTTGGGAAGAGGGTATTTTGCGTGAGTGTATGTGCACGTTCGCTTTCTTGTTTTGCAGACTTGGAGGGTTTTTTTAAACACTTAATTTGCAACTTAGGCCTTTTTCTCCACTTGCGTGGGATTCTCATACAGTAACGTAACACTGAAAACTAAATACTGTAGAGGGTACACACTGACACACTGGCAGGGGGGGAACATATACACGTAAACTGTAAAAGTGTCTCAGAGATGCTGCTTTTAAGGTTAGTTTAATCAGAGTCAGTTACCACAAACCCAAAATTTTGAGTCAAACCTGCATGGTGGCCATCAAAATTAATGAAGTGCAAAGCATCCCTGATGTCAAAGTATTACAGTATCAAACTATCAACATGATTAAAAGCAACTTTAGGAAAATGTATCTTTATGAGAATGATTTATCTAAGATCAAGAATATCAGTCTTTAAGGCTACTTCAAGAAGCCATAGCTTTGAGTGACTGAATTAGCATTCCTGGGAAAACAAAGAAGAGAGAGAACCTTTGAATTTAACAGCAGTCTACACAAAGGAAAGAACAATGCTGTATTCTTCAGTCTATGGTCAATCTCTATCAAAAAATGCAGTTCTACCCTTTTTCCTTCAGAAATTTCATCTATTAACTTTTTTTCTTGGGCAACCCTGTGGACAGCAACCAGTAGGATGTTTTATCCTAGAGAAGTGAGGCCTCAGCAGATATACCAAGAAAAGGTTTGTTAGTCTCTTTACGTTTTGCTTATGTTAATATCCATGAAAGTCAAACTCCTGATCCACAAACAAGCAGAGTTTGTCAGTTTGTCAGATTGTTTTGTTTGTTCTTTCCTCTTCAGTTACTGGCAGTTCATCAGCTTTTTGAGGAAGTCGCAGAAAACAAAACTCTTGACATTTTTAACAAGCAGACAGGAGAACTAGCCAACAGTTTTGGCCTCCCTTGGAGACCATAAGGCACTCTAAGATTAAGCTCTGAGCCACCTCTTTCTGCAGACTTTTTGTGGATTGCCTTTAAAAGCTTTTAACTACACCGAAATAATCCAAATGGTGGGTGTTAACAGATCTTAAACTACATTCTTCTTTAGCACTCGAAGCCCCTGTGCCTTCTGGATTGTTGACAACAATTACAAACCCATTAGTAATTTTTTTACTGATTGATACTAGGCTCTTTCTCAAATAAACTGGTTTATTTCATTTCTCTAGTTTGCTTTTCATGCCTTCAATTCTTACGCAAAACAATCCTTTGAATATTAGGGTAAACTGGTGAATAAAGTGCTACAAGATTATCTGCCTGCAAACATCAATTAGGAATTTGCTTTCATGCAGTTGCAGGGAGATATGAGAGACATTTCTCTAATTTAACCTTTTCCCTAAACAGTTCCTCCAGGTCACATTTAAATAAGAGAATAGTTAGAAATAAGATTCTAAACTCATCCTGTTTATAGTATCTCTAGGCAACTTTAGAGCAACTTCATTCTCATATTACCTTTTGAAGTGGTCACAAGAATGTCAACAATTATAATTTTTTAATTTTGGTTAAGTGGCCTCATTCTCACCTCAGGTCTGAATCATATTCCCATTTACTGAAAACATGTTTCCCTGACACACTCTGCTTTGCTATCAGTTTAATCATACTTATTGGTCAAATAGGCTGCATCCAAAGAGATGTCTGAGCTCACATCAAGAATATTATGTTCAGCTTCCAGATGTGTAATTCCAAAAGCAACGACAATGATATTGCCATGCATTTTCGTATGAGATTTAAAAAAGTTGTAAATACGAATTATTTTCTTATACTCTATTTCACCTTGATATATCAATACCTAGGCAAACGTTACAGTTATTTAGTCAAAGTTGCCTATAAGAAATGTTTTTAAAAAAAGCTCCCTGGAAATCCTTACATTTATTACAGGTGAGTTCCAAGGTTGTGATATGTAGCTATATGGTCTGACGAGATGAAATGGGAATGTAAAGTAGGTGGGATGTTGCACAGTACAAATTTTGAGCCTGCAATTCTACTGTCAGGAAGACAAAAATCTTGAAACTGATTTATAGCAATACAAAGTCATTAACTAGGAGTTCAAACTATATATCCTATTAAATGGAAAGAATTTCACCTGTCCTCTATCCTCTTGCAGCCCTTTCTCTTGCTCCTAATTTATTTTCAAATACTGCTTTAAAATATATCAATATCTGGACCTTAATTACGTGATCTTTTGGCAGAGGAGATTATGATTTTCTTTTTGGATTTCTGTGACCTATAGGTGACCGTCATATTTGCACCAACTAATTAAGTGAAGGTACTGATTTCTAGTATTATCCTTGCTGGAAATAAACAAATAAACCCAGGCATCTACAACATATAAATTGACTTCTCTCTACTGCTCATTTCTGAGGTCTCTTAAAGAGCACTACTGACAGTAAATCTCTGGTTTAATAGGTGAAAAAAACCACCATCAAAACATTAAGTAAATTCTTCAGTTTTGCTTTTAATCAAGGGATACTCCATTCCCTTACAATTACAGAGAATAATCTACAGACTGATCTGCAGAGTGAGATCATTGTTTTGTCAGTCAGGACTTGTAGGTGCAGTATGCGTCACCGTTACTGTGACTTATGTCAGTGCAAAAGCATGAACTCACTACCTTCCATTACCCAAAGTATCAGTAGGGAACATGGGAATTGCTGGTAGATGCTTTTCGTCAAGTCTTCCACATCTGCAGCCACACATTCATAACAAAGGTCCCAAAACTTCAAGGAACAATCTCAGATTTGCCACCGATTCACTGTGCATCTTTGAACCAAACACTTTATAGAATAGCAAAAACCCCCACATTTTTTTAATTGGAATGTAAGAGAAGTAATAGCAAAAACCCCCACATTTTTTTAATTGGAATGTAAGAGAAGTACTGACAGTTGTAGAGATTTTCAAAGTATAAAAGCTTGTAATACAGGTGATTTACAAACTGCTGTATTCTCCCACTCCACTAATGCTAAAGTCTATACCTTGTATTATTCCCTTAACTTCTCTCTCAGGATTCTTTCCCATATCATGCCACACCACACAATCAACACAAGACAGCTACATCTCCTACAACATGATTGTGTTACAGATTTCTGGCCAAACGCCCAAGAACATGTGAATTATTTTAAGTAACTAAGGTATATTTTCCCCCTCTACATGTCCCTTGGAGGCCTTACTCTAGCAGCATGATTTGGTTACAGTTTTCCAGCAACTTTGGACTCATTCTTCCCCATCTTACGAACTTCTTGAAAGTTAAATCTCATGGTTTTACTCAGTATCAACATTTCTCCACCTCCCATGATCTATTTCACACTAATTAGAGAACTCCCAAGCTACCTTGCTTCAAACACAGCATTTCTATGCTCCTGGATACTGGTCATTTTGGTTTCACTGGGTAGCGTTATGGCAGCTATGGTGGGTAACATTGTCTCAAAGGGACAAGCCACCAGAATGTACTTCCTCAATGTGATGTAGTAGGCAGTGCCAGAAGCAAGGTGCTACAGGTTATTTCCTAGAGAGAAAGGCTGACAAATGACTTTTGCATGTTAGTATTTTTTAATATTAAGAATGAGATACCTATTAGCACTTAAGTCCTCTGCGCTGAAAATGTTACTGATTTTGCACTATCATATCATGTATTAGCTACCTTCCACATATAATGGCATCTTTTTTTAGGCTCATAACCAGGGCAAGCTCTCTGCCTTTGGTATTTTCCTGTTGAACCACTCCCACACTTCCCACAAACAGCACTTGAACTTAGAATTATTTTTAAATATGTTTTTCTAAGGACTTGTCATCCTAAGACAGAGATGCTTTAAAAGGATAATTTCATCCAACCACCTTGCTGTGTAATAATCCTTGATTTAAGCATGTTTGTTTACAAGGTATTTAAGTTAAAAGAAACTTTTTAAACAGAGGAGAAATTAAACATAACCTGTAGCAAGATTGCTTACTTTAGTTACTTAAGATATATCTTCGGGTAACAGGGCAAGATTCCAAAAGACCATCAAACAAGTTCCTTCTTTTCTTGTGAGAATATACGAGAGAGCACAGCCTTTGGAGAAAACTGAAATTTAACTCAAGCCCTAAGTTTTCCCCACAGACTACTATAAGTAAACTGTAGTTTTAACTATAAGTTAAACTGTAGGCACTTAAATGGTATATGTGTCTCACTAATTTTTTCTTGCTAAACTTAGGACACTTAAAGCAGTAATCAAGTTCCAGACCAGAGTATGACTCCGAACATTACTCAGAGCCACTGTGCTCAAAAATAACAGTTATACAGGTTTGTTGGCACCATATAACAGAGCTATAATGTAATTTCACTGCAGTCTGGAAATGGATTAAAAAAATAATAAAAAAATATATAAGATTACTTGTAACCTGAAATTCCTTAGGGACATGTTGCTTGAAACTGTCCTCTACCCAGTGCCTTTAACAGACTCATAACTACAGAACAGGAAAACAAACTGACACTTATTTTTTTGCAATCATTAAAAAAAAAAAAAGGTACTATTTCAGCAGACATAAAGAATGAGTATGATGCAGAACACAGATCATACATCTCAAGGAGCTCTTTAAGACAGATTTCTGTCCTTTGATTGTCTGCAAGTCCGCTTCTGGTGGACCACAGTATGTTAAAATGAATGCACGAAGGCATGCAAATTGCATCAAAGATCAAATACTAACAGAGGCTTTTGTTTTAGGCACTTTAATGAAGGTGCTGAATAACCAAGAAATAGTGAACAAAACTATGGCAATTAAAATAAACAGGAGGTTTTGGTAAGTCGAGGGGTGGGAGGAAATAAAACAATTCATCAAAGCCAAAAGAGAAGACAATATATCTAATTACAACCAGTAACAAGAGTTCCATATTATCAACTTATCTACTTCACATATCCATTTATGCCTTTTAACTTAATGCAGCCCAAATCTCATTTTTGGATGTAGGCTCCCTGTTTACTGGCTCTACTGATAAATTAGATAGGTGGAAGAACGTTCTATATGGCTGCTTTGCAATTAAGCGAAAGGACATTTCAACTTGCTTTTTTTTTTATTCCCTTAAAAAATGGAGAGGATAATATAAAAATTTTCATTTCCACCAAATTCATTATCTTTGAATTCAGGACATACTTCATCATCATGACAGATTAATAACGGTGGTCCAGTCATCAGGATCTATTATTCCTCTAGTCAGTGTGCTGAGGTAATTGCCATTATAAAGACTTTCCCAGCCACATATGTCATCAGTTTGACTGGAGAGATTCATAACCCTGATGAGCAACACAGTAAAGTTATCAGAAGGCAAAGATTCTTGCAATACCCTTAAAATGTATTTGACAAGGATGTGAAAATTGCATTTCTGAACCTGTTAACTATATATAACTACATATAAAGATGCCTACCAGAAGGACAAATACAGACTTAATCACCAGTGGATCTGCATGATAAAAACACTGCGAGGGGCGGGAAGGCAAACCTTTCTAGACGATAAGGTATGCCAGAGTGAACAAACTGAAACACCGCATGCGCATTCCTACTTTTTCTCCCCAAATATGTGTATGAAAGCACATCAATAACCCTTGAACTCCAAGTACAACTTAGGTACTGGGCAAAACTGGGCCTGATTCTTCCTTCTTTCCCTTCCTTAACCTGGCCACCTCCTCCCCAAATCCATCCTGTAGCCCTGTCTGTTCTTCAGCTATATTTTCAGTCTTACATTGCTTCTAAGTGTGAACAGAGAAGGCACAGTGCCACATCAGTTTGCCTAAGTTATTGCAGCCTTATTATTAGAGCAACTCCATTTCTACAGATTATCTTTTATTGAAGCCTGGCCAGCAGCTTGTGATCCCGGCTCCAAACACATGGTTTCAGCATCAGTAACAGTTCAGATAAAGGTGACACAGCAGCATTTATGACACAGGAATGGCCAGAAACATGGGCAAACCTCACCGAGGCTCTTCAGATTTATATGTATGTGTAAGAGCATTTAGGGCCATTTCTAAACATAGTCAATAATTTGAAGCTACAGTTTAACAAGCTAATGCTTTCCCATCTACTGATTTGCTTTACCTTTACTGCAGTCTCTTAGCTGTTTTAACCTAAATTTTCCAACCTTCAATGAAGAAAAAGTCCGATGGGGATGTGCTAGGCTGTGCTACTTTATCGCTTCAGAAGGATCATCTTTTAAAATCTTTTTTTGAATGTAGGGGACACACTAAGTCACTGGAGTGCTTTCAGTCCACATATTCCCTTAACTGTAAAAGAATAAGCATAATCTCCCTCTCTTGACAAAAACTTCAAGGAAATAGATCTTTCATCTCAATCAAAAGAACAACAGGACATACCCCTATACATATACACAAACACGTAGGACAACAACAAGAACTTAGTATATGAACAAAGTTTGTTGTGGAACACTCAAGAAGTCAGGCCAACAATTTCCAAGGTTATCTTTGTCATGAAGACATCCTTATTTATTTGAAACCAGCATGCATTTCAGTTGCCAGTATAATCAACGACATTTATTGGCAAGCACATTTAGTGGCAGGTTTTGAAGTCAAGCCCGATAGGATATAAGATACAAAACCAGGGTTCAATTGCTTAGATTCCACTCTTTAGGGAGACTGATGTTTAAACAAAACAAAACAAAAAAAATCCATTAACATCAAACTTAAGTATTTTCTGCTTACTTCTTTGCAAGTTTGATCTTTGAGAATATTTGCAGATTTGCAATTCCATTGCTTCTCTCCGCCTCCCTACCCCCCCTAGGAATATGGCTATTTCAAGACCGATGCACCCAAAACATTGAAAAGTAGCTGTCAATTTTTAATGGATACACAAATTCAAGATGAAACCCAGTATGGTTCTTATGCTCCTGTGTTTAACTTACTTTCAAACCATAGGAGAATCATCATATGAAAAAATCGGTAACTGCCCTTTCCAGAAATTGTACTGTGTTCTGAAGGAGTAACTGGATGACTGGATGCATGTTTTAGAGCTTTTCAGTAATTACTTGCATTCTCTTAGATACAAGAAAGTCTTGCCACCTCACATCATAAGCATTAATGCTGCCCTTAGAACTTGCTTTTAATCAGAGGCTTGTCAAGCCATGCTAAATTAATATGGGTCAACAGATGTGTTAGGCTATACTAAAACAGATTTTCAGGTCACTTGTCTGAAGCATTGTTTAGCACTCCTGGTTCCTTTCACATGCCCCAGATTGAACTTTCCCTGCAGCAGTCTCGGTGGTGCCAAGCAGCTCTGAAACATTCCTAAAGAATGTTACCTTGAAGAAATTGCCTGACTTCTGCTGTGGGGAGATACACAGCAAGTTAGGCAATGAAGGGGAATTACTGTAACAAAATTAATATATGTTGCATTCCCCCCTCCCCAAAGTAATGTTTTCCAATAAATTGCTTTCAAGCTTACCTGATCACAAGTCTCAGTACATTACCGTAACTTCTAATGACTGCCAGGCTTTTTGGATTCTCTTGATGTGAATCAACAAACACTAAATTCAGATACTAAGGCATTAAGGGGAAAAAAAACCCAACCCGAAACAGTAAGGGAAATCCACGCTAGGGTAGCATTTCAACATTCTTTCTCATGATTGATCTCTGTAGCATTTCAAGTTTTGTTTTTCAGCTAATCCTCCTGCAGACAACCAGACTTAAGCCTGTGGAAGACAATGTTCAGAGTGTTCAACTCCATGACTTATATTATGCAAAAACCTATTTAGGGACTTTAAATATGCATAAGGGAGCAGAGATACCACAGCAGTATCATTTGAAGCTCTTCAAATGTAACAAAATCATTTGCATATTGACAGGTTACTGGATTGATCCTTTGCAGTTACTACAAATGCATCCTTTTGGATACTATAGAGAAATACTGCATTTGCTTACTAAAATAAATAAATAAATAAATCTTTACAATTGGGGTTTAAGAAAAAATGTACCTATCAAACACTACTATTTCAGAAGACTGCCCTGAAACCTCTGAAAACAGCCAGGAGATACAGCTGTACTGTGTAATGTTTACGCTTGAACAGCCCTTTGAAAGACACACATTTGATTTAACCAGAAGACCCCAAGTAAAAATCCCATAACATCCTGAGCATTTTACTTTTTACTGAAATTTTCCATTCTTGATCATAGTCCAAGGAAAACATTCATGTAGATTTTGAGGAAAATACTTTCTTCCCTATAACTAAAAATAGTTGACCTTAGATATTTTCTAAAACATACACAATAGAAACTTTCCTTAATTATATGTCCAGGAGAGCTTGCACAACAGCTAGGGTAGAAAACAGAACTAAATCCACTTTCTATTAATTAAGAAACAGTACTGAATTGTATCCCACTATGGTGCACAAAGTATATTTGCATAAATTTTTTGAAGACTGCAAATGACAATGTAACAATAGATGACAGTAATCCAAAAAAGTTTAGAAAATCTTCAAGTTGCAACATTAGTGATATGGATCCACCTCTATGAAAACTCAGACATTAAAAAAATAAATGTATTTTCATGCTAAATTATTAGAATTCTTTAATTATTAGAGTTCTGCTGTTCTGTTTTGCTGTAGAGTTAACTGCTTCAGTTACTATCAGTTTACCTCCCCAGGCAAGGGAAGGCAAGGAAAATGGAGAAAGTTTTTTCAGCATGGCTAAACTAAAAGCCTAAAGTAACTTATTCATGCCAGAACTCTGATTCATTAGTCTATCTCATAACCTCAAAAGCTGAAGTGTGTGTTTCCTTCCGAGAATCCAAAAATGGAGCATCACATTCACTGTTTTTTCCAAAAAAATTGAAAAGTTGATTAATTTTCATCAAGTAAGGAATTACAATAATGTAAGAATTTGAGTTACTCCTCTTTTCCTCCCCAAAATAAAAGTCCTCTCCACATGCCCTATTCCTCATTGTTCTAAGTTCTGGACCCTACACCACAAATCTACCACAAAAACGGGCTTGCGCTACAAATCACTGTATGTGGAAAAAAACCCACTATAGTGAAGAAGCTGAGGGAAGACTGTTAACCATACCCATGCGAAGATAAATTAAAAACTTCAGGTTATGATTAAGTCCTACAGAAACTGGATTAAATGGTGGATTGCACTGATGCCACCTATCTTGTACATTTGTTCAGAATACCTACCACTTCCAATTCATTGCTACTTTTACTTTACTTTTGTGCAGAGGGAAGTAGCTCTAGTCTCCAAAACTACTTTTCATGTATACATATAACTGCTAACATTGATTGTTGTTACACTTTGATTACAGTGAAACAAGATATTGGAATTAACTCCCTGTGTTGCAAGAGGGGAAAAAAACCTGAAAAAACCCCCTGAACACAAAAACCATGAGAGACCGCCTCCAAGAGCTTAAACTGAGAGCTAAGGAACTACAGCTAGCTGGAGAAAACAATGGTGCAACTGTACAAGAAGAGGAGCAGGAGGACTTCGAACAGCAGGCCATTATTTATGAAAAAGAGCCCATAACTGAAAGGCACTTGCATGAAATCCAGAAGCTTCAGAATGAAATTAATAATTTGGTGGAAGAAGTTCATAAATTCAGTCAACAACAAAAAAGCCTACTATCTTCAATGAGAAGATTCAGTGTTCTTAAAAAGGAATCTAACATAGCAAGAGAAATAAAAATTCAAGCAGAGCACATACGAAAATGTTTGGATGAACTGTCAAAAACAGTGAAAAAGGCTGAAAATGAACATGGGCCATCACGTGCCACAGTAAGAATTTTAGCTTCCCAGCACGCTTTCTTATCCCAGCGTTACCTAAATGCTATGCTGTCATACAATGATGCTATAACTGCTAAGCAAGAGAAATGCAGAAGATTTATTGTTCGTCAGCTTGAAGTAGCTGGTAAAGAAGTATCTGAGGAAGAAGTCAATGACATGCTCCAACAAGGAAAATGGGAGATTTTCAATGAAAATCTACTCACTGAAGTAAAAATTACCAAAGCTCAGCTTTCGGAGATTGAACAGAGACACAAAGAACTAGTCAATCTGGAGAACCAGGTCAAAGACTTAAAGGAACTTTTTATCCAGATATCAGTTCTGGTGGAAGAGCAAGGGGAGATGATCAACAACATTGAAATCAGTATGAACAACACTCAAGAATACACTCAAGTATCTAAAGAAAAATTTGGGCTTGCAGTCAAGTATCAAAGAAGAAACCTTTGCAAAGCAGTGTGCTGCTGGTGTTGTCCATGCTGCAAATGACAAAAGAAATAAACTTTGAAATACCAATGGTTCCTATTTAGTAAACTATTCTTGTAAAGCAGTTTCAGGATCCCTCGATTGCTTCATTTTTCTTCCCATTTCCCCCTCCACAGAGCTCTCAGGAAAAACTGCATCTGTTTTTCCAAAGAGTTAGAAGAATGAAAAGAATTCTATGTTTTCACAGAAACACATGAACTAGGGGAAAGGATCAAAGGACACAAGAGACACTTTTTTGTTCTTCCACTCAAACTAAAACAATGTGGCAACAAACTACCTGTACTTTTGGGAAGCATTGAAAATATTGTTAATCTCAATGACAGGATTCAGAAGAACGGTTTAGTTACCTTTTACAAAATAACGATTAGTGGTTTTAATTGCCTTGTGGTTTTTTAGCGCTTATATTTACTTGGTTCAAATTCTAAGGTTTTTTTTCCAGGAATCTGAAATTCTACAAAAACCCCCTAAAATGTACACATAAAGCAGACTTCGTTAGTAACAATCCAGAACGTGATGCCTAAACCAAATGAGAAGTCAGAAAACAGTATTAGGAGTGTTTCAATACTACCTCTATAGGAAAAGTTACTTACAAGCTTACTTACCTACTTAACACCATCAAATATTGCTCATGTTATAGTAGGACAGAGTGTACTGTCTTATGGAATGCAAAACAGACATTGGGTTATTTATTTTAATAACACCATGCTGTATTTCTTACAGATGGGTGTTGAGCTGGTATTTTCTGAACACATTAAAGATCACTAGCAGCAGAAGACCACATCACCAAACTTGCAGGGACATGTTAGCAGCCTGCTCAGAAGCCAAGCATTAATAAACTGACATAGAGGTATTTACATTATTCAACTACTTAGGCAGACCCCTACGAGGTAAGGATAGGGGAATATGACACTTTATTACACAGTGGTAAGACACATTCTTACTTTTGCCTAGCCTATCTAAATATGCAGTTGCCTCTGCAGTCTCACTTTCCCTAGTATAAAAATGAAGGAAAAAATATAATTAAAAAAATAGAACTCCATCCTTATAAAAATAAACATAATCTAGAACCAGAGAATGATTTAGGTCACAAGGAACTTCTGGGGGACATGCAGAGCAACCTCTTGCTCAAACTCTTGATCAAATCAAGACAGGAATTTCCCTGGTTGCAGCTCTTGTCCACCACTTCTCATCCTACCACCACACCTCTGAGAGGAGCCTTGTTCTGTTATCTTCACACCTTACTAGTAGGCAGTAGGAAGATCTCTCCCTTAGTTTCTTCATCTTAAGTCCAAACAAATGCAGCTCTCTGACTCTCCTCATATGTCACACACTCCAATACCCAAGCAGCATGGACTCACTATAGTATAATCAACATTTGTCTTCACGGTCTTCTTGTATTGGGAAGTCCAGAACCAGCCATGTTATAGGACATGCATTTATTTGTACTACTACAGGAGCAGCCAGAAGAACTAGTTGAGGGTTTCCAGAACTCTAAAGGGTTCCATGAAATTCTGCTAATTGTAGAAGCCTAGGATCCTCATGTAGGTATGCAAAACAGATGCCTGAAGTAGTAAATATGAATACCTCCCCTGAGTACCTTAAACAGAGCAGCTAGCCATTGACTCAACCTGTCCCTGAAGATACCTTAGATGTTCTTTATGAAACAGCTGAATTAGCAAGACAGGAAGTATACCACTGTTTTATTTTGCAGCAGCAGTTATTTCTGCAGTGAAGAGAAGCAAGCAGAAGCAGAGTGCTTTTGCTTTCCATGGTCCCAATGGTTGGTTTCTGCCCTGTACCTAACCCCTTTTGGAACTGACTGAGAAATCATGCTCTAGTGCAGTTTAACAGAAAATAACAACGCAACTGAGACAAAAGAGTTATTTCCAAAAAGAAAAACAATGCACAAACCCCACTAAAAACCAAACACCAAACCAGGAATGTTATTTCTGAACTCCGTTATGCTGTGCAAAGACACAATCAATACCACTATACCTGGATACAGTCAAAGAAGTCAGAGCAAATTGCACTGCAATTCTGCAAGACACTAAGTGAGCTAGATGTCTTTAATTGCATCTAGTGGGGGTGGGAATCAATCTACTATCAAAAGGCTCTATTGAATTATTTTCATACTGCGATATCTATAAATAGTTGGGATTCCTTCCATCCCAGCTGAAAATTGCAACTGAAATTAACTGTTATCAAAGTACAATCAGAGGACTGAACCTTAAAATGAAAAATACTATTTACAAAGTAGCGACAAAAAATAAAATTAGATAATGACACCACTGATACTATCCCATTAAATAATCTACCCTAACTGTTACCTATATGGAAGCTACCTTTACGTGCCAAGGGAGGAGTAGAAATTAGCCAATAAGCAATACAGAGAAAAAAGTTGCTGTGGCCAACATGCTCTTTCGTGTATATATGTATGTATATAAACATATATAATACACACATTAATATGCATATATACATGCACTACCCAGAAACACCACACCATCTACTTTTCCTGGTTTTACTTTTGGAAAAAACAAAGGTACATAACAGGTAGCCCTTTCCTTCTCTCCTGGGTCCTTAAAAAGAAATGCATTATGGTACTTCTATGAAGGATTATTGCAGCCAGCATTGACAGAAGAGAAAACCAAAATACAACAAACATCACCTATTTACACAGCATCCCCCATGCAGGAGTGTTCATACAAGCATCGCTTATCTGAGAGAGAAATGTGTTCCCGGGCTAGCCCTTCCTCTTCACACAACAGATACGTTTCTTTGAAATAAACATGGTCTTGTTAAACAAGAGCTGTACTTTAAATCCTGGAAGAAAACTCGAGTTTCACTACTACTAAAGGAAGACAGCTGCCTATCCACACATTGTAAATAATTCAAGTAGTTTTCAGCTGTATATTGATTACAAAATGGCAAAACAGAAACATACATAACATGTTGCAGAACTGAGAAGAGAGGAGACCAGAAAGACTTGTGGAAAGGTTTTTCTTAATACGAGGTGCTATTAACTGATAGTAAAAATATTAAGTACAAATTACATTGACATAATGAGAAATTGATATTAAGCATTCAAAATTATTAAAAGCAGAAATTTTACAGTAATCATTAAAATAACTTTCCAGTGTTTTTTTTGTTACATAGTTATGCAGAAGAGCAAACAAATTAAAGCAGAGCTGCTAGTGTTCTAGTAAGAAATGTGAAATATTAATAGCTATAATCCCTCATCACCAAAATAGCAGGTAGAAAGTAGCTTTCTACTAAAAAAAATACCTGCCCAGCAATCTCTCTGGTATAAAAATATCAGCCATAGCACACGGAATTGTATTTCCTCTTGCACGTGTTTCATGTCAAAGAAAAAAAAAAAACAAACCCACAACAAACAAAAAACCAACAAAACCCACCAACCAGCAAACACAAAAAAAACCCCAAACAAAACCAGTATTTGCCTCTTTTTTTCCAGCATAATATGAAGTCTAAGTGTTCCTTTCTGATAAAAAGAAGGACAAAAAAAATTCTAAGAGAAAAAAATTTAAACTTGCATACCTATATAAGTCTTGAGGATATTGACAGAATAATTGACCCATGAACATAAGAACTGCAAGAACTCTTGCTTTCTACAATTCAATTTCCCCACACATAACAGACTGATTAACTACTTAAGCACTTAGATGCTTAAACAAGGCCTACATGAGCAAAGCAAACATAAATTAAGTAGTAACACTAAACAGTAAAAAAAATGCCAAATAAAAAGTTTAATGTCTTCAAGTATTTCATACTAAGAGTCAGTAACAGCCAATACCATCAGCACTTCAGGAAAACTGTCTTAAACAATACTGTGATACCTCCATGGCCAGTGATAGATAATAAGATGCCACAGTACCAATTCAATTTGAAGCAAGTATCACACTGAACAATATCAGAACTCTTATATTCCCATATTATTGTAACATAGAATGTCTTGGACCAATCTTATGCCCACATTGCACAATTCAGCCTATTCTCTTTCCAGGCTATTGGGCCTCCACTTCTCCCTGAACAGTGCTGAGGCTCGCTATCCATTCCTTTATCAGGGAGGATGAGGAGCAAGAGCTGTCTTCCCCTTTTCTTCTGTCAGCAGTGTGTCTTCTCACCCTTAGCAAGAAGCAGAGTTGCCACATGCATAGGCATACTATGGGATTAGGGCATACTATAACGCAACTGACTGGGATGGAAGAAAAGATGGCAAAAGGAAGAGTGGGCCAATGACTCCAACTCCACTTTGCTCTGTAACGAAGACTGCATCTCAAACCCTTTAGTAATAGATCCTGTTCTTCATTGTGAAATGAGATCCATCTACCCATGATAATTCTCAGCGGTATCTTGCTAGCACTACTCAGTATAAGGTTGATTATGAACAAAAGATATCTAAGATGACACGCAGTGACATGAATTGACATTAATTCCCAATGCTTTTCAGAAAGGACTGTTGCTTGTTTTGGCACATGTAAAACAAAATAGGAAAAATATTCAGGGGAAATGTTCTGTTACTTAAAGAAATAATAAAAATAGTATATTTACTGGGAAAAGCTAGCGTTTAAAAAACCCCAGATTTTTAACTTTTTTACTTAAAGTTACTTTTTCCAGAATGAAACACATACATTTTTCAAGGACTTACTCTTCCACTGGAAAGATTCTAAAGTATTTGTTGTGGATACAATTTTCCACATACTTCATGAAAGAATGGAGGGCCTCCTTTGCACACCTCCCTATACATTATGATTAAAACACTTCTAGTGCACACATCACAGTCCTAGCTGGACAGCATATCCAAAATTGTTCTCCCATCTCTCCTCCCCGGCTTCTTCCAAATACACACATTAACTTAGTTGCTTACCTGGGTGATAAATTATAACTACACTGTCTTTGTGGCCAGTGCCAGAGAGCAAGCTCTGACCCCTGGAAAAAGTGGTGTGGATCAGCACCCACTTACGCTGTTTGGAGCAAAGAGCTTTTGGAGATCCTCTTCTGGAGAGGACTGGTCACATCTACACTACAGGACTTGACCCCAATCTCTTGTGGGCTGCATGTGACATCCCTCTGGCCTTAGGACTTACATGTATAAAATTATTTTATTTTTAATTCAACAAATCCAAAATTATGATCAGTGCAATGCATCTCATGAAAATTGTTCATGCTGGTATCATATGCTTAAAGTTTTGGGACATAGCATGGGGGCATGCAGTGTGCAAGACCTGCTGAGGCAGTGTAGGAGACCTGTCCCGATTAGTAGGAGGTGAAGTTGGTATGGTCTACACCCTTACTATCTGACCAAACTAGAGTGTTATACAGACATGTCCTCTCAGTAAAAGGGAGGACACGCAACTGTTTCTCTCCAAGATGTAGGTCAATCAGCTACCACATACACAGTACGGCTTATTGCGGTGACAGCACCCAAAGAACAACAAAAAAAGGGGGGGAGGGGAGAGTGTGAATGACTAAATCTCTTGGTGTAGACAAACCACATAATTACTGTGCTGTTCAAAATGGAGGGGGGGGAAGAAAGTTTAATTTGTCTACTTTCATTAAGGACTGTGTGTCAAAGACTCCCAAGCCTTTTCTGGTGACCATTAAGTGTATTGCTGCTGAAGTTTGCTCCTATTCTTGGGGTTTTTTGTGTGTGTTCTTTTTTGTTTTGTTTGGGGTTTTTTAGGGGTGGGGTTTTTGTGGATTTTGTTGGTTTGGGGTTGGTGTGGTTTTGGGGGGGTTTTGTTGTTTTGTTTTGGGGTTTTTATTTGTTTGTTTGGGGTTTAGGGGTTTTGGGGGGGTTTTGTTTGTTTGGTTGGTTGGTTGGTTTTTTTTTTTAAACTCTCAACTCTACAACAGCAAATGAAAAAATCTTGAAACGGAATGAATCTACAGAGCATTGAACAAAGATATAGAGCAGCGGACAAGCCTGCCGTCACATAGCAGCAAGCAACTGGAGAATACTTTTATTTAAATGTTACTATCATAGATGTTTTTACTGTTAATGAAGCAGACCCCATAGTTAAACACAACATTATCTTTTTACAGGAAGAAACATAGTTATGTAAATTAGGATACGTTATTTTCTTTTTTAAATCTCTAAAGATAAAAGATATATTTAGATAAAGGAACTTCATGATTCAGCATATATTTTACCCATTATATCACATCGAAATCTGCTTACCTGACTAGAAAAAGTTTTTTCCCACTACTTTTTTAGACCATTTTTGCAAGGACAGTTAGCTCCTACAACAACCGTACTGCTGACCTATATCAAATTCATATGGGTAGAAGAGAGAGACCAAAACTAGTTTTATTTCATTCACTTCACCTATTCTCAAAGGCAACTGACAGCTGAGTACTTCACTTGTTGCACCACAACCAGACACAGCATGTGCTTACCCAGCCAGAGAAGAAATGCTGAGTGGACAAAGGGAAGAGGAGAAAGAGGGTAAGACTTCAGGAACTAGTGAGAGAGGTCAGAGTATGTAAGAAAAGGTGAGTATATTAGGCAATGTGTTTATTCATTAGTACAGAGCTATACAACTTGTATTTTATTTCCTCTTAGAATTATTATTGAGCAACCAATCTTCTAAAAGCATTCAACAGCAGCACTCTTCTTAATCCAAACCTTAACATTCTAAACACCAGCAACTCTACAAGTAAAACAGGATGAAAATTCTAGTAAGCATTAACTTACCTAACAGTGAATGCAATTTCTGTTTCAAGTTTTTCTTTTATATATGCTGAGGTAGTCCAGATTAGGAAGAGAACTCTGACAGATCAGAATTCTTGTCCAGAGGCAAATTCCCACCTCCTTACCATTGCTACCACTCCAGCCAGTATCACTCCTTTCCAAGGTTTATTAACTAATAAGGAAAATATTACAGAGCACAGCTACAAACATGATATTGATAACCTGATAACTGGAATCTCCTTTACAAATACACAAATTTAATTGTCTGGTGAGCAATGGTTTATTTCAAAGGTCCATCTACCAGTCATGAAGATTTTATTTTTCCCCGATCCAACTGGCAAAATTAGTTTTGTCCAGATAGATGAAAGCCCATAAATGCAAAAGAAAAAGGTCATTCTGTCTTTTTGATTATTATCTACCAGAAGTACACACACACACAAAAAAAAGGAAAAATAGGAAAAAAAAAAAAAAGGCATAATCAGCAGGTTATTTCAAAGACAAGATGGTTGAAAATTCGGTACATTGGTTCAATCTATGCTTAAAAAGAAATGTGAATATCCAGTATAAACATTTCAATTGTTTCATTGTGATCAAGTCACCAATACCTCTTTCATCATTCTTCAGCACACACACACTTTGAAGTTATAGCTCACTCCTTTTCATTCCCTTAGCATTTAGGTTCTTTTATTAGTTTTTAAGATGGTAATCGGTAACTAATAAAACATTAATGAATAAGCTCTTTGTATTTAAGCATACAAATAACATAGCAGAGAACTCTGTGCACCTACAGACAGCAGAGAATAAACAAATTACAACTGTTTTTCTGCTTCTCCTTGTTTATTTCAAGTGCTGGAAGAAAGCAGTAGTCCAGACCAGAGACAGACTTGTGGAGTGTGGAAATCAAAGAGAAGCAGTCTCTCTCCTCTGGCATGAAATTATAACAGTATTCTATGAAAAGAGAAATAGATTGTGCTCTGCACTGCAAGAGCATGAGAGAGAAGGGAATTACTTAAAGAAAACTTCAACTTTCCTAGATTTAATACTTACAGGTCACTGTACTGTTTTCAGTAAATACTGGCCTTCACGCATACATGCACAGACTAAAATGCACTAATTAGAAGCTTACCAAGATATTAGGGAACTTATTGCTACATGGATACCAAGTATCTCATTATTAAAAAACAAAACAAAAGCTGAATATCCTTAGAAGCAGGAAATATTAAAAGAGGCTAACTTTCACCACAAATTTGGAAATCAGCTGTTTCCTTTGCTCTTGATACATTTTCATTTTTTGTTTTAGTGACTTACGGGGAAAAAAGTTTATGCCACAGAACTTCTTTTTGGCAAGTATGAGTGATGGAGATTTGCATCTCCAACCAAAGGCATCTTCAGGGAAGGGAAGGTGCATGGGACCAGTTTAATCTCATTTGCTAAGTATTCCATTTCTATACCACAAACACTAGTGCTTACTGACCAAGCCTTCCTGCTTCACAACTTGCAGGCTTCACAATGTAAGAAGTGCTTCAAATACTGGAACAAATTTTAGGGTTTACGTGATTTGAACATGCCAAGGGTAGCATAGCTATGCCATGAACACACACACCAAACAGAAAAGACAGACAATACAGGAAACAATTCATAACTCAAGATGCAGGCTCATATAGAGAGTATAAAACAAAACTACTGGATCCCTCCACAGAACTGGGACACTGCAAGAGCAAATTCTCTTCAAAGGCCTGAGGCTTAATCAATTAGAATGCAGTAACATCAATAAACTTAGTTTAGTCACCATTAGACTCAGTTAATACACTCTGCCTTCCGATTAGCTACTGACATGGGTTGAAAAGCAGGATCAAGTCCCAGAGAAGTGAGCGGGCTCTCTACAGGTACAGCCAGCCAACCAAATAAACTCTATTACAGGATTAGGGCATAGAGATTTCTATGAAAAAACCCCTAAAATGTATTTATTTAGAAACACTGCACAGTTGTCAACTGTCACAGTTGCATTTTCAGAAGAGATTTTGGTTAAATGAGCTGCATTAAGTTGGTTTTATTGCCTTCCTTGTAGTAATAACATTCAGATAACAGTGGAAGTTAAAATCTAACCTATTTTTCAACATATACGCTATTAGCTTGCTGAAATACACTCCACTTGAGCAAAACAATTAGCCAGTTTCACCCTCAAACCACCAGAGCATCACTGCTTCCTAGAAGAGGCCACTCCTCTTAGCTTTACAGATTCTTCATATCACAGAAAAGTTGTGTAATTACTGCATTATGGAGGTCTTATGCCCACCAGCCCTAAAGATATTGTCCTGATAAACCATTTTAAACTTTCACAGTTTATTTTGTTACTTCAAAAGGGTATTTGTCCCCAAAGACCTTTTGTGTGGCTGAATAAAATATGCTATTTTCGACATTTTACAAAACCTAGTTTTTAAGCAGAGAAGTTCATGAATCTATCTGTTCTGTGAAAGAATGTGTCTAGACCTTTTGAAACTTTTTTTTAAACACATGCACTGCAACAAAAGCATATGCCAAATACTATTAAAGTAAGCCTTCTTTAATGAGATTTTGCTGATTGTGTATCAGCAGCACCACCATGTGTTAAGTGCACAAGACATTTATTGCTGAGATTACTGGTATTGCAGAATATAATCAACCATTTACAATTTAAGTAATTGATGTAGGCCTAACTAGTAACAATATTTTTACACCATGTTGCCATGACAAACTTGCAAAGCCTTTAACCTATCATACCATTTCAAGTAATATTAGAATTTTAAAGAGTTAAAAAACCACACCTTATTATTTTTCCACTGCTAATGAAAGAGAAGAGAAATAAATATCCCTGAGAAGGACTAAATAAGATCTAATGTCAGATGCAGTGAATGGATTCAGTATATCACCATGTGGAAAGACAGAAAGACAGACAGAAGAGGCTTTGTTCACTAGTATGATACTAAGATTGGCATAAATAAATACTTCAGAAATACTGTAAAACTAATTGTAATATTGCTTAGCGCTAAAGTTACAGTAGTATTAGCATACTTTATACTTATGTTGATACTATACATAAATACTTCTTTAGAAGGTGTATTGAAGGTCAAAATTTACAAAACTTGAGATTAGGAGAACATTTATTAACATTACTTACACTAACACGGGTTTTCCTGATATCTTAGGACTGTTTAAAACTTCTATCATGGCTTGCTTTGTTTCTTCCATTCTTGCAATGTCACTGGAATCCACAACAAATATTACACCGTAGGACTCAGCATAGTAATTTCTCCAGATATTTCGAATTCGTTTTCCACCTCCTAAATCAAAGATGGTGACTTCAAAGCGTCCCTGTTTAAGGTCAATCTTGGAAAACCCAACTGTTGGAGCCACATCTTCAGGAGACTCTGTCAGAGTTCAAAGAAGAAAGCCTTCAGTAAAAAGTGTCCTTAGTTATTTAAAGAGGATTTTACACTGTGATTTGGGTAGCATAATTAGTATTTTAAAAACATGGAGCAAACCCTCCCTGTTAAGTGACACCATATTGCTAACCGCGTATTTTTTACATTAAGATTTTCCCTCTCCTCAGGTTATTTCATATTAATACGCAAGTGTCTCAACCAGTTACTTTACATTAATTTAGACAGGAGCACCAAGAAACAGAAAAAAAAAAGAAAAAAAGAGAGAAAAAAGCCCAAAATGCAATTTTTAATATTTAAAATCACAGTTAAATTGCAGTCGTGTTCAGTGTACTGCAGTTTTTACTTTCCTCCTCACCACCAATGCTCCCATCTGAACAGTTATAAAGCATTTGCATGGTATTAATCCAAGTCCGAGAAGGAAAACAAACCAGTTAATGCATTATGACCTGGGAAGGCTTGTGCTCTGCCAAATTTATTCTTTATCCCTCATGGTTGCCAAAACAGCTCCAAAAGTTCAAACCAAGGGCTGAGATGAAACCATCTCTGATAGAAACCATGATGATAGAAACCATGTTCTTCTGAGATGTAAACTACTTGATTCCCTTTATTCAAGATCAGGTTTTGGCCTTTGTTTGTTTGTTTATTTTTATTTTCTGCTTTTTAGTTTGCCATGCAATATGCTAAAAAACTATAGCTTTATATTTAATACCTTTGCTTGCTATCTCCCTCTCCAGAGGGCAAAGAAAGCCTGTACTTGCCTCACACCACTAAGCTGTCTCTTCAGGGGTGAGTTAATTGGATCTCTGCAACTGTTTTGTGTAGCTTGGTAGCACAAGGCAGGAGAAACAGATGTAAAATTCAGCTTGTTGAGAGGAAGAAATGAAGGCATGGTCCAAAGTGCTGAGCTCTGAAGAGCAGTGCAGAAGCTACATCACCAGCCTTCTGCTACCACACTCCCTTTTTTTGAGAGAATCATTCACACACCACAAAGATGGGGATTCAGAACAGACTGCTTCATGGGGATTCAGAACAGACCCCTTCACTGGAACAGTGTAAGCCAAAACTCCAGCTAGAGAATGGTCCGGAACCCCCATTTGTGAAAAACTACAGCTTCAAAACTCAGCGGACTTTATTTTGAAGAACGTTTTGCACTCTGAGCTGTAAGTATGTGCTCTTACAAGAAAGAATAGTGTGAACATGAGGGTTGGTTAAGGGTGAAAGTTATTGATGGTGCTGAATGTAAGGGGATATTGCTGAAACATCTGCTCCTATTGTATGGTGAGGTCTCCAATAATAAACAGTCTTCAATGTAAAAACAGGGTCTGCCATATAAGCTGCAGATCCAATTTGGCAAATACGACTTTGGTGACCATGCTGATTTGCCTGGGTTTAAGAGTCCTAAGAACTGAAACATATTTGGTTTCTGCTAAAACACAGTAGTCATAACTGCATTCTCCTCCTATAGGCTGTATGACTGATGCACAGCCCAAAATACTGGTTTTATCAACCCTGAAGACTAACTGAAGGTTCTAATCTCTGCAAGCCCTGTTAAGGAAAAAAAAAAATTGCTTTCTAAGGTGGTGTGGTTTAACCCCAGCCAGCAACTAAGCATCATGCAGCTGCTCGCTCACTCCTCCCCACCCAGTGGGATGGGGAGGAGAATCAAAAAAAAGAAGTAAACCTTCTGGGTTGAGGTAAGAACGATTTAATAGCTAAAGTAAAATAAAATATAACAGTAGTAGTAGTAGTAGTAGTAGTAGTAATAATAATAATAAAAAATGTAATAATTGTAATGAAAAGGAACATTAAAAAAAAAAAAGAGAAATCAAACCCAAGAAAAGACAAGTGAAGCACAATGCAATTGCTCACCACCTGCTGACCAATGCCCGAGCAGCGATCTGTCCCTCTCAGTCTACTCCCCCCAGTTTATATACTGAGCATGACATTCTGTGGTATGGAATATCCCTTTGGCCAGTTTGGGTCAGCTATCCTGGCCATGCTCCCTCCCCCAGCTTCTTGCACACCTGCTGGCAGAGCATGGGAAACTGAAAAATCCTTAATTTAGGATAAGTGGGAAACTGAAAAATCCTTAATTTAGGATAAGTGCTATCTAGCAACAACTAAACCATTAGTGTGTTATCAACATTCTCACACTAAACCCAAAACACACTGTACCAGCTACTAAGAAGAAAATTAACCCTATCCCAGCCAAAACCAGGACATAAGCACTATTCAAGCCCTGGGAAAGAGTCACAGAAGTCAGAACTATGTTTTCCTGGAGTTTCCATTTAGAAATACCCATCTTTACTCCTAATTTTTCCAGGAAAAAAAGACTTTTAGAAATAACTGTCACATTTAGCTGAAAAAGGCATTAAAGTTGATTTTGAAACAGAACGGAAGGCTAAACAACAAAGCTCTCATGTTTTCAGGGCAAAGATTCAGGAATATAAATGAGACAATATTCATAACTTTATTCAACTTCAGCAAGTCCGTGAACTTACACAACATGTGTAAATTGAAAGTCGAAGTAGAGTCTCCAAGTCTGCCAAAACACTAAGTACACTCTTGTTATTACACAAGATGAAAGTTATTTAGAAAGACAATCCCACAATGGGGTGGGGGGGGTGGGGGTGGGGGGAGAATTTTTGTTTTCATAAGCACAAGTTTCATCTCAAATTGCATCTGGCTTGCATGTGTCATTGGATGGTGCAAAGTACCCTCCAAAATCAAGTGGTCTCTTACTGAAGTAAGTGCCTAGAAAATTGCTGGTGCTTTTCTGGTGATAAATAGTGATATAAAATATGTATCACTAGAACCATCCTTTATGTTATATACATACACATACAATTTCCTTCTTTTAAACCTTTTCCTCATTATACATACTTACAACATGGATTTTTATATAAAGTTTACTGATGTATGCGTGTTACTGGATGGTCACTTCAGCACATGCACACAAGAAAAAAAAAAAAACCAACAACCCCAAAACCAAAAACCAGGTCCACTGATTTCTCTAATGTACAGTAGATGTGAAACACATCATTAACCAGAATATTTTGTATCATTGCATTAATTCAAAGTAATTAAATAATTAGAATGTGGTCTACAGCCTTCAGAGTTTTTGTTCTATGCTTTCACTTAAAGCAACTGATGGAGACAGACGGCTTGCTTGCAGTTACAATGTTCCTTCAGCTATTTATCGAACTACTGAAAAAACCTTACTCTAGTCCAAAAATACGCTCATGAAATTTAAACAAGAACCCAGAAAAGATTTTGTTGCAATTTAGCATTTTGCAGAGTTAACAATACCGTGGTCAACTCAAGGCACATAAGCACCAAGGTAGTCTGAACATTTGGTCTTAGTATTTCCACGATAATTAAACACTTCTATGGACTAATTTTTTCTGTCTGAGTGGACTAAGAGCTCTAATGCTGCATGGTGCAATGTCTTAAGAGGCAGCTCTCTCCATACTATCTATCTTGCCTCTACACCTTTGAAAAAGATCTAGGAGAAGGGTAGCAACTTTGTTGAACGACCACTGACTTGGTCTAAGTCAGTCATAAAGCACATGACTGGGAGCACCTACTTTTTCAGACACCCTAGCATGACTTGCCAGATATCAAAAATCAGAGTCTTTATGCATCAAAGGTAAGACCCCTTAACTCTTCTCTCATCTGCACGTCTTCACACAATGGGGCCTGTGACATGCTCACTCTGGCAACCACACGTGTACCACTTTCAGTGGTACAATGACTAAAATTTTCTTTCAACAATATGGGAGGGAGAGACAGTTTAAGAGCTGAAGCAGCATTTTTAGATTAAAATGATGGAAAATTAGTAATTATACTCTCTCTTTCAATGCTCCATATAGATGATAAACAATTGCTTACCTCCTTGAATTCCTCGGACTGTAGCAGTTTTACCAGCATTATCAAGACCCACCATTATTAGTGTCACCTTCCTCCAAAAGGAGAAAAAAAAAAAAAGACAGACATTTCAAATCTTTTTTCCTCTAGCTAGACTTCACTTATTTAAGTTTTTTTTAATACATGCATAGCAAATTTACCACAAAGTAGTAGAAAGAATAGGTATCAAAATACCAAGTAGCCGGCATTGTTACAATTGTGTATCTGGTGTTCAGTATGTCAGACCATCTGACTAGACAGAACAGCAGAACAAGATATGAAATGAGAAGTCTAATATTGTGCTGTAAGTTTCGCATGAGCCAATGATTTTGCTTTCAACTTTTATCTGCCTGCTGAAATTTAATTTCATGGTACTGTAAATTTTATCCTTTTTTTGGTCTGGTCATAGTCTCTTTAACAATTTCTGTAATTTCATTTCCATTCCCCTGTATTTTTACCATCTCTCTGGCTCAAAGTTATGCCTATACTAGAAATTAATTTCTGTCTCAACCAGTGCATCTGAACAACACTATACAGTATGCAACACTTGTGTAGACAACATCAGATGCTGTAAATAAGCCGCGCCGGTACTCATCATGCCTTCGTTTCAAGTAAGAGCAATCTAGACTGCAAATGTGCAAACCAGTGCTGTTGAGTATGTACAATACTTTAGCAAACTGGTATACAGGTTAGAATTTATACCAGGATAGGATTTTAAGTAAAGCAATAGGAAAAACATATCTATGTGTATACCTCAATTGTTCCTCCTATTCAGAAAGACTCAGAGGAGTCAAAGGAATTTGCTCAATTTTATGCCCCTTTGAGTGAAGGAATACTAAAAACATTGTTATTTCCGGTCTTAAAACTATAATAGCGTCATACATGAAGTATAGTTTATGCAAGTTCTTTCAGAAGAGCCAAAAACTCTGAGAAAAGAACCTAAAAATGAACAGTAGGATCATAGTAAATTATACTTTAACAGTAAGCTAAAATCAGAACAGCCATGAACATCTACAAACTCACAATCGTCTATAGTACTTCAGTGGTGTCAGAAAGCTATTCAATCCAATATAGTTCTTTGAACAGCAGCACCTTCTGTAAAACCTAAACTACGTACTATTGAAGAAAAGAACAAATCTTCCTACATGAGCGTGAAGTATAAATAAGTGTGGTATATCCTTTATTTCCCTTCCCCATAGTTTGAAACAAACTATGCACTATCTATGCATCTCTGCTAATTGGAGGGAAAAGGATGCAGGATGTCAAAGTAAAAGTAACAGAAACAAACAAGAAGCGTAGAATTCCGTAAGTGAGAATGGATCACCAGGTTACCCACAAAATGCAGTATTAAGTTACTTAGATAATAGTAAGCAAACTAGTATGACACTGGGGCTACAGTCTGCTCTTGACAACAAAGTATTTTAACACATTACACTTCAGAATCTCAAAATGCAGAAACTAAATCAGTAAGACAAAAACCAAATAAACTTTACATAAACATTCTATCATCATGCCATAATGCTCAACTTGAGGAAACAGTATGCGAAGCATATTATTTTGAACTTTATACCTTCCTGAAGTCAGAAACAAAGTACCCTAATTAGAGATGACTAACGTTTAACTTTTAAGTTCAGAAGATGTATTGATTCTCTCTTGGAGAAAAAAATGACAGATTTTGTCTCAGAAATAAAAAATACGAAACAATGTTATATAGCAAATAAAGTAAAACATAGGTGAGAGGACAGGAAATACAGTTTGGGAGGGTCAGTGCAGAAATGTAAAATACTTTCACATGTTTACCTCACAGGTTCCTGCCACCGTTTTAACCAGCTGCAGCAATTGGCCATTAGACTGAACATCCCTCTTCACCAGCCATCCAGAGCCATGCAAGCTACAGAAACAATGTGGACAGGCCAGAACAACACAAGAAGACTGCGAGAGAGACTGCAGAGACCCAGATGTCTTGTCACTGCTAGGAAAAAAAAAAAAAAAAAAAAGAAAAAAAGAAGAAATGCATAGTTAGCCCCTATGTATAACCAAGGCAAGCCATTTCCCTGGCAGCAGCCTGTCTATTCAGAGTGTGTCATATTCAGTCAGCCCCATGACAGTCTCATTATGTCTTTCACCTTTCCATCCTCTCACACTTCATCTCACCCCATTTTACATATCTGGGCAGCAACACACAATACTTGCACAAAATGATAATGCAAGACCACTGTACTTAAGGAAACCCGCAAGTTAGAGCAGTAAGATACATCAAGCTATGGAATTCCAGTGCTTGCCTCGCTAACACATCCCACAGCTCTGACAGAAAATGAGGACCAATTTCAAGCATGAGTAAGGCTTGCAAGAACATAAAAGGATAAGACATTAAAAGCAAACAAAGAATATCCTACCTGTTAAGTATATTCCTTTAACTGTCCCTTTCTTTTACACAGAAAGATCGCACAAGGAAACTGGGTTCTCTAGCCAGTGCTTTGAGGAACTGGCAACTTAATGTCTAGTAATTGTCACTAAGTTAAATGGAAGTATCAAGTACTTCCATTATTTTACTATCCCACTCTTCAAGCGGGAGAAAGAAACAGAATATTCTTTCTGGTTTTGCTCTGTGGAACAAACAATAGAGAATAACCGTGTGATCATGTGCATGTTTACTTCTTTGTATGCACGCATAGCTATGAAACAGTAAAGCTTACACAAGCCATGCAGTCAAGTGCACAAGGTTGCAAAAGCTTTAAAACCCCCTTAGTTACTCAACTACAATAATCCTACTGCAAACGACAGTAGTTGTCCAGGTAAAGGCCTTTCACTGGCAAGCTTTGGGCAATTTTGCTTCACGAGTTCAAATCCACAGACTCCCTGGTAGGACGACGTACCAAGTCTGGCTGTTATTTTCTTCACAGCAGCCTGTAATATGCTTTGCATTTTTGGCTAAAACACTGCTGATATCACACAAATACTTTGGCTATTACTGGACAGTGCTTGCACAGCATCGAGGCTTTCTCTCTTTCCCACTCTGCCCTGCCCACCTCTCCCCCAAGCCTCCTGGCTGGGGGGGGGGGGGCAAGAGGTTGGGAGGGGACACAGCCAGGACAGCTGACCCCAACTGAACAAGGGGATATCCCATACCACACAATGTCATCCTCAGTAAAAAAATAGCTCAGGGAAAAGAGGAGGAAGGGGGAACGTTCATGGTTATTGTGTTTGTCTTCCCAAGCAGTTGTTAAGTGTGCTGAGGCCCTGCTTTCCAGAAAGTGGCTGAACATCTGCCCACTGATGGGAAGAAATGATTAATTCCTCTTTTTGTTCTGCTTGAGCATGCAGCTTTTGCTTTCCCCATTAAACTGCCATTAACTCTATCCATGAGTCTTCTCACTGTCCTATCCTCTCCCCATCCCATGGGAGAGGGGAGTGAGCAAGTCACTGGGTGCATGTTTAGCTGTTGGGCAGGGTCAAGCCACCACAGTCCTCCTCAGTGCCAACGTGGGGCTAAAGATAATGACAACTTTGTTCTGAGCACATTATAGCTGTTAATTGGCAGGCTCTTGTGCTGGTCACGGAGCCTGCTTACTGTACTGAATATTAGAGTCCAACACTTGTTAGTGGCTGGAAAAGGCTGTTTAGGTTGCTCCTCCCTTGGGAAAAGGCAAAGCCATTTGTGGGATTATGACTGCTCACATGCACTTGGTGGGTATTGTGGAAGGATGGGGAAATCCGGTGTGTATCTCAAGGAGATTTAAACTTGGGGGAAAATAATCCATGATTTGAGTTGTATGTTACAGGAACAGTACAACAGAAACCACTTGAAGCAAAGGAGGATGAGCCTTCTGAGGACCAGGCGAGTGTGGTGGTGACTCAACCAAGTGAGTCTTGGCACCCAACAGGCCGCTTCCCCTGCCCTGAGTGACTGCCTCCAGTGATGGAGCCCAAGTCATCAACTGTTCTTATTCGGGGAGCAGGAGGCAGCTATGGAACAGGGGAATAGTATCCGTGCATATGTTATGGGACAGGGGGTGGTGGTTGACGACATACCAATCTCTCCTCCAGAGATTATCACAACGCTTGCAGAAGGAATGTGCACTATCACCTCAGCTCATAGGCTCACATCATCTTAGCTCCCATTTTGATCAGCGGCTTAGGTGAAAAAAACCAACCAGATTCACGTCAGAACAGCTGAGATGTAGACAGATATTCCCTACCGCTAACTTGCCTCCATGAGCAGATTAACTGAGAGTAGTAACACTTTGAATTACCACAGCAAGCTTCCTAAAGCTGTTTCTCAATTATTTTTTTTAAACAAAGAAATTCCTTTCATACCTCAAACAAAGGTAATTTCAAATGATGCAGAAAACCAAATAATGAAAGATGATAACAACTTTCCAAAGTTGTCATCTCCCCAATCTGGACAAATAAAAGTAGAAAAAAAATTGAGGAACTATGCCTAACAAACATATTTTTTCCCTAACAAACTATGACGGTCTAGATAATTTATACTGGTAGGAACTGGGAACTCCTCCTGATCTTATGAAGCTGCTGTATTCAAGGATGTCTTTGTGTGGATCTGCCATCATTCAGTGTCAGAAACAGGTCAGATTTCTTCCAGAGCAGAGACAACAGATACTCTTCAAATATTTATATTCCATTATACAAGGCACCTGAGAATAGCTTCTCCACAGGAAAGTTTAGTGTATGAAGAACAGACAAGATCTTAAAAAGGACAGCAAGATGATTACAACTATTACAAATATTGAAATCAGGCTCTGACACATGCAAAATAAAAAAAAAAATTAAAAAAAATCCCACATGCAGTGGAATACGGTGTCTCAACCCACAAGCAAGCACCAACAAAGCTAACTTTGAGAACGTAGCTACACAAATTTTCACCTAGTTCTGCTGAACAGCAAAATGTAACAGCTCACTGCACAATGCACTGACAAAAATGTAACATTTTCAGTGCCTGAGCATCACCACAGAACAATTTCCATCCCACGTTACACAGATTGTCTAGATTTGCAAATTGTCAAAAATTGCTCTAAAGCACAGATATGGCCCATAGCATTCAAATGGGATTCATGAGATGAAGAAAACTCATTAAAGAGTGAACAGCAGAGGACGACTACATCATAGCAGAGGATTCTTGTTTAAATATGAAACCCTAAAGGGGGGTGGATGGAAGGGAGGTGACAAATAAGATGAAAAACTTCCAAAATATGCCACTATAGGAGGGAAGGGCATTCAACACTGTTGAGAAAATTATGGCAGGGAGGCAAATCGCATTGTGTTATGCTTTTTTGGAGAGACTTGATCTCTGAAATACATATGGAACATACTACATGTATTTTATGTGTTGCATTAACAACATTCAGAAGTTGTTCCAAATATTACATCTGTCAGCTTGAACTCTTTATGCTTGTTGAGGTGAAGCAAAACCAACAGGCCCACAAGCTCAGAAATAATGTAAATCTGTGTAGTTAAGCCAATATACCACTTAGGTCAGCACAAGTACCAAGGACTAAGAATGTCAAAGATCCCATTTTTAGGTAAGAGAACAGAAAAAGTGTACTACAGAGACTAAGAAAAACATGACAGATAACTGCATTAACTCTTAACGCTCTAGATTAAGATCAAGATGCTGCTACTTAGCAGCCCGTATGTTATGTGATCCAAAGTACTGGGTACCAGCAAGTCCAACATCCCAAGTCATCTGATGAATAAGTTTATCTACTTCCACATCAAAGTACAAAACAAGCACCTTTTACCCATTTCACTGTCAGAGTTTACATTAAATGTTCTGCCTTTGGTAGAGGCTTTTATGGTAGAGAATTTTTTCAGTCATAACAAGCTCTCACTTTCTTTAAAACATAATTAAACAAGCCATTCAAAGCTGACCCTCCTCATAAAGTTTAATTGTTTAACTTCTTACTGTGATGTTCCTTGCCTGACTTGTTTGAATTTTAGTTATAAGAACACAGTATTTTAGTTGTATTGCGTTATATTTTGAACAGCAAACCAAGTGACTGAGCAGTAAAGAAGACATATTGAGCAAAAATCTGAACACCGTCCTCTCTGCCAAAATTGCAGTGTAGTTAACAGGTGCATGAAGTGCAAGCGAGAACTGTAATGTTCTGAAAGACTGAGGCATACAAGTATTTGTGAGAAATAGCTCTAGGACCATCAGTTCTTCCGCAAAGAAAAGTTACTACAAGACTAGCAGTTCCAGTGAGTTTCTGCACTTCCCAGCCACGCTCCTACCCTTCTTGTGTTTCCAAAAAAGAAGCACCCCTAAAATCCAGACCTTGGTTCAGGCAGGTTTCCTTCGCTTGTCTCTTCCACTCTGGGAATAGGGGTTTTGTTTTAAAAAAAAAAAAAAAAAAAAAATCAACATTTCAGAGAAAATCCACTCTCTGTTGCTTACAGACTCACACGCAGGCTGCCAAACACCCACAGCCCGAGGCTGCCATTGCGGAGACGCACCGAGGTGTTTTACGTGGCGAGACTGGAGCCGAGCCGGCAGAAACTCGATCTCCGCCGCCGCCGGCGAGCCGAGCAGGACGCTCGGCCCGAGCCTGCCGGGGCGACCCCTCTCCACCGCGGCTACCTCACCCGCCAGCCCGTCCGGGAGCCGCCCCAGCCCCGCCGAGAGCAGCCGGGCCAGCTCCTGAGGCCGGCACCCCGCCGTACCGCCGGGCGCCCGAGCAGCCGCTCCGACCCCGAGCTCCCAGCCTCGCCCCTCCCCCGCGGCACCGCCGCCCACGGCGCTTCGGGAAAGACCGGCCCCGGCGGGGCCGGGCCGGGCCGGGCCGGGGGGGGGCGAGCCGCACAACCAGCCGCCTCGCACCGACGGCCGCGGCGGCCGGCAGCGCGTCCCCCCCTCCCGGAGCCGCCGCCGCTGCCTGCGCGCCCGCCGGCACTTACCGGCCGCTCAGCGGCGGCGATGAGGCCGCGCAGTCCGAGCGCTAACGGCTCCGCGCTGCCCGCCCGCGCCCCAGGGGGCTCCGCGCCGCGCAGCCCGTCCCACGCCACGGCGGCGGCCAGCGGGACTGGCGCTGCCCCGGGCGACGGGAGGGCCGCGGCCGAACGCGGGGAGGGGGAGGCGGCGGCCGCGGCGCTCCGCTCGGCTCCGCCGCGCCGGGCCCGACGCGGCAGCTCCGGGGTCACGTGCCCGGCACCCCGCTCACGCCGAGCCGCTCATTGGTCGGAGCCGAGATCTCCGAGGCGGTGGGGACGCGTAACCAGGCCGGTAGCCCCTGGTTACCGACAACGGGAGAGAGAAAGGGACAAACTTGAGGGCAGCAGCGGAGAGCGAAGGCAGGCGACGCCAGCGAACGGGCGGAGAAGCGCGAGCGGGCAGGCCCGCGCCTAACCAATAGGAGCGGGCGGCTGCCCCGGTGCCGGCGGAGGATCAGCCAATCAGCTGTAAGGGGGCGAGGACGGGACGCTCCCCCCCCCCCCTCCAGTCCCCCCAGCCCGAAAGTAAACAACAGCGCGCGCGCCCGCGGCCGGCGTGACCCTCCAGCCGTGCCCCCCGCCGCGCGGCGGGCGCTGCCGGGCCCGCGTTGCGCCTCTCCCGCTGGTGCGGGGCTCTCCCTCGTTCGCGCCCTCCCGCTCGCTGCGCGCCGGCAGCCGCTGCCGGGAGGATGCCCGCGGGCCGCCGCGTGCCCGGCTGCCGCCGCCGCCCCCCCGGGGCCGCCCCTCGGCGCGGCGCGGCCGCGGGTCAGGCGCCAGCCGCCCGCGGGTCAGGCGCCAGCCGCCCGTGTCCCCGCGGCGCTGCCCCCGGCGGCCTGCTGACGCTCCCGCAGGGCAAGGCTGCCCGGACGCGGCCCAGCCTCCCCCCCCCCCCCGCCCCGCTGCCCCTCCCTCCCGCCCCCAGAGGCTCGCCCGGCCCCGCCGTCCCGGCCGCCGCGCAGAGGAGCCGTCGCGCAGTCACGGCGCCGTGCCCGGTCCCGGCCGCCCCCCGGTAGCGATGGGGCCGCGGGGCAGGCGGTGTCTCCCGCTGCTGGCCGGCCTGGCGGTGGTCATCGCCCTGGCGGAGGCCGCGACCTGTGAGTGAGGCGAGGGGAGGCGGGGGGGGGGGCGGGAAGGCGAGCGGGGCCGGGACGCGCGGGCGGTGTCCGTTAGCGCCCCTCGCGCTCCCAGCCGCCCGTCCCTCAGCCCCGGGGGGGGGCCGGGGGCGAGGGGCCCCGCGGCAAGCTGCCGACCCGCGGGCGTGGGGACGGGGTGCCGCAGGCGGCCGCCTCGGCACCGAGGCGAGGGTCGGCCCGGGACGGTGCGGTGGGGGCGGCCCTCCCCACCGGCCCGGTGCATCGCGTCCTCCCTCCCCGGATAGGTGCCGCTGGGCCACCGTGTTGGTGGAGCGCCTTGACCCCGTCGGTTTTTGGCTGCTTTCTGGAAGCCAGCGGTTACTGTTGGGGCAGCCGAGCTGTAACTTGGGGCCGGTGGCGGCTCTGAAGCTGTTCGCGGCCGAAACGCAGCTCTGCGGCTCGGGGGAAAGCGTGCCTTCGATTAGCGCGTGATTCGCTTGGAAGGAAACCACTCGATAGATCACGGTCTCGGGAGAGTGGCATTATTGTGGAGTCCAGGCAAAGCGGCCCTGACTCTCTTGATAAGTTCAGACTTATCGGCCTAGGTAAGAACTACTCGCTCTCACATACAGATTTAAAAAAAAAAAAAAAAAAAAATCAAAGCTTATGTCTTTGACATGGAAGTCTTTGAGCTTAGTAGTAAAAGAAGACAACGGGTATCTGGAACAAGCGGAATTGCAGCTCAAAGTAAGCCTGTTTCTGACGTGTTTTACTAATGATTAAACAGGCAGAAGAAAAACCTAATGTTTACTATTCAGAGTTCTGTTTGAATGCTAGGGATTCTGACTATGAAGGGAACGGCATGGAAGGATGAAAGTTCATTTTATAACTTATTTTTCAACAAGTCCTAAAAATAAATCTTCTAATAAATATTTCAGAATGTTCTTTTCTCCTGTTTTCATCACATTTTCTGTTCCATTTGTCTTCCCTACTGCATACCTTGTCAGTTTTCTCCTTCATGAACAGTGGGAAATTAGGACTTGTCCTACACATGCAAAATTTCTGTGGTCCATGCAGTCTGGTTTCCTATCCCTGCCTCTGAACAATGCCAGGGATTTTTGGAAGGGGGGGGTGGGGAGGAAGAAAAACCAGAAAGATCTTAATAATGCAGCTTGTACCATTCAATAATCATAAATGGAAGTTGCCTGCTAGTCTCAGTGCAGCTGCATTTGGTCCAACATCCAGTGAGGGACATGTTTTGGATAAGATAGATATGGAACAGGCAAACATCAGCAGTTGGTTGGCTTTATTTTGTTGGCTGCATAAAGCTTATGTCACTGATGAGCATTTCAGGAGTCTCTAGTCACTGGAATTATGGAGCTGATTGCAATATAACAGCTGTACAAACAAGATTATGTCACTTTCTACAGTGGCATCACATGTCCTTTTTATTCAGTCTATGGGGTCTTCTGAGTTTCTGGGAGAGAGCACTAGTTGGCTACAACTGCTTTCCACGACTGGGATATTAGGTAAGCAGCTCTAAGCTATGTTTAACTAGCCTGCTTAAGGCAGGTTTATAGTTGCATCTGCAGTACAAAACAGCTGTAAGGAACAACTGAATCTCATCTTCTCCCCCCATTTTTTTTCCTTTTCAGTAGCATTACTTCTAAACAGGTGCCTGGTGAGTAATCACTACACAGTGTCTGTACAACACCTACTGAAATCATAAGGCTATTGAATTTCATAAGGCTTCAGTGATAACCGAATGAAACACACCAAGTACGTTAAGGGTGAACTATTGGTTTGGCAGGGTCAGAAGTGGGCTGGAGTTTCCTGTAATCAAACTGGCAGCAGCAGTCAGGATTTTTTTTTTTTTTTTAAATAAAGGTCCTATCATAATCTTTGTAAGGAAAAAAACAGTTGAATAAATACACTACTAATTCTGTGCATGGGAATTGAAATATTTGCACTAAAAATATGAAATTTGCATTGAGTTACATGTTTTATTTAAACTCAAAAGACATAGGAAATCAGCTTAGGAGAAGGCTGAACTGCTGTGATGTAGGGGAAAAGACCTGTTTCCATTACCCTGCTGTACTGAAAACACAAGGTAGGCAGTTTTATCTGGTGTAATGTCCTCAACAACACTGCACACACTTGGAATTTTCTTGTGCTTTATTTACTGAAAAATTGTGTCAAAATGAGAATGATGTAGCTAAAGCTCAAAACAAGATTGTCTAAAGTCAGCTGTGAATTGGGCCTCATCTACACCACAGAGCCTCTGCCCCAAAGCTATGTCAGCATGCTTGCGCTGGTAGAAATCTCCAATGTAAACAAAATCAGCAGGTGCAATGCACAATTTTACTACTTTGTTGTTGCTCCTTTTGCCTCAGAACAGATGGACTTTCTATATCCTTCTTATTAGTCTGCTTTTATGTAACGACAAATGCAGCCATTTACCCAAGTTAATTAAAATGATACTGCTAGCAGCAGTTGGTGATAAATAAACAATCAAAATGTTTTTCTGGGTATGCTTTCCAGTGTGGTTAGGGCTCAGAAGAGCTCTCATAAGGTCCTTCTTGTCCTTTCATCTTGCTGTGCTTTTCGTCAGTCTCTCAGCAGGCCATATGTTAGTGATGGGCTCATTGATTGAGAGAGAAGGTCTGGGAGATCCACAGTTGCAGCAGCTTCCAATTCATTTCTCCTCCTAACTGCTGTATGAAGGATACATAAAAACCAGAGAATGCAAATCCAGCTTTTTAAATACATTGTTAACAACCCTTGAGATGTACTTACGGCATACCTTAAGGTTTGTGAAAGTGGAAGACAGTGGAAGACGAAAGCAGGCTTGAATCAATTCTTATGTGCCAAGAATTTCTAGAAATGGGGGCCCAGAAAGTAAGATAAGACTTTTCTTTGAGCAGTTTCCCTGAGGATCAGTCTTCACCTTACAGAGTTCTTTCCATTCTCCAGTAAGACCACCATGTAGATCAAAATGTATATAAAAAGAAATGAATCCTCAAATACCAGACTGCTGCCTGCTCATATACTTATTAGGGGGAAGAGCACAAGCTGACTTCTCCTTGCATTTCTAAGCAACTTGCTGGTTGCTCTCCGAGATAAAGGTGTGCTTCAAAACTTTGGAGATATGCTGTAGTACATCCACCTTATGCTCAGGAAGTCTTACCTATTGCCTTACCTATTGTCTTACCAGAGTGGAAGCAGATAGATGAGTTTGGAGTTACAAGCTTATCCCACATTGAATACATTTAGGATGCTGTAACAGGGAGGTTTCTTCAGGTCATCATCCAATGTTGCAGCACTTCAGAGTGCTTCAGCTGTGTTCCCTGTCACTGATAGGGACCTTTAAGTAATGTGTTTAGGATGGTACGGTTTTAGTTACATCTGTCACCTAAAAGGTATTCTCGCTTCAGGTTCTGGGCCTCATTAGCTGCTCTTTCTAATAAGCCATCTAAGTTTTTTACTTTCCCATTAGTGCACAGACATTGGGAGGCTGTTCTCTGACATTTGACTGCTGGCATGTCTCGTAAAGGTGCTCAGGGTTTGAGGTATTACGTGCTCATGAACAGTACTGAATTGACTATGTCTGCTTGAATTGATCTTCTTTGTAGACTAGTGATGAATATGTATGCACACCTTATCTGGTTTGCACTGCAGGTGTCATGACCCTCACACAGTTGTGCTAGTCTGAGAGGTTAAGTTATGCAAAGACTGATAAAAGAAGTGCAGGTGTGTAGAAGTGTGGTGCTCTCTAGTTAACACCTCAGCCATGCTCTTTAACCCTATCAGCTGGACTTTTTCCAATTAGGCTCATCCATTTTTCTTAGTCACAAGGTATGTCCAAAACCTAAACTAACAAGGCAGTCTAATTTGGTTGCTGTTCCTGTAGGGTTGTGTGCTCTACAGAGAACATGGAAGCAAACAAACTTCTTTCATTTTTAATATAATTTCTCAATTCACTAGTTTGTTCACCATTTGTGTAAAAGTCAATAAAATGACAATAACAAGATATGTGAAAATTAAGTAATGACACATAACATGACGGATCTGAAATACAAAAATTAGGTAGGTTTGTGTTTTATCTTGGTAAAATGTGAATGTAGGTAGGTTGTCTGCCTTGGTATTTCTCAGGATATCATTCTCACCTTTTACTTTGTCTTGTTCTTTACAGTTCTGAAAAATAAAATAACATTTCTGTTAATTACATATGACAGGTAGCCTGATTTTATAAGACACGTTTTTGGTCTCACGTAAGTTAATTAGGATCAGAATATTTACTCTTAGATCACTGAAACAGGTAATATAAAAGGCTTCACAGCTTTTTTCCACTTGTTGGTCACATATCTCACTTTGTATTATCCATAGCTAAAAAAAAAAATCTTGACCTGAATATGACATTTAAATTATGCTTCAGACATAGCATTGCACAAACTTTTTTTTGGTGACTCAGGATTTTTTTGGTCAGAAACAGCTACCCCACATACAGAAAACAGAATTCTAGGATTTTTTGCCCACATTTTCCAAAATGATAGCAAACAGCAACTCCCGACTAAGCATTTAATTCAGATTTTCATTAGATTCTCATATTTGTTCAGTGCTTACAGCGTTTTTCAGCTGTTAAAAAATAAATAACAACAGAGCTCCTTTGTTTCTACAAAGTTTTATCCCAGCAGTATGCCTCTCAGTTCCTGTTGAGGAAACGTCGAGCAAATTCTTTTATGGAAGAAAGTAAGAAGGGAAATCTAGAAAGAGAGTGCATTGAAGAATTATGCAATAAGGAAGAAGCCAGGGAAATCTTTGAAAATAATCCTGAAACTGTAAGTATCTGATGAATATCTATGAGGTAGATAGTAGTTCTTTGCAGAGGGAAAGTTAGAAGTCCGTAGAATTCACACTGCAAAGCTAAAAGAACCCCACTATGCAGACCAAGAACCGGTTTGAAATTCTTTTGTGTAAAAAACATGCACAATTAATAATGAAGACTGTATAAGCAAAGAGAATAGTTGAGTAGTTATTATTTTAATTCCCAGTATGGATCACCAGTTTTAGACCACAGTTGTCTGCAAGCATTCCACGTGGGGAAACTGTTGGCTTCAATTAAAATTTTACGCAGAGGATGCGTGGCAGTGCAGCCCTTTTAATGAAGGGATTGGACATACTACTGTGAGCTTTTTTTCCTAGTGAAGAGAACTCTGTTCCTCAGTTTGTTCCCACTGCACATTATTTAGTATTAGGTATATTTTATTCAACTTTTTTTTTTTATTCAACGTCTTGTTTTTAAAAATTTCTGGTCTAGTAACAGTTTTCACGTTATTTGGAATGAATTGCATATGAGATGTTCAACCTATGCCAGGGTTTTTGTTTATTTTAGGCTGAAAAAGGGAAATGAAGGAGGCTGCTCTGCATCCAATAGCAACATTGGGCAAGATCGTCCCATTTAAAGAGACAATTTTCAAAGTAATTTTGACACCCAATTCATTTTCATTACTTTCACTTTGAAAGTGTCCAATTCAGTGCAGTATCTTAATCTCTCCAATGTGTCTTGTGTTTATTAAATCATCTGCTGTCTTACCCTAAACAACAGTGATGCAGAAAACTTCGTCTATATTCTATGAGTCAAAGTGACTTTTTCTTTTTTGCTTCTTTTGTAGTTAACAAAATATATAGTACCAATATATTTTTTGGTACAGAATATAGTACCAATATATTTTAGAACATATTCAGTGATATATTTTGCTGTAATTCTATCTACCTTAATTTTTCTTACTCTTTATTTTTCTTTTCTTTCTGCAGGAGTATTTTTATCCCAAATATTTAAGTAAGTACAAAAAATCTGAACATCTCTAGTATATCATTCACTGGTCTTCTTATTTGGCTAATACTAGTTTAGTTATTCTGCTCATAGCGCTTGAATGATTTCCATGCTGGTTGTAATGTGTAGTAGCTCATAGGCGGTTCTGTGTGCTTAGATCCTAGCAGAGGCTCTCAGAAGGTTGGTCTGTGATCAGCTGTCCTTAATATGCCCAGACAAGTTTTCTAATTCAGGCTGTGAGAACACAGTCTTTGAAGATGCTATGCATAAGCTGTTGTAATTTCAGTCTAAATGAGTGTTTGTATCATAAGCAGATTGTGTGGGTTTGCATTTGCAGGCTGCCTTGCCTCCCATCGAGCAGGGATTTTCAGGGTTACAGCAGTTACTCCAGATTCTCCAGCTGACCTGAGGGCTTGTGTCAACGGTAAGTGCTGCTGTTACTTTACCTAATGCATTCAGATCTAAGAACACATGCGTATGTGGCTAGAAAGCAGTTCACATAGGCAGGAGAAGAGACAAATCTCCATTTAACGCAGGCAAACTCAATAATCTAAACCAGAAATTGACAAAAAATATTAGGTGAGACATAGCATTTTCAGAGCAAGCTGTGTAAGTGACTTTTTAACTTTATAAAGCATGCTGGAAAGTAAACATAATTAACAGCAAAATGGAAGGCAGAATTCTTCTAGAAACATAGAAATATCCTACACCAACCCACTGATGCTCCCTAGTATGTCCTCTGTACTCTACCATGTTTTTAATAGTTATGCCTGACTCTTTGCATCTAGCAAGTCCTGTTCTGTCAGTTAAGGGAAGAGACCATCTGGTTAATTTTCCTTTCTACCACTCTTTGGCCCATAGTTACACTGTAGCCCTTCATGAAGTGGATGACATTACCAGATGAAAAATTCAAATATTAGCTGGAAGACATAGTCATTGACTCCAGACACAAGAAGGTCACAAAGCATGAAACTTGTGATGTTGCTGAAATATTTTATTTTCTATGCCTATACATTGATAAGTCCAGTGTGAATTGTGTATTTTTCTAGTACCATATGCTCTACTTGTCACAGTAGAAACTTCTCTCTAAACCTCTTAAACTTTTACAGCCCAGTTACATCAAAGAAGCTTTCACTTAGTTTGAATAGGAATACTTATCCTTAACCGTCTGACACTCTTTTTCTTATTGAAAGCAACAGAAGGCAAAAAAACCCCTTAATAATTACAGTGCACATGGTCATGGGTGAACATATTTTCCAGATCACTTGGCCAACGTGACTGCTGTCACAAACTAAAATGTACTCCCATTCATATCACTCTTTCTCACTCTCATTAGAGGTCCTGGGCGGAAAGAATTTAGCAGAGTTGTGTGAATGTGCAGTGTTTCTGTATTACCCAGTGAAAACAGCTAGTTTAGTTGATAGTCATTGTATTTCTCCATTTGGGTTCACATTATAAAATCAAATTAAATAAACTGTTACTATTGGTCAGTTACCGGGATAAAGAAGAAGTAAAGTGAGTATGCATAAAGTTTTCAAGTGTTTCTAAGGCTCAAATGTTCAATGAATTTATGCACATTTCCACTGCTGAGAAAGTGGAATTTAAAATTCCCATTAGAACTACATAACATTTTTTTAAAATGTGTTTTCATTGAGACAAAGATTTTGTGATACTGATATCAACATTTTTTTTTAATTTTAAAAGTTTTGTCTTTCTGAACTTATCAATCCAAATTGTTTTGATATTATCAAAATGAAAATCCAATTTTCCTAATGAGAAATAATTAAATGATTGTAGGAATTAGTTTATAATAATACAGTAACTAGTTTGAATCTCAAGCTGAAAAAAATCAAGGAATAAAAATAACAATGCAAACAGAATTGAAAAATTATATCATTGTTTTCAGATTTGTCCAAATGACTGATTTCAGAACACAAATGAACACACATTTTAAAGACACATATTTCTCGATAAACAGTTACAAAAATCTGTGAATATATTGACTTTTTAATCCCCATCTAGAAAGGAAAAGGAAAATTTTCACCGGAATAGAAGACCCTTTCTCATACTTTTCTATTCCAAGCAGGTATCTAAGCTGCATCTTTATGTCCCTAAACATCTGTATCCCATAAATCTGCATACTTAATTGCTTTTGAAAATAAACACTTAAAAAATCCCTGCATTTACATCTATCCAGCTCACCATGACACATCTGATGGGTACCAAAGCCTCTGAGTCACAGAGGATACAGTTACCACAACGCATTTCTTGCCACCTACTCTTTCTGTTGCAGGTGGAGTATATCTTCTGATATTTGGTTGTTGTCACAAATGTTTATCAAAAAGCATTGCTGGGTAGTAGGTCAGAAGGCACTGTGAACTGGGAAAAGAGGAACACTAGGCCCGCTTTTAGAACAAATGGCTGCTACATTACTCTTCCTGTAGTGGCATCTTAATCATTCATTTGTGGACATAACCTCTTTGTCCATCCAGTCCTATCCATCTTTTCCTGTCTTCTTCTTCTAGTGTATTTCACCAGTTCTCCTTTTTTCATTCATTGGTTTCCTCAGTTCCCTTGCCCTTTATATCCTTAATTCACCTCATTCCATCTCCTCATGTTTCATGCTGCCAACCCAACCCATCTTCTCTCAGTTCAGACTCTCACAAGCCCTCACTGCCTTTTGCTTAGAAACATTTAGTCAAGTTTGTTCCCCAGTTGCACACTCTGAGGGTGCCTTCCACATCTATCACATATGAAGTGCTTTGCTCATACCAACCTTACTTCACACACTTGTTCCTGGACCTACAAAAGCAGTAAATAATCAAAAAAGAGAAAAAAAATGTAGGGAGTTCTAGAACTTACATTTGGAGATTGCTATGAAGGATCCATACATAAACCCCATTCCTTTTATTTCTTCTGTACAATTTCTTCTGTCAGTCTGCAACTGGAGTCCCTTGGTCTGCACTATGAATACTACATGACATGCAGCACCTATTCTAGATGTGCGCTGTAGTTTTGGAGCTTGGCTGGCCTCTGGGCTTTTGGATTTACTTGCAGCAGAATTTAATTAGAAGTAGATTTAATTGACAAATATACTAACACAGATTTTGTTAAGCTTTCTTAGTCACAGAAGGCTAAACTTATAATTCTGTGGGGCTCAGTTCTTTAGTTCCTTTGAGTGAAGTAAGAAACATTTAAGATATCCAGTGAGGCCTTATGTACAGAATTTTAGCAAGTTTCAGTCTTCAGGAACACTTGCCTTTTATTCCACTTTTTTGAATCTGAACATCACTAAATGCTTTCTTCTTTTCATTCTGCTATCTGTTTTTTAGGATGCTACTTTTTTTTTAAAAGCATGCCTCAGAATGACATTCCAGAGCTTTACAAGAACATAACTTTAAAGTAGAAACAATGTATTTGTCATGTTTGGAGGCCTGCAGATAAATAATCCAGAAGCTACCAGCATATTCAAGAGACACAAATAGAATGATGCCTTATGTGGTATGCTGATGTAAGGTTATGAAAATGGTGGCAAAAGTTAAAAGGACTTTATGTATTTTGGTTAGAGAAAAAAAGGCAGTGAATTCTGTGTTCTCTGCCCCAATCTATGTATTTTGAGCCTTGCTTTCTGAGATCTTGCTAGCACGTATAAAGAGTCTTCAGTCGCTCTTTATGATGCAAATTTGTTTGTCATTGATTTATAAGAGGTGACAGTATTAGACACCGATGTATCCAGTCTACCCGCAGGACCTGGACAGCCAAGGCGACCTGAGGTGTTAGTTTCTCTGTAAATGTGACCTTCCTTGAACAGAGAAACTGATCTCTGTAATCTTGAATTCTTGGTATTCTTGAAACATTGTTACTTCTAGTGAAATTTGTGGTAATATGATGGCACAGAGCACTGTTCTTTAAAAAGTGAAGTACATCCTTAAAAGGTAATGAAAATAGTATCAAGTCTGTGTTTGGTCACATCTTGCAGGGATTGACATGTCTTAGTGAGGAGTCATTTGTTTTCTAGTTGTTTTCCGTCTGAAAACAGAAAAAGTACTGGTGGCTTTGTTTTTTCTCAATCACTTGCAAATTCTTGCTGACAGAATTAGTAGCAAGGTGGTTGTATGGGTACTTAATGTTATGCATTAAACCCTTTCCTTTTTCATGAAAGGTACCTGTGGGAAGAGAAGAAGGAAGACTAAACTGATCCTTGAGAAAAAAAAGACAAACAGATAACAAGTATTCCCAATGTTTTCCATCCCACAGAAATCTCAAATCAGTGTAGCCCTCTGCCATGCCATAAAGATGGATATAAGGATTGCATAGATGGACAAGCCAAATATACATGTGTCTGTAAATCAGGATGGCAAGGAGAGAAATGTGAAGAAGGTATAGTCTCTAATCTCATTATGATGTTAGCTCTCAGGAACACTGTTATAGTTCTGCTATTATTGAATAGTATCAGATCTTTAAGTATACTACCCTCACACAGTTGGTCAATGAATGCCTTCCCCTCAGCAGAGATTTTTATTTTGTTTTCCTTCTAGATATAAATGAATGTGAAGACATAAATGGAGGTTGTAGCCAACGCTGTTCTAATTTACCTGGAAGCTACCGTTGTTTATGTGAAGACGGCTACTTCATGCATTCAAATAAACGGGATTGCGGAGGTAGGAAGTGAGACTTAAGGAGAACATCATTACATGACAGTACATTGCCTGTTGACTAGAGAGGGGAAGGAATTTAGTCCAGTAGTTCCATAAATGCTCTAAGTCAGCAGAAGCTTGCATTGCCTCTGAAAGATGCAGTCCTGCATCAGCTTGGCTACTCGTTCCACCTGCAGCCTTACACCACTGCAAGCATTTGGGCAACCGTATAGTGAACCAGATCGAGGAACTGAGGTGGGTTGAAACCAATTCAGGAAAAAAAAAAAAAAGAACTAAAAAAAAAAGAAAGAGTCTATAGATTAGATTTTGCTTTATTACTAGAGCTCCATAAAGCTTGTTTTGATCACTAACCAGTTTCACATACCTTTTAAGCATGCTGAAACAAGAATCTAGAGTGGTGCAATCAGCTAATATTGTTACCACGGAAATCCTGCCTGGTAAACACTGGTTTAGGCTGAATCACTCCTAATTAGTGATGCTGCTCTTTTGGGAGTTTGAAGTTCATTAGAGAAGAAACTATTAATGAATCTGAAAATGCTCTTAGTGGAGAGAAAGATTTGTCTTTTATTCACCCAGCATAATTTTTTTTCTGTACATGCTTGTGTCTGTTATTGTTGGCCATGACCTACGTGCTTCATTCCATTCCAGAAAAAGACTATGTATTGACATAATTAGCAATTCTTACTGCATAGTTAGAAAAAAATACTACCTCATTCCATTTTAATGTCATATTTTATTGCTGAACTATGACAACAGTTTTGGTTAATGTCAAATAATTTAAGAGGACGTACTTGAGGGCCATCTCCCACTGTCACGTCCCTTAGTCTGTATATTATCGTGAATGAATAATTTCCAAAGAAATTCCAGAAGAACAGAAGATTGCTGTTTTGTCAAAAAGGGCAAGCAGATAAGTTGGCTAGAATCTCTGTAATTCTTGGAAAGATACTGGAAAAGCTGGTTAAAAAATAATCAAAAGATAAAAATACACTAATATACCTTAGTACCTAGAGTACTAGTTTGGTCATTTGATAAAGCAGATTTAAGTGTTTCATTACATCCAACTACAGAATTATACATGTAGGAATTCGGAGTACACACAGTAACTGTAGAAAAGTAGGCCAAATTCAGGACAGCTTTGACTTAAAAAATGTTTTGGAAGTCCTAGCAAGCTGGTGCCAGAATCTATTCTCCCTGTGCAGCACCATTTCCACAACTACTACAAAACCACAGAGAAAACTAGAATGATCCCTGCACATACAAGTGGGAATTGAAGTACCACCAGGGATCTGATATTTTTCTGTCTACAAGACATTTAGTAAGATTGATACTATATGCTGCATCCAGTTGTCACATCTGCATTTTGAAAATGACATTGAAAAATTGGAAACAACATAGAAGATAGACACAAAAATGGTTTGAGGGATGGAGAGACAGCAAGGGACTTGAACACCTGTCAGCATAGCCAATTAAAAGACGATTGTGACATGAATTGATTGTAGCATGTAAGAAACTCTGATAGGATTATCTCTTGTCTTGCTGGATGTCTTTTTCTAAGATAGGATTTTATTATGCAGTCTGGTTTAGCTTATAGGAAATCTGCAGACTCTTTCTCTCTATGCCTTCCTGGAAGTGCATCCCTTTTCCTGTTATGCACAGAACACATGAGAGCATGAGAAAGGTAGGCAGGCAGAGAATTCATTTTTCACTGAGGGCATGCAGAAGTACCTTTTAGAGACCTCTGGAAATCTTTATGGCTATAGCTATAGTCTGCTATGAAAGCATGGTAGACCTAGCAAGAAAAAGCCAGTTTGCCAGCCTCACTCAGTTTGCACAGTTTTGGATAGGGTTCAGAAGAAAATGGTGCACAAGAGACAAGTTTAATAACTTGTTTGTATTTCCAGATATAAATGAATGTGTGTTACATCCGAATATCTGTGGGACAGCCATCTGTAAAAACACCCTGGGGAAATATGAATGTGAATGTGCAGAAGGCTACACATATAATTCAACTTCCAAGAACTGTGAAGGTAGGCCTTTCTCCTCCCCCGCTCCCTGACTTTTTTCTTTTTTTAATCCACTGCTATACCAAACTCCAGCATCTCATCTAGTGGTGTACTTATTAATCTTCATACTGTTTATTACAATATGACTCAATTGTTTGTTCTTTCAGAGGTTCAGTCAGGCTATATTACATGTAGTGTATACAGTTGCAATGACTTACTCCCAGACTTTGGAGGGTTTTACAGTATACTTGGGTGTTCTGCTTTTTGCCAGATAACTTTCTCAGTTCATGGGACCTCTCCTGTCCCACTGTAGAGAGGACTTTCTGTCAAAGCTCTCAAACCAGCTAGCATATTTCTTTCAGATAACTTGGAGCAAAGTGTTGAGGATCTGCACATTAGTAGAGTGTCTTGTGCCTTGTTTTTAAGCATCATTACAGTTATAAGGATGGAATATTTGATATCAATCAGTTCAATATATATCCCTAACTCAAGACAAGCTATAGCAAAAGCAATTAAAAGTACTTATTTGGCAATTCCAAACTGGGCAAGACGGTTAGGAAGATTTATAAAGAGATAATCACCAGAAATGAAAACCGTACTTAAAAACTTTAAAAACTTGTCTTTATCCATCTGATAGGCTGTTTAGGTGCTTATTTAGTTCTCATGGCCAGGGGCGCAGTCTCTGTCCTTTATATGTCCTTAGATCTCAGATATTGGAAAGAGCTTTTCACTGGGGTCATTGAATTCCATTTAAAATAACATCCGTCTAATCCTTCCTCAGGGTATCTAGTTATGCTAGAAAATGACAGTGTTAGAGTGAGCTGATCTCCATTCTAGGCTGGAAATGGCAGCATGGCAGTTGTGTAGAAGATTTTTTATAAAGACCCCACATTTAAAATAAAAATGTTCTTAAATGTCCAGAAAAGGACCTATGAAAAAAGGAGCTGCACCAAAAGAATCTTTCCTCAGGACTATTCTTTTCTGAATTGAAAATCTGGAAGAAAGAATTTCAAAACAAAGTTCTGTAACAATTATAGTAAAATTGAGAAGTACTGACAGCTAGCAGTAAAGCAGCAAGAAGCCATTCATACACAGACCATCATAAAATAACTTTTTCAAGTATTGAAAGTATTTGTGTAATTTTCCTAGAATGTATTTTATTTCTCTCTACTTGTTAAAGTTTCTGTTTAGTACACACATCAGAAATTAAATTTCAGTTGTAGAAGCGATATATAAGCTCTTAGAGTTTTACTATGAAGAGGAATTTTCTACATTGCCATTTTAAGAAAAATACATCTGTGACTGATTTTTAAATGCTGCCTTTATGTTATTGCTCAAAAGGACACAAAACTAGCTTCTTGCTGGCTACGAATCTTTTGCTCCATGGCTTTTTGTGCAGCTTTTTTGTGACAAAGCTTTACATAGTGGCAATGATGACATATTCAGATGTCTGCTCCTTGTCCAGTTACTACGGGATTAAAATGTTACTGACAATTTTGCGTCCCTGCGTGCACTGAAATGAGAAAAACTTCACAGTCATTAATCTAATTCTCGCTCCTCTTAGTCCTTTTTGCAGATACATGGGTTGCATCAAATTGAATTTAAGTATTGTTTTTCTTCTGAAACATGGATTCCGGAAGGTTGCAAGATGAGGACATTAAAACAAGCAAAGTCTTACCTCCTAGAAGGAGGATTACACTGCTAAGCTTTTAGACCTTGTTGTAACCACATTAAATGAGTCACCAAATCCTGTCTAAGGACAGGATTGTGCAGACTGACAGGAATGTAGCCTTACAGAAATACTAAATGACATTAGCTTTTCATTGTCATATTGCGTGTAGGTGGCCAAATTAAATTATGCTTATTAGAAAAATCAAATTTACATACATTTATGCACAACTATCTCTGTGATGACAGATACAATTAGAGTGGAATAGAAGAGAGAGAGTTTGGGGTTTTTTTTCCTTACCCATTCCTAGGAGAATGTTGCTACAGTTTGTCATCCCCACCTTTTGGGAGACACTATCAGTGGAAGATACCTGTACAGTCCAGTCTTTGTTTCATAGAAGCCATGCAATTTTGTATGCAGAGTTTCATTACCTTCTTCTCACCACCTTTGCAATTTCAAACACCTTGCCAAAAGAAGGGGTAGTGGGAATGAGTAAGTATGCTTATTGTGCTAGAGGGGTCTGTCTTGCAGTCAGTACTGAGGGGACAAACCAAGCTGAACCGGTATTTTAAAGAATGACCTAAGTTTTGGCATGTCTTTCCCCATATTCTTCCTTCTCTGAAGGGGGAAATTCTCTTAAAAAAGTGACTGAACCAGTTAATCAAACAGCACAGAGTATGTCTGTATTTCAGGTATTAGTCCCTCCCTAGCACTAGTGTGAAAGTTTGAGACAAGGAATCAGGGTTTCCCCTTCCCACATGAATTGTTTAACACACAAAAAATCCTGCCTACCTTCATCCATGCTCTGGGGAAATCACCATATTTCCCTAGTGTTATATAGAGTAGCTCCCTTCCAGGACATGGTATGCAGCTCTTTTGTGGCTGATTTTATCATAGCTTAGCAACTTACCTGAAGCAAGCTATTTTAGCTTTCCACTGAAAGCAGCTGTATAAACCCAGGATGCTGCTCAGGTTCATGGGTTTGTGCAAATAGCTTCTACTGACTGCTTTATGATGTGGGATTGACATTTGGACAGATCTGTGGGAAGCCTTTGAAAGAGCTCAAACAAACATGCAAAGATGCTGACTACAGCTTGGAAGAAAAAAAAGCAGGATAGTTATAGCATAAATGATTAAAACAAACCTCCAGAAAACTTGGTCCCCTCCAGCCTGTGCATGTCAGCATTTCTGTAGCAGGACAATTAACTACGCATGGGGAGATCCTGCCATTTGAACTAATCAGGGATTCCAGAATGTCTGCTGAGGAAGGAGACTTCATGCCTATCCAAGAAGCTTGCCTGTCCCTCTGCTGCTATAGTACACTCTGGAGGGATACCTTACCCTTGAGCAGTAGGTTCAATTTTGGGTAATGGAAATTTACACCCCTACAAGACTGGTGCAAATCTCTGAGTAATTGATTTAATGATAGATATTCATCTCCCGAACTGTGTGATAAGCTTTCATAATAACTTCATAAGTCTTTGTTTGTCTGCAGGCCGGGGCCTGAAGAACGTGCTCAAAATTAACTACTGCTTTCAGAGAATTCAGCACTCAGATTTACTGTAGTGCTACTGGTTACCCAGTGCTTGTAGTTTTACTTTTGTACTGCTAGGCATTCACGTACTGGAAGGGGTACAGGATCTTTCACAGAGAACAATGACTCATAAAGTGTCTACACAGAGTCATGCTCCTCTGGGAAGTGCATGGGAAACGAGGTGCTTCTCGGAGTCTCTCTACTCCAATTGCTATTGGGAGGTTTTAGATTTTTTATTTCCTTTTACATCTCCACAGTGAAGCGGGCTATAGGCTTGGGTGTTTGGGGTTGTTTGGGTTTTTTTTTTTCTTCTCTCTATGCGCTTAGGCCTAGATCAATTTCTTGGCCTTTTCAGATCCCAAAATGATCATAACTAGAAGGAGTTTTTTTTGTTTTTTTTTTTTCCCCCCAAAACCGGTGGGATAGGAAAGGACACAGAAAGTGTTCTTTTCACCCATGGCACACTGTGGCTAGGCTACATTTTGGATTTTGTCATTGCCTCATTTACATGTTAGCCAGGATGCACAAACAACAGTGACAGAAGCAGCTTCATGTTGTAACACATCATCTTGTAGTCTTAGTTTTAATTAGACATCAGATTGCCAGTCCCCAGAAATTATTAGGAAGTGACTTTCCCAGCAGAACCCCTTTCACCAAGCTGAGCTTGCAATCTACTGGGTTAGAGAACCCTCATCAAGACCATAAACAGTTTAATGATTTCTAAATGGAAAGGAGTACACATGCCAAACAAAAGAGTAAGAGGTAATCTAGTTGTAGCTGGAAGAAATGCATCAGTAAATTATTTCATAACAACTGATGAAATCCTGCCATGTGACTAATGCCCAAGCATTGTCTCCAAAGCATATGGAAAAAAGTTTGAATAAGACTCCAAAATAAACACTTAGATATTCCAACCCACCCTTGCACCTTACTGCCCTAAGTGACAGAGACCAAAATGAATGAAATAAATAGTAATTAAACCGTGAGTAGGGGGGTGGTAATTTACAGTTGCAAGGAGTCTGCACATGTGTGCATACATATATACATTCAGAGTTACACTTTTTAACAGGACAGCTTTCTCAAATCTGAGCAAGGATAAAACTCTTAACACTAGCAAACATTCATCTCTGAAGGGACTGTAATTTCAGACACAGTCACAATTTAATTTATGTGCTCATTATTTAAAACTAGATCGATTTATGAGGATGCAACACAGAAAACATCTGCAAAATGTCAGATCAACGTGAAGAAACACCCAGTACTGTTTTTCTATATTAAAAATTCTCTTTACTCACTTAGCTGACATTTTGGATGGATGAAGCAGTTGAAGGAGTAGAGGGAAGCAGAAGAATCTCCTACATAACCTTTTCTGCAGCTATGAACCCAAGACCAGTTAGAACTTGAACAATCCAAAAAGCCAGTCATCAACTCTCCACTTATATTTTAGGAACTGTCTTCCAATATCAAATCTTTTCCCCAGAACAGGAAAACAAGCTGGCAATGCTTGCTTGTCAAAGGCTTGAGGTCTTCCATGTGTCTTTATAACCCAGCGTATCCTCAGAGAACCCTCCTGGGACAGGCAGTGGAACTGTGTACAGAGCAGTTGGTTCAAGCTCATTGTTTATAGAAGTACCATGACAGTAATGCAGAGAACTCCCATTAAGAACCTTGTTTCTTTTCCCATCCCTCACCCTCTTCCAGGGGAGAGAGCTCTTCTGGTGAAATGGAAGCAAGGCGGTGGTGGAGCTGGCTGTAGAATGCTAATGCCATGTTGAATTTTACACAGCTTGAATATACTACAGATATCTGTATTGCATCCTGTGCCTTTCAACAGAATGCCCAAGACACTTGACAGGCTTCTAGCATACAGTGCAATCATTCTTAAACTGGTTAAGCTAGCTCAAAACGGCACTGAAACTCTTTCCAAAAAAAGTGGGGGAGGAAAACCTCACTGTTGTATTCCATCAGCCCGCTACACAGCAGATGGTTCTCAGCTTGGCAGAGCAGAGGTAAGCAACCATTCTGGAGCTAATAGAAGTGACTCAGAAGAGTCCTCAGTAGTTCATGCAAAGAGTGAACATGAAAGTTGGTATCACACAGACCAGCCTATGTAAAGGGCCATCCAGCTTCTGAAGATCAGAGGGTAGAATGGGAGATGAGTGGAAGGAGGTAGAAATTATGCAAACATGAGCACAAGACTGTATTTGAATCCTGTAGCTTACACAGCCACACATCAGACTGCAATGTCAGCAGGAAGACTGACACAGCATGTGACTAGATCTTGAGCAGAACTTTGGTTCTGGCTGTATTAGCTGCAGTACAGAACAGTACAGCTTTTTCTTCTGGTAAGATCACATACGAAGGAGTGTAAGCCTGAGCACAGAGCCCTTGCAGTGATGACTTACGGCAAAGGTGAGGAAGAGAAGACATTTTAGTAATAGGAAACTCTTCAGCCGAACATTGAAACCAGTTTCCTCAACCTATTCATGAACTGTTGGCCATTTTAATGCTAGTACTTGACGGTAAAATAACTTGCCCAGGATTATTAACTGCAGCAGAGGTAGAAATCAGAGTAGCATCCACAAGCTGTTCAACATAGTAGCATGTTTTGGACAAGAGATTATGCACGGTCACTACAAAGTAACAGTTTCTCCAGTAAGGTTTTGGTGTGGGTTTGTTGTTTTTTTTTTCCTTGGGTTTGGGTTTTTTTTTTCCTTTTTGTCTCTCCTCCCGCAAGCAACAGAAAAAAAGTATTTTAATCTTTAAAAGAAACCCTAGCATAGTATAAAACAGATTTTTTTAAATGCACACACTGGCACAAAATTGATTATTCCCACTAGAAGGGCCATTTCTTTCAAAATAAGTATTGCAGTTTCTTTAATGTGAGGCCCAAAATCACCCTCATTAGAGTATCTTATCCAGGAGTGATTTTGTTTGTTTCTGTATTGGAAATGTAACAGTTACATTGACCTTTTACACAGCCTTTCATTGCTAGATTATTTATTGTGTACAGCCTACTAAACAGAAAATGAAGTTCCTTTAGTTAGTTTAGCTTATTAGCAGCTCAAATCAGATTGGTGTCCACAAATAGATGCTGTCTGAAACTTATTTATGAGATTATTGTATGTTATTTTAAAAAGTATTTTGCTCTGAGATTATTTTGGTTTTATGAGAATAAAGCACATCCTTTCTCTACATACTTGCCATATATACTCTTAATACTCTAAGTTCTTATGACATCTTATAGGGAAAGGAAGAGATCTGGCCCAGAATGGCATTTCTGCCATAAATGGTAGTGATTTATTGAGCTCTCTTTCACTAATTCAGCCACCTTACAGCAGCTTCTTACTGCCTCACAAATCAGACCAGGTTTTCCCCAGCTCTGCATACAAGACCTCTATGAAATTACTACGTCTTGTACACCCAGCAGATAATTCTGGATTGTAAATTTTGCATAGGAGACATCCATTAGCATTAGTTTAGCTTAGCAGCAGCCACCTATTGGATTCATGTTATGCCAGAGAACCCATCTTGTCCGTTATTCCATTAATTTATTGTGTTAGTTTTCAGTCTGTGCCATGAATAATCTGAATAAATCTTTCTGTATGCTTCCATTTCTCCTAGATATTGATGAATGTGCTGAAAATGTTTGTGCTCAACTCTGTGTAAACTCTCCAGGAAGTTATAGCTGCTATTGTGATGGCAAGAAAGGATTCAAGCTCTCTAAGGACATGAAGAATTGTGAGGTAAAACTACACTATGTAAAATTCCATGCAGAAAATCATAATGTTGGATATTTCTTGATGACAGGAGAAGTTAGATTAAGGAAAATAGGAAGCTATTTGAGAACTAATTCAAAATTGCTGAGAAAGTGCTGGGGACTCTGAGCTGTGGTTTGGCTCACAAAGCAGACCCAGTAGGGATTTAGATGCCATTCAGTTCATGCGTGCTCATTTACAGGAATCCTGTCAAGGGAAGCTTGCCTTAGCCAGTCATCTTTATTCCCTGCTGCTACCAAAATAAGCCCCAGCCTTCTCCTATCAAACAAATAATCCCTCTTCAGCTTACTCAGAGCCAGAATACTCCATTTGTCCGTATGTTCCCAGATTTTCCTTAGACTGCACAAAAGTTTTCACTCACTCTTTCAGAATTACTCTATGCTTTGCCTGTTTGGGTTGAAAAAAATGGATTGTTTTCCACAGTTCTCATCTGCCATAGCTTAAGAAAAAGCACTTAGTAATACTTGCAAATTGAAGAACATCTCGCAGCCAAAATTGGCTGTTCTTGGTCAGTTTGAAAATTTACATTTCTTAGTAGCAGAAAGTTTGAATCTCTGGAGAATCCCAGTTCAAGGATTTTCTTGTGAGTGGTTCTCTGTATATTTTGAAAGGTTCAGGCAGGCTGAGACTTGTTATGCTAAGTGAGTTCAGATAACTGCCAACAAAAAACCCCACCTCTAACAGTATAACAAAATTGGGCTTAAACTGTAGGAACAAGGTCTGACACAGGTTCTAGCATGTATGTATTAGATCTTGTTTGTACTTTCTGAAATTTAATATCTGAACAACACCTGCAGTCATTATATTTCATTTTGCTTATTCATGAAATAGGAGGAGCATCTTCTAGCCTCATTACATGTTATTTTCAATACTGTTGTTCAAAAGTGATTAACTATCTATCTGAAAGCTAGTTTCAGGCCTTTTAATTGGAAAAAAAAGTGTAATCAGCTGAAAATATGTGCAATCCGAAGACTAGTGACACTAGCAGACATAAAATGAAGTAGCCATAAAATTCAGGATGAACACCTCTGTATTTAATGAAACTGCTGCATCATGAATACAGAAGTCAGAGTTTGGGAACTGCGTTGTTAACTTTTACCAAAGCACAGCATGTCTTGAGAACAGAAAAGCCCTTCACACCTATTCGTGATTGTTCTGTAGGACTACTATACTGCCATCATACAGAAGATATTCAAGGGGTGTTTTGAGGGATAACTTTAGATCAAAGAGACTTTTAGGCTCCTACTAGTCAATGAAACAGGTGCTCTAAACCACATTCTGGAAGAGTCTTCCCACCTCTCTCCACATGCAGAGCCTAGTTCCCTGTACCAAAAGGAAATCCAAGTGCTTTACTTTTAAAACAAAACTGTAGATATTACTAATTATAACATCACAGTTTCAGAAGACAAAGAAGTCAACAATGCCTTAGAATGGATACCCGGCATTTGTTTACTGAATGTTTTACTAGTTCAAACTACACCACACATGAAATAGACATTATTCCTGGATATAAAAGTCTTTGTTTAAAACTTCAGGTAGGTGAATACCTGAAGGAATAAGCACCATTTTTTCCCCTCTCACTGCAACTGCACTTGGCTGACTGTGATTACTCACATTGACTTTGGCTAGAGCATTAGGATTAATCCCAGTTTTACATACTGTTGTGGGCCTTTCAGTTGCCACAAATACTTAGAACTTCTTTTACAGTCTTCCTGAGAATGTAGTCTTAAGAGCTTCATATCCCCATGTCCTGGTTTCAGCTGGGATAGAGTTAACTGTCTTCCTAGTAGCTGGTACAGTGCTGTGTTTTGAGTTCAGTATGTGAAAAATGTTGATAACACTGATGTTTTCAGTTGTTGCTCAGTAGTGTTTAGACTAAAGTCAAGGATTTTTCAGCTTCTCATGCCCAGCCAGTGAGAAAGCTGGAGGGGCACAAGAAGTTGGCACAGGACACAGCCAGGGCACCTGACCCAAACTGGCCAACGGGGTATTCCATACCATGTGACGTCCCATCTAGTATAGGAATGGGGAAGTGGGGGCAGGGATTCGCCGCTCGGGGACTGGCGGGGTGTCGGTCGGCGGGTGGTGAGCAATTGCACTGCGCATCATTTGTACATTCCAATCCTTTCATTATTTCTGTTGTCATTTTATTAGTGTTATCATTATCATTATTAGTTTCTTCTTTTTCTGTTCTATTAAACCGTTCTTATCTCAACCCACGGGTTTTGCTTCTTTTCCTGATTTTCTCCCCCATCCCACTGGGTGGGGGGGAGTGAGTGAGCGGCTGCGTGGTGTTTAGTTGCTGGCTGGGGTTAAACCACGACACCCCACTAACAGTTCTCAGAAATACTAATTCAGTGCTACTCCAGCAGTCATTGTGGTGTTGATTTCATCAGCATGCCTTTCCAGAGCTCAAATAGGACAAGTACATTCAAGGAACAGCCAGATAGAAACATTTTCTTTTAATCCATTACTTAATCCACTTGTAAAATGTTACTTTTTATTCCAGGTAAATGATTCTAGTAGTACTAGAGATTGTTCAGCTATGAGTAGTTGTACATCAATACTGATAAAGAAAATAAAAGGTGGGGTTTGTTTGGGTTTTTTTGTTTGTTTGTTTTGTTTTGTTTTATTATTATTAAATCTTCAAGGCACAGCTCTGGCCCCATTCCCTTCTAACACCTGATCAGGTTTAGATTCCAGACAACTTTAATAATGGAGCCTGGCAGGACCCTTGTAAGTGCGTGTCACAGGTCCCTGGTGAAAGAAAAGTGCCTGATGGAAGACTTGAATTCTTGATTCAAATACTAGATATTTAAATATTAGTTGCAATCCACCAGAACCGTGTTTCAACCTGAATTGTCCTCCAACAGCTTAAATAATGGACATTTCGAGCAAAAACAAAAATACACCCCTTCATTTGTACATAGGTATTCAAATTTAAAAAAAGAAGAAACAGAAAAAGAAAAAGAGAGGTAAGCCATTGCTTTAAAAAAAAGAAAAAAGGGACAGGCTAACAACAGGAGTTGCTTCATGAACGATCACAATGCACTAACAGCTTTTTTTATTCTCTACCATTTTCAGTCTGTTACTGCATGTATCCCACTGAACCTTGAAAAGAATTATGAACTGCTTTACCTGGCAGAGCAATTTATAGGAATTCCTGTTCTGTACTTAAAGTTTAAATTGCCAAATGTCACAAGGTAAGCATTTGCTATTAAGAAAAGTATGCACTGAAATTATGAACATTTGTTTCCATGAATTTTCTGAGGGTTTAGGGGTGCATTGCACGCACTAATTATGTCACCATCTCCCCACTGGTTAAGATACTTTTATATGAAGAATGAATTGACTTGGGTTCGTATGTATACTAGCACTTAGAGGAAGCTGGACTCATTTGAAAGTGGACAGACAAGAGTGTCTGGACTCAGTTTACAGCATCTTTTATTGGTTGTACCATGTCCTTGAGCCACCTCATCACAGCATCTTTTATTGGTTGTACCATGTCTTTGAGCCACCTCATATCTACAGACAGCAGCTCTTGTACATGGCAAAACTTTTAGTTCAGCAAAATACCTCAGAAACAGGTAGGAGTCATCAGCAGCTGTGTCCCATCCAAGAAACAGTGCACAGCTAGGGCAAGACATACACCACTGGCATTCAGATGTGATCATATCTATGAATAACAGAGTCCAGCCATTACAGTCCTGGTTACCAGTGCTGTTGTAGGGAGAGCTGTATAGACTGGAACAAAGAGTTCAAAGAGATCCAGACCTGAATGGGCAAAAAAGGAAGAGGATTGAGGGCAGTAAGTCCCATTGGTTTGTGGACAAGAGAGCAAAAAGATTGGTGCTTCCTCATGACAGAAGCTTACTCTTCCTCTGAAGGAAAGAGCAGGGGCTGGGTAAGGTAGGAGGCAGTGATACAGATACAGGAAGGCATTTAGAGTTCTCAACATAAAATTCAGATGTTATAGGAAGATAATTACAGGGTCTATTTATATATGGGAATGGCTTTCATTTGGATGTTGCTGCTAGTTCACTTCTGCTCTGGGTAGAAGCTGTGACGTGCTACACACATACTGCTGAGAAACAAAACCAGGCAGATGCTTCCCTCCCACCCCTGTGCTTCATTTCACAGGGTGTTCCAAGGACACCGATAGAGCGCTGTACCTTGTCTAGAGTGCTGTCTGTATGATTTACTTTACAGCTGTCAGAACAATTGCTAATAGTAGTGACCCCTTTATTACTCCTGGATTTCTTCGCTGTGGCAGCTGAAATTGCAGTGTTCCTTGACTTACTGACTGAACAATTTGAGGGTAACAGCAGCAGCAGCAGCTGTTGAGCTGGTGATCCCCAGAGCCTCAGAACCTTAGAGAAGGACATAAATATTGAGAACTTTTTCCTCTGCTGCTATTCCAAGTTGACCAGGCATTAATGCTCTCCTGGAAGACCTTTCTAAGATGATAAATGTTTGAAGCTATCTTCGTAGTCTCTGTAAATACAGAATGATTTTTCTGTGGGTCTGCATGAGAGACAATGACATCTAGTGGACAAAGAACAAGACTGAGAGTGAAAGCGACCCAAGTTGTTAATTACAGCTCCCTTACTTGTTCCTTTTGTTGTCTTCAGCAAATCCTAACTTCCAAATGCTTTGTTTTCTCCTTTCATCCTTAATCTAGTTTATCTAGTCCAAGAGTTCTAGGAGACAAGGACTGTTTTTCGCTATACTTGTACTCTCCCTCTTCCACTGTACAGGCGGGTACCATGTAAACCGTAATTCTGCTACATACACACATTCGACCAATTGCCAAGATCCAGGCAACAAATCCTCAAATTAGAGAATGACATGTAAGAGGCAGCAGTAACCAAAGCAAATTGCTAGGTTATAATTGTTGTAGCACAACACTTGGCAACCCTGTTGTACTGAAGCACATCATAGATCATGTATTTTTTCCGCATCACATTTCCATGAAACGCAATAGGAATATTACATCTATCTTTGTAGTCAAGGGGGTGTGATATCCTTCACACGTAAAGCTCATAGCAGATTTGGGAACTGAGCCAAGGCTCTTTCAAATCCCAGCTCAGGGTGCTAATCTCAAAACTTTTCACTGGATTCAGATGAACAAGGCTTACATTATTAGATTCTGCTTTTGACTAATTGTGTGCAAATATCACAACTGCTCAGATAGATACAGAGTTACCAAAAGGTTAGTATCTATGAACTTTTTTTTTTTTTTTACCCTATTAATGAGTTATCCTAGGCTACACAGTATTTCATGTTTCCTGTCTTCTTATTAAGATTCCTTCTTCACAACTCAGATTTACAGCAGAATTTGATTTCCGGACATATGATGCAGAGGGAGTTATACTATATGCAGAATCCCTTGACAATACAGCATGGATCTTGCTTGCTGTTCGTGATGGGAAGATTGAAATTCAATTCAAGAATGAGCTTGGAACAAAAGTTACCAGTGGAGGCAAAGCCATTAATGATGGACTATGGCATATAGTAAGCTGGGTTTTCTTTTCCCCTTTCCTTCCTTTAACCCACTATGGGAACATTCTGTCTTGATAAGTAAAGTAGGGAGAAACTAAACAACTATTAAAAAGGCTTAAAATGATGCCCTCAAATCCCAGATTTAAAAATCAACCAAGAAATCCACAAGAATGCCTTATATCTGGGAAATCGTGGCACCTGTTTATGATCAAGAAAGAGGTAACTACCACTAGCTGGCAACATAGGAATTATTCTTTGTAATCGTGAAAAAGGAAGCAGCAGAATATTAAAAAGTGTGATTGCATGGTCAAGCGCATAGTTACTTAATGCTTTGTCTAGAGAGCAAGTTTTACATTTGCTAGACCAGAAATCCATCTTATTCTTCAAGTTTGCATACCTAAGATGAAAGGCCTTGGTCACTTACACCACCTCTAAATCACACCAAATTATTAACGTCAGTTAGGTTTTGTTTGGTTGGTTTTAAAAGGGGGCAAGAGAAGCTAGGATTCTGCATAGACTTCCTGTTTCAGTTCAGTATAACTTCCTCGAGATTAAAAATCCACTTTGATGCCTAATAATATCAGGAGCAAGCGTTGAACCCATTTAGTCTACATCCCATCTGAAGATTGAATCCTCCGTAGCAGGTTGCAGTGACATGGACAACTGTATGCCAAACGTGGATTGGATATAGAGCAGTTGTAGAAATCAGCTTCTTGCAAACTCTATAGCGCATAAAGCAAACTAATCAGCTTCATGGGTTTTCCCAGGGGTAGGATGGGGGTGGAATGTAACATCATCCTCCTGTGGATGTCCATGGATATGGACAGTTGTCGTGATTCAAGTCTAAATATGCTGTAAATATTGACTGCATTAAAACTATTTTACAAGTTAGGTATTTAAAGAAACATTAGTAATGCTTCATACAGATATATGTAATTAGTATTTAAAATATTCTACATGTTTGTCTGTTTATATGTAATTATTTGTATTTAATTCTAGATATCGGTTGAAGAACTAGAACACAGCATCAGTGTAAAAATAGCTAAAGAAGCCGTGATGAGTATCAACAGCCCAGGAACTCTTTTTAAACAATCACAGGGTTTCTTGGAAACTAAGGTGTACATTGCAGGATTACCTCGCAAAGTGGGCAACACTCTTGTTAAACAGGTAACTAACATAGTAAGAGTAATGTTGATTAATGCCATTCTGTTATTTGTTTGGGTTTGTATTGTTTACTTAGTAGTCACAGAGGAAGGAAGAGTGGCATAGAATCCTTTTAGAAGATGAAAATCAGGTTATTAAACCACTGTTTTGAAAATAAACATGCATGAAGCTTTGTAGTCTGTCTTCAGTTAGGTTTCAGTTGAAAAAACACAGCACTTATGGTCTAATCTTTCAGGATTCTGTAGCCTGTTTCCTAATATAGCTTTAAGATTCCCTAAATCACCACCATTTCTGCTGCGAGAGCATTTCAGAATGATTCATGTTTCTGGTGCTGGCTTTTGCTAGGCTCTGAATAGGTACGGAATTCACTGTGCAGGCAGGCAGCACAATGAGCTTTCATTTTTATTAGGTTTTATAATAGCCCAGGCTAGACATGGCCCATGATTCTTTCAGTCTTCCATCCTCAACAGCTCTGTCTTACACTGGAGATGGGTACAGTCAAGTTGTTGCAACTATCTGCTTCACAGTCCAGGAGCCCTCAAACTAATTGGCAGTCTAAACAGAGAGGCAAAAAGTAACTGTACATTAGAGGCTGCACCTTTTTTTTTTTCTAATTAAATCCATTTTTGCTCAAAAGTGAAACAGAGAGAAAAAATATGAAGCAATACAACAACATCCCCTTACCCAATAGAAAGTAATTCCAGAAATTTCTTTGTACTTTGGCACAAGGAGATGAAACCTTGAACAAGGAACAGTGCTAGCGATCATTGTCTTTTGGCTACAGAAAAGCTGTTGTGACCTAAATGAAAGGACAGCATGAGCTTTAAAAATTGAAGCAATCTATTTTGTACAGATCACTGGCATCAAAATGGGAAACATTATTAAATCAGAAATACCTTTTGAAAGCTGAGGTACTAAATGCATGCCATTTGTTTTCTCCCAGCATCAGTACTGTAACCTATAGCACCAATAGGGCTATTATTGGCTACCCAGAAATAAGCTGATATGTAAAGTAATGCCTTATTAACATTTTTAAAACAACTTTGAATGCAAACACCTAGTGCTGTAATTCTTCTACAGATTAACCCTCGGCTAGATGGGTGCATTCGTGCCTGGAACCTGATGAATCAGGGACATTCCGGTGTAAAAGAAGTTATTCAAGAAAAACAAAGCAAACACTGTTTAATAGCAGTGGGGAGAGGATCCTTCTACCCTGGCACTGGAACAGCAACATTTCAGATAAACTATAGTAAGTATTTTTCTGTCTATTCCTTTATTTTTTGCTGGGCTGGTGATGGAACTGATGAATTGTTGAAAGGAAGAAAAAAAAAAACCACACACACTCAAACTAAACTATACACCACTGCATTCAGCAATGATTCCCCTAACTTCTGTCAGAAGTTTGCTTGAATGAGAATTCTGATCCCATTGGTGCAATCCATTTAATTTCTGAAGTGCTTGAGGTTGGGAAGTGTATTTTTTATTTGCAAAGGATGGGTGCTGTTGAACACATTTACTTTCCAAAGATCTAATTCTGACCCCTGTTCATCAATGGGAAAAGCTATCACATTACTGACAGAAAAAGAACACTGAGGACGGAGAAAAGGATCGCTGATAGTTTTGTGTATGCAATTGTGCTTTTAAATGAACATCCTACCTAGATGTTTTAGGTGCATCTCTTGCTCCTTCCTGAACCCAGAACTTTCTTGCCTGACCTCCTGCCCTAATTTCAAAATTTCCAGTCCAGAATCAACTTGTGCACACCCAAGAGCCCAAAACAAAACATCTCTTGAGCATCATCCCAAATCCAGTTTTCATTATGCTCTTCCCCATCGCAAATACTATGCTACCCTTCAGCCCTGCTCTTATCCCCAATCTTTTTCATCCCAGGACTTGCTATTGTTTCCCAGGCCTTTTCTTTAAATTCCCTAGCCTACTTCAAAAGATTTCTCCAGCTTTTTATATTCTATTCTTCCAACCAACTTATATCACGGTTTCATATGCCACTCAGATTTCCTTAACTTTCCTCCCATTCATTCACTAACACCCTGCTGCCATGACTCATCCTGACCTTTGTGTTTGGGGCTGCTGCCATGACTTCACCCCCTCTCCTTTCTGTTCTCACCCCCCCACCCCCAACACCGAGAGGCTGCCCACACCTACTGCTACCCTTCTATGAGCTATTATAGCCCGCTGTCTCCCTGCCCATTTGGCTTTGTGCAGGGATACAACCTCACCTCATATTTTAGGATTTCTGCTTCCTCAAGAAACTACTAGAAACTGAGAAACTACTAGATTTGACTTCGGGGGCGGGGAGAGAGAAAAGGCACTGGAAGAAAAGATACAAAGATCTCAAAACGTCAAATATTTCTTTAAACAGTAATTCTTATATTAGCTTCACTATGAATGCATTATATGAAATTATATTTGCACCATCTGCATATTTACTTTACGCACCTGCATATTCCCATTTTAATAGTGGAACTGCTTTGGAATGTAAAATTGTAGAATAACTGCCAATCTTCTACTAAATGGCAGCAATTTATGAGTAAATTAGGTTTTTGGGTTTAATCCTGAACTGACCTCTAATGAATGTGGCACGTATTCCACATTAGAATGGAGAAGGTAGCAAAAAAAAAAAAAAAGAAGTCCAATAAGCACAGAAGATTAGGGAAGATGCAGCATTAAAAGTTTTTTTTTTTTTAAAGACTCACAGTTCTTTCTGAAAATTCCAAAGTTCACTGTTTTTTCTGGAGATTAGTACTAATTTTTCCGCAGTGGGAGCAGACTAAATGCTAATTTTTAACACCATATTAGTTTTTCATTAGCAGATGGATTTATTAATTTCAATTATTCTTTTTAAAACAGATAATCTTGACAGTGCTGAAGATTGGCTAATAAATGTGACACTGACTATTCGCCCATCCACAGACACTGGTGTTATGTTTGCCTTGGTTTCTAATGAAACAGTGCCTCTTGCTTTGTCCATAGTGGACTCTAACTCCTCTGACTCACAGGTGATCTTACAATTATCATAGCAGCTGATACACATATACGTCACACCTCTTGTTTTTGTCTCACTTAACTTACTACTCCATTTGTGAAAAATCAAACTAAAAAAAAGCTACTCACGCTTACTTGCAGTGGAGCTGGTAGGCTGAATTAATATTTTGAAAAAGCACTTAGATCGTATAGCGATGTGCAGAAAATGTGTTACTCTTAATGATTGCTACAGCAGTGACTAAGCACTAACCGCTCTTGTGTCAGGCACTATCCATTACATCACATCTTCTTCAACCTTTCCTTCCAAATGCACAAAGCAGAAAGGGGAATATGGCAGAAGTAGAGTGATGATACTATAGTAATGGCATCATGTTACTTTCAATTTATGAACAGATCTTTTTGTCCTTAAGTTTCCATTTACATCTGTTTACGTCAGGCATCCTGAGAGAGCATGATTATACACTATGGCTAATCCATGCTTTTGCCTGAAATGAGAACCTATAGCGAACACTTTGTTACCTTTGAAACTGTAGCAGTACTCCTTTTGCCTGTAAGAGAAACAGGATTTCACCTCAGAACCATAGCCAAAGATTTTTTTACAGTGAACATTCTGACTTATAAATTTAAGAATATAAATGAATGGCATTCATCACCAAAGGTGATGATTATACAGCAATTTTAGTAACTTATCCAACTTAATGTACTAGTTTTTAAAATGTGGCTCTAACATTTCCTTTTCTTCTACTTCCAAATATAAAATGCATCAGAACTAAGTATAATTGTCTGTTAAAGTTATATGTGACATCTTTTGTGACCTACCATTCTTCCATTTAGAAAATCATTGTGACCATTGGAAACATCACTGTTGCACATCTGGAATCAAAGAAGTTATGTACACCCAAGAAAGTTCTGGTTGGACTTCTAGTGACCAAACAGCAACTTCAACTGTCTGTTGATTCACACACAGTCAGAAGCAATTCAGAGCAGCTGTCTATCCTGCATCAGGCAATGATGGCAAATGTTGTTACCTACTTGGGTGGCCTGCCAGGTGAATTCTATTTCTTTTCATTAATTTGATTATTTGTACAAGCCTGATTATATTCAGCCTTACCCAAGCTAGAAAAAGTCTACAACTGTACAAAAAAAACCCAGTTTTTTTCCCAAGTGATTCTTATTTCATCCATTCTATACAGCTTCTGAGGGATCCTGCTTTTTGACAGTCGCATTATTAGGCCCGTTAAAAGGCATGGGTCTTTCTCTAGAGGTTTGAATTTGGAAAACGTCTTGATTTTCGAGCTAGGGAGGAGTGAACATTGCATATTTCTGATATGCCACCAGCTGGCACAATTTAGGAACTGCATCAAGCATGTAAGAAAAACAGGCATTTTTAAGTAAATTGTCAGAAGTGCAGAAGGAGAGGTCAGGAATATGGTTTCAGTAATTAAACTCTGGGCAATAGATGACTGGCAATCTTTGAGACAGAAAATGTGTTGAAACAGCAAATATTTTGATTAAAGCAAGCTGCCAGCATATCCCCAGTCTTAAGACATGTACAAACATTATTTTGTACAGGAAGTGTACACATGCTTATCTGTAAAATAGTTTGACTTCGGGCTGAATCATGAAGAAAAATAGCATTGCCGCAGACAAGGAATTTGCAAAGCCTAAGATCTTGAAAAGAACTTGAAAACTAGTAGAGGAAGGACACCATGGTTACAACATTACTAGTAGCAGAGCTTTTCTATATCCTCTATTAAAGTTACTTTAGGGAGAATAAGCCACAATTCCTAAGGAAATTCTAAGAGTTTGACCAACACAGTTTTGAATTGACATCCATTTTACACATAGGCTGCAGTGTCATAGCACTGCCCCAGTTACAGTTGGTCTGTATGTGCAGTGTGTGTCTTCTGCAGGAGTCAAGGGTGCACAGGAGTAGAAAGGAGGGAGGAACTGTGTATCCATTGGAGATGATCTCTTTAGGCATTTCTTCCAAGGTAGCTTACACAGGAGAAGCTGGAATTATGGTTCACCCTCTAGACTTGCTTGTCAGAATAGAAGAAAGGTGTTTAGGGCAGCACTGCAGGTATCACAGCTTCTGTCTGAAGTGGTGGTTGCCTGAGTATCCAGGCCCATATGTTGGCATTTATTTGTTCTCTACAAGTCTTCATACACTGGTAATCAAGGATGTAACAAGATTTAGGCACCAAATATGACAATTTCTCCTCTAATTTTGTTTTTGAATGGATATGCAATATCTTGGAAACAAGATAACCAGGTGAGTTCAAATTGAATGTGTAAAATGAGAATAATGCACTAATGGTGCAGTACCATCACATACCGCAATAGGTCAGCATCAGTATTTTTGCAATACCATCTCTCTTCTTTAAAAGAGAGATGAAGTCAGTATTTACTTCGTAGAGATGTGTCAGTAGGTTAACTGAGCTATAGTAACTTAACAAAGATTCCAGTAATTTCTTAGACCTCTTCATCTTTGTGATATTTAAATGATTCTTTCTAGTACATTGCCAGCCACAGAGTAATTAGCATCTTAAGAGTTAAGACCTTGGTTTCAGTCAGGCATCCTAAATAGATAAGAAGCAAGTATTAGTTACTTGTTGGTCCTTAAAAGTGAGTGTAATCTCTCAGTTTTAAAGGTATCTTCAACATGCAAATTAACACCCCCCCCCATGCATAAACAGTCTCTACTTGGAGGTCTCAAAAAAGCAACAAAAACCCCCACGTTATCCAAAGGACCGTCTTCCACAACAGCCTCTGTTACCAAAAAGAGAAAAAGTAATATAGGAAAACTACTTTAGATCCCTGTGTACAGCCAGTTTGGCTAGACCGATTCATTTACTTACTCTAACTCACCCCTGAAAAGCCTCTGGGATTACTGAGCAGTATAAAAAGGTAGGTAAGGATCCCCACACTGAGCTACGATGTACAGAACTGTATGGTTAAACGGCACCTAACAAAAATATGCATTTCATGAAGGCCAGAAGTCCCTATTTTTTATACGTTTCTTCAAACTAGTAACAGCATTGCGAGTATGCCTCCTTGTTAATTAATACAGCACAACCAGTGCAGGCTAGATGAGACTTGCACAGTTCTATGACAGCAGTGTTATCATCACTAGAGTAAAAAGAGAAGGGCACAATTCTACAGGAATTTGTGCAGTACCTCAGCTTACAGCAAAATAAAATGACAAGGAAGCAACATTTCTTGTTCCCCATACAATGAAGTCTATCTTCTAGGAGTGATAGGATGATTAACATCTGAAAAAAAAGGTGATGCTCTTGAGATCAGCTTCTAGGCATCCTCATTCTAGTTGCTGAAGGTACGTGGATCACCTTATGTCTACCTTGTAAGACTCCAGTTGTACCCTAAGACCTCAGAGCAATGCCTGCTTGATTTTGTGCTTAACATATTGTTTCCTGAAGCATATCCATGATCTGATATTGCTGTAACCCAAACAATACCTAAATGAGGAACAGATAAAGTGAGTCTTTTAGAGAGAATTCACTTCTTAGAAGCAGTAAGGAAGCAGTAAAATGTGTGGAGTTCCCAGGGGTCCCCTATCTGAGAACCTGCAGTTTTGAATCCAGAGTAGCTTTCTGGCAAAAGCAAGATGGTTCTCTCTGTGACCTCTAAAGCCATAAACATCTGTTTGTAGGTCAGTACGAGAACAGTGGACTCCAGGAAACAAACTATTGGTTCACTGTTGTTAATACAGGAAATGCTGCTATGAAAAACATTCACATAGTTAGGTTTCTGGATGGGAATAGACTCCTAACGCATATTTCAAATTTTACTGACCTCTCATCTTTGCTGACTTTATCTCAATCTTAAAGAAAAGGGAGAAGAACTTAAGTGTTTCCTTCCAAATTGCTTTTTTTCTCCCATGGCTGGCTAATGGATGGGGAATGTAGTATTCCCCGTGTTTCTGCTAATCTGAAAAATACATAAGAATTTTTATGCCTTGGCCTAATAAATTGAATGTGTTTCTGTGCAGATGTTCCTCTGGGTGCTACATTAGTAACCGCTTTTTATAATGGCTGCATGGAGGTGAAGGTCAACAACAGACAGCTGGATCTGGATGAAGCCATTTCTAAACACAATGACATTAGATCTCACTCATGCCCACTGATTATGCAGTAACCATTCAATTCTTAATTTAACTTTTTTCTTTCAGATATAATTTGTGTAATTAGTCTCATGCCATAATGGAGCCTATATTATTTTATTCAAGATGTGCCAGGAAAGTAATCAACAGCATGTTTTTCCTCCCTTTCATATAGAATGAGGGAAAAAAATCCCCTCTCTTTTCAGCTGTAAAGAGACAATCAATCAAGATGAAAATTCTGTAAAATGTTCTTTTATTCATATCAGTGATAAATCTTAAAGCTAGATTTATCTTCCCATGTTCATACTATGCACTTGATATATTTAGTTTGGAGCGAAAGTTTAGGAAGTTCTGTTTAGAACCAATTTTACTTCTTATTTTTCATATATCAGCATAAAGTTACGAGTTGCAAATTTTGATAATGTATTTGAATCTAAACAAAACCAGTCTCAAACTTTTCCAATCATAATATACAGAGAAAAAAAATCTCTACAGGTTTTGTAACATGTGCTTTTGGTAAAGCAAAAAAATAGCCCGGAATCCAGAGCACAAGCTCTCAGTGAATATGTTTACAAGTTGTATCAATATTGGTAAAGCAACTTCAAAACTGAAGTGTTTTTGTAAGTAGCTCAATTTTTGAAAATAGGTCTTGTTATACTGTACCAGCTTTAATTCTTCTATCTTAGGAACCCAGCTTTAGACAGAGTTCTGGATCAGGTCAGGTAATTTGCTTTCAAAGTGGGTTAGAATACACCCCAGGCAATTTTGGAAAACAGAGGAGATGGCTTGAAAGAAGGAGCTCTGGTCTTCATCACAGGACATCAAACTGGACTTTGCTAAGTAAAGCTGAGAATTTGCGGTAAACATTTCTTCCATTTGTGACAAATCTAGCACTCCTCAAAATGAGCACCCTTTAATAGTCCATCATATCATTCCCTTTATTTAGGTCAACCTTGCATTCATAGAGCCCCAGAAGAGATTTGTTTGTGAGCTCTCTTGCAGTTGTGTTTCTGACATACTTGAAAGCCTAAATTTTGCTAGTAACATCAGAATGTAAAGCCATATTCTGCTCAGCCGACTTTAATGGAACAGGTAATTAGAAAAGTATTGTTTTCCTCAGGTGTGCTCATTTCAAGCATTTCTAATACTTCTTTAACATCCTTTGAGTGCTCTTTCCACTTCCAGCCTCATTTTCACACAATCAGAAACCTCCCTATGCAGCTCACCTAGAGGTTTTGTTAACCCCAAACCAAATAAATAGCAAGAGAATTGCTATAAGCAATGAATATATACTCTCATCCATCAACCGGAGAGACATTTATCTGCCAGGATTCTTGACCTGAGATTTGCTTTCTTAGCTTGAGACATTGAAGTGGAAATGTATGTACAGAAGGATGGATTGTGACAATACTCATTTTGAGTATTGCCTTTCTCCAGAGCTATTCCCAGTGACATTAGTGAGGTTTCTTTCATTGTTGAGCACTAACATTAGTACATCAGTATTGCAGAATATGAGCCCATCTTTCAACATTATTGCTTTGTCTGAAGTTATAGTTAACTTCACTTCCCACTTGTGTAATGTAATACAGGATTTGCTCCGACTTTCATACCGGCCAGCCTCAGTACAGTCTCTGAATCTGTCCAGCCGTCGTTCATACGTAGCTGCTTATCAGCAGGAATACCATACGGCTGACACTCGGGGGCTAATTGCTAGTGAACTTATACTTCACTTTTCTAGGATGGCATGTAAAAAAAGCTTTGATTTCTCCAGACTCCGTGGAGGGGAAATAACTGCAGGAAAGCATCTCTCCCTGCTCTCCTTCCATCCCAACCCACACATTCTTCATTTGGGCCTAAGTTGAAGAAAAAGTTGACTGAAATAAGCAGGTTTTGCATGCAAGGCAGAGCTAAATTGGGACTTTTGACACCAAATACACGTGATCACTATTTACAGTATCTCACGGCAGCACCCACTAAATTCTGGAAAGCCCTCGGGTCAGCCTCTGCCTTCCACAACAAACACAGACATGATGAGAGGAGAAACACACAGTAAAGTGTCAGCAATACTCTAAATGCCTGTGTCGGCCTGTGCGACCAGAAGAAAAGGTTTGGGGGTTTGTTTGTTTGTTTGTTTTTTAGCTTTTGTTTGTTTAAGGGTAATAAATGGTATAGTGGTAAAATGAAAGAAAAAAAAATTTCTCATGCAGTCACCATTTCTTTTTGTTTTCATGGAATAATGTTTTAGGGTTTTGTAGTTATAATGAAACCTCTGCACTTTTTTTTTTTTTAATGTAAAAGTGCCTCCCTATTGTAAGAATTAAATAAAGCAGCATTTGCAAGTTTCTTTTCATTTTAAGTTGTATTTGCATATCTTCGTTCATTTTCACTGTGTAAGACTTGTTCCAGTGGTCAAATGGCTTACTCAGGAGATTGTGATAATCTTCAGCATCAAAGAAAAGAGTTGGCTCAAATTAATATGCTATCCAAATAGGCATCCATATTCTCTAGATAAATTTTTAAGTTTATTAATTGTTCAATATTGCCTGAGGAAATTATGCTTTACTTAAAACTACATGTGGAAGAAAAGGGATCGGTGAAAGTTACTGATTCCTATCTTTTCTCCTTCATCAGATGATTATGCCTAAAAATACAATGAAATACATTTCAGCAGGGGCCATTCAGTGTTTATACAGAACAGCTGCACCTGCTCTGTGCTTTTTCAGCTCCTGTGCACCAAGTGTTAAAAATCAGTATCTCCTAATTTCCTTGAAAATGAAATCTAGTCATGGAATTGGTTCTCATTTATACTAGAGCAGCTTCCTGCTTACATGCCTGATCAATGTTTACTTTACATTCTTTAATGCTTGCATGTCTTCTGGTAGATTGAGTGCAAACACCTTCACTGTTGATACTCAAGATTAGCTCTAGAGCTGTTACCTTCAGAGAAAGAGAGGCCAAACTCATTTTCAGTCATTCTAGTCCTGCTTATCACTGAACAGTCCACTGATGTTGGTCCTTTGATGTCATTAGTCATACATACATGCTTAATATTTTGTTGCCTCAGCAACCTTATTATATCAAAATAACCACCCTGATTTGGGAGCAATTTCATGTTTCATCTGCCAAAAAGAACAGTTATGTACCAAAAAAATGGATACAAAGAAAACCATAACAGCTAATACCAAAGGGGTAAGGAAGGCATCACTGTGACTAAAAAAGAACCGAGATACTCACACTCTGGTTTTGTCTTTTCCTGACCACAGTCCCGGAGCAGCAGTTCAGAGCTAGGTGACCTTGGTTCCTGTCATTTTAGATAGCTTGTGGGTGCTGAAGTGCCAGCAAGATGGAAATACCATTGCACTATCACTGGAAATCAGAAGGAACGTCTACAAAAAACTTCATCCAAACTACCTACAAAACCATCATAGTAACAGGGTTTATTGTTCATGTTTTTAAAAAATGCTTCCTATCCACAAAACAACTGTACCCCATTGTTACACTGGGCATATCCTTTTGCTCTCAGGGTAGTTACATTTCAATAGGAATATGTGAATAAGCAGCTAAATCATAAGCTGGTTCCAAGTAAGGGAGCTAGTACGTTGCTTATAGGCACTTGAATCAATCAAGTGGTTGCAAATCAACACAGCTGTATGTAATTCAGGACTTAACTATGTAGGGTTTTTCTGAGTGGGGTTTTTTTTGGGGGGGGGGGGGGGGGGGTGTTAAAGGAATTTGTAGCATCTCAGCAAATTAGGAACATGGAAAAACCACAAGTAACAAGAAACCAGTATCACACAACATAGGTTTGCAGAGCCACAGATTTCCCCCCCGCCTTGTCATTCAGGTTGAGGACCGTGGGAAGCACAACAACATGTAAAGCAAAAAAAACCACTCACCGCACCCCTCCTCCCCTTCCCCATGAGCAGTTAGGTGCATTTTGGGAAAGTCAGACATATGCAAAAATAATTATGACAACAGTACTTTTTAAAGTAACATTTTCATACACAAACATTAACATAAAAGCATCCTATGCAGCAATCTGTGCCAGAAGATTTTCAAAGTAGCATAGTGCTTCATTTCTGTCCCTTGATTTTGGAAACACTGAAAAGGCAGAAACCCAGTCCACCTTTGTGTGTTGGCTTCTATCCAGCCTAGTGGAGCACTTGTGGGAGGGACACACACGCACAAAATCAGAAACAACACTAACCAAAAAACCCCTCTCAAAACAGCACACACACAGCAAAAAACACATGCCAATTTGATCCAATAGATGTTTTCACCTTTCCTCTCTCTTCCACCCTATGCCCCTCCAAACGCATCAACACCTCTTTCAGAAAAACCCAGCTTACTTTTTAACCTCACTTGGCAATTTTCCATCACCAACATGGCAACAGTTTGCTCAAAAGTCAGGGCTGTGTGTGTGCCCCCCCACCCCAAGGCCAGCTTTACAAATGCATGTATTTGAACAGGCACGCTTGACTGTAAACTGCAGCTTAAACAAGGAGTTCCTGTTGCCCTTGAGTATCTGTCACTAGAAGAGTAACCAAAGACACTGAAAGTACAAGACTCTAGTCTGTGATGCCAGACCTGCTATAGATCGAGTCTCTCTCTCACCTTTCCTCATAAGCAAAATAGGTCCTTGAAGCCCTTCTGAAAATCTTGCTTTACTTTTGCAAGCCTTAACATTTCCAAAGTAGTGCTTCGTTTCTTAATGCTCAGCAGGAAGCTGTGCTTCCCTCCCCTCCCATCCCCCAGTTAAAAGGTAAATAAAAACCAACACAACAATACACTGCTCCGCAGTTACAAAAAGCCATATAATTAGCTTTTCTAGAGACAGGGCCAGCATCAGCCTCATTCGTCTCCGATCAGGTCAAACTTCCCCTGCTGAAGGCCCGCTGCAGCACTGGCGGGGGAAGGCAATGCTGACACCCGGCGTCAGTCAACTGAAGAGGTGTTGAGGGCCACAGGACTGGGGAGCAATACTTCCAGAACTTACTAGTGGGTTTATTTATGATATTATAAATAAAATATTAATTAAAGGTAAGGCCTTAATTAGTGGGACATAAGAAGAGCACTGTAAGACACATGCTAAGGTACATGTGAATTGTTGCAAGGTTTGGGTAGCACAGAAGGTACAGAATAAAACTAGCTTTGCTTAAAACAAACCCCAAGAAAGAAAAGTTCATGTATAAAACAGCCAATATTTCTGGTTACCATTCAGCAGTAGCTTACCTTTCCAGGAAGGGTTTTTTTCTTTCTTCAAATTCTAGCATGATTCCCATCAACCAAAACTCTGTATAAAAAAAAAAAAAAAGAAAACCACAAACCAGCTGTCATTAGAGCAAGCCTTACTCTTTTCTAGCCTATCACAGAGTGCTTGATCATTCCCACGAGCTGGTCACAGACTCCTGCTGACACAGCCTGTTGAAAAGCAATCTTTCCTTTTAAATCTGGGAGGAAGCCAGCCTTTTGCTTAAAGGGTTTCTTCTGGAACAGAAGGTTGTGTGGATTTAACAAACCTGTTTGCCTGGAACAGGCAAACCCTATCACCTTGTAATTCATGACTTTATATTACCACACAGGGCAATAGAGGCATTAAGCAAGCTGCACAGATGAACTGAAGTTTGTCTCAGTGAAGGTTTATACACGCTCTCACAGTCTTTCAGAGGATTCATAAGTAGTTTATTGGCAGCTTCACAAAATCCTCATAGTGAAGTCATTACTCTGCATTTGCTGTTTTCCACAGATGTGAACGAGGATGACATGAGGATCTGCCCCAAAATGTCCTTCCATCTGCTGGGGTGGGCCAAAACCCCCAGTCCTTGGGGTGCTCCACCCCATACGGGAAATGAGATTAGTCTGGGTCAAACAGTCAAGAGAGGGACTGGTGTCCTGTCTTCACAAGTGAAGGCTGCTTTTGTAGGCACTTAGCTTTTTAGACAAAGGTAAAGGAACAATATTTCCAAGCATGCTCCATATAAAAAAAAGATTGTCTCTTTAAATACACAATGGATGAGAACAATCTTTTCAAGTAAGATGAGCACAGTTACTGTAGGTCTTTTTTAAAGCAAGATGAGCCTTACATTGTTATTTTCCAAACTTTATTTACACAGGGAAGACTTTAAAGAAATAACCCAACAAAAATTCGAAATACAGGCTGAATTTTTTTCAAACAAGCAGACAGAATATAATCACAATAATTTGGGGCAATATGGATTGGTAATTTCTTTACATGTCACTGAAAAGCCCAATCATTGATTTAAATGACATGAATCTTCTTTTCATATTTTGTTCCTGCAGAAAATAAAATGGTTTTTACTGCTGTTGTAAAGCAGGTAACTTAAATGGTTACTCTTTCAGCTGTTTGTGCTCTGTAGCAACCCTTCTTCTGAACTGGCTTTAGACTTTCATCAAAAGGTGAAGATACAAGGAGTCCCAAGTTCCCTACCACTAACGATATTAGCAGTTGATGCATTCAGCAGTTCCTTGCTCTGTTTTGAGTGTCAGTGATGTCATTAGCCGAAGCCAGTGAAGCAGAGCTATGACCTATGATTTCAAGGGCTGAAAATGTAGTTTAGCTCATCTATAAGAAAGTAAGAACAAACTTTGCCAATATTTCAAATGTCCAGCTACTGCCAGAAGCCTGAAGAAACTGCTGCTAAGCAAGGATGAAATTGATTTAATCAGTCTTACCTTACACCCTATTGTAGGTGTTGATATAAAAACCACCCTCCACTTGCCCCCAAAAAACCAACCAGTGAAAATTTAAAAGTGGATATTAGTTCCTCAGGAATATGCATAATGTTTAGTAAACAGATCCCTGAAGCGCTTCATGCCTTTGCCCAGAACCAATGGGGTTTTCTTCGTTATGTGCACTGATTTTTCTGCTGCTAATGTTTAACTCCTAAACTACAGAAAGTGTTTGTGTAGGCAGATGACAAAACAATACATGAAGGAATGATCTCCAAGGGCGCAAAGGGATGTTAGGCATTCACCTGCTGTTGAAAGTCAACCACCCCACTACCTTTCATGCTTCTGCAAATCTGTCTTGTTAGACAGCCAGAAGAACCTGATCTACACACAGTATCTCAAAAGCCAAAACTTAAATTGTGTGCTATTCTTTACCAGAACAAAGATCTACCTGGGTACGAATACAGAGGTTTATATTTGCAGTCAGAAGAGAAATAGGTCCAAAGATTCTCTGACTTCAAACAAAAATAAAACATGCTTGTGATAGTACTGCATTGGGAGACCAATTTTAACCTGTCCCAGCTAAGTATGATGTATACAGAGAGTTAGAAAGCAACTTCCCAGACAATCCAGAAATCTGATGATTTCCCATGTCTGTTGTACATTGTACTATATATATCAATGCATAGCATAATACATTTTTAAGTATTGTGTTGAACATAAGCCATGTTGACTATATGCAGCAATGCCAAGTTTAAACTCCTGCTGGAAACTTTCTATCCAGACTTTCAGTTCCTAGTGATGAAGAAAGTTGCAATGACACTAGTGACTTTTGCAAACTGCAGCTAGGTTTATACACCACTGCCCCAGGGAGAATGTTGGGGACTCCAGTGTGCTAGCAAAATTAATCTCCACTTCTGTTCCACCAGAGTTCAAAAGTCCAGTCACTTGGCGTGGCTATGTCTGAGCCTTGGAGGAGAGCTAGCTGGCTGTCACTCAGTCCTCATAGCAGAAAGGAGATGCTGGCTGGGTGTTCGAGGCAAGCAGAGGAAAGAGAGCAGATGGTACCTGTCTGGTTGTTTGGGGCTTATGTTCAAGTGCTGTTACGAAGCCCTGCCATCTAGAGGTACCATTGGATGCTCCACTGTTGCGTAGTGTGGAGCGCAGAGGATGTGTAGCCTATAGATGATACATCTACACTCCAGGAAGCAGTGACATGTTACAATAACCCACCTTGCTTTAAACAAGCTGTATTTGACACCAGCATGGAGCATGATGCAAGCCCATTTATGCTGCTTTGCAAGGGGGAGAGAAGGCCCAGGTAGCACTGCAGCTGTCCTGGCGGCCTGTCTGTCGTCTCCACAGGCACTGCAATGTTTATGGGTTGATTTGCAAATACACTTACAGCAATTTTATGTCTTCATATTAGCTACAAGGATTCATCTGCTCAAAGGCTTCGGCTTTGTGCTTACTGGTCACAAGACTGACTTTTCACTAGAGTGCAATGCCAGTTTTGTTACCTTGCCTTATAGGGCAAAAGCCAATCCTGCCCCGTGACCATTTTATTTTGCCTTTATAGCAAGAAAAGGTTGGTCCAAACACTGTCCTGAAGGCAAATTCTCTATTCTATGTTAGTCCCCTCCTTCCATGTGTTAGGTTTCCCACCCATCATCCACACGGTGAAAGCAGATCTGTGGATATGCTGCTACTCACTGAATGTTCACATGGAAGTTCATCTGAGTACAATGGGAGCATTTTGAGATCCAAGCGAATGTACATGTCTGACCTACTTAGCTTAGCAATAAAATAATGGCTATGGTAGCTGCCAGCACAGCTTCACTTGCAGTGTAATAGGCATGCTGGGTTCTTGCGGGCTCAGGCACCATCCGCACTGCAGAGCTTGCCACTGGTATTTAGTTATCAATCCCCTTGCTGTTTCATAAACCAGAAATGAATCTGACTTGCTTTCTTATGACTGGGTTGGTCATATAGGACTCTACCTCTTTCTCTGCATTTGTAAAACCTCCTCATTTCTAGCCCTTTCATTCAATTTTTCTCAACTCCAAGCTCTTCAAGTCTCCTCGTGCTTCTGGATGAGGAAATGCCTATCTGAGCCTCCTCTACTGATTTGCATCACACTTATTTCCCTGTCTCTGTTGTTGATCACAAAGTGGGATTCAAAGCACCTGGTGCCATCCAACAACATTTTAGTCTTAATACTTAGGTTATACAGCTCTGCAAGCTGTATTTGCACTTATGGGAGAACATGATCCCCTGCTGTTCCCCTCGACCAGTCTAAGGTCTATCAGAAAGGGATGTCCTGCTTCTAGAGTTGCTCTGAGATGTCGTATCCCTCTGTGATGTAGTTTTGAAGGGAAAGGTGTTAGCTATCATGGAGAACCTGAATTTTGATGACTCTCAGGGTAGTGACAGTACAGTAAGGCTCCTGTCTAGCCCTCTGAGGTGACATAACCAGGTCTGACTCTGTACCTGGACTCACCTTAATAGCTGCACTTCCATCTAGCCCACGTGCAGGGACATGATGGTGCTATGACTTCATAGACACCAGGGTCTGCTTTCAGGTTCTCTGACACCGGTTTTGGGAACTTCTCTTTCTTTGATGAAGGGTTGAGCCCTTGTTTCAGAAAACACAGGTCTTGCCTTGACCCTTCCAATACTCTACTACCCTGGCAAAAGAGACCCTAATGTCAACATTGACGTTAGACAGGTTCCTGCATAACACTGCAGGGGAGAAGTGTTTTCCTGCTGCTGACCCTTTGGAGCCTGACTCTTTATGTACTGTTGGTTTAAGTGCTGGTCTTCAGCAAATACCTGGAGGAAGCCAGCGGTTTGGATCCATTACTGGAAACAATCTGCAGATGGTTAGCTGGTCATGCAAATTGTATTGTTGCTACACTTATTAGATGTCTAATTTTCTGCTTTGGAACATTATCACTAGACCTGCCCTCTGCTTCTCCCACCTGCTGAGGGCAGAGGAAGAGAATTAAACAAAGTACTCTGACCCTTCCAGGAAATACACATCTGAAGTTGATGGCCTTACAGAGATGCTGACCAGCTGTTTATTATTTCTCTGGAAATCTTTGTCTTGTTTCCAATAAAACACTTTCCGTCATAGGTTCACTACGTTTCCCTAAGACTGGGGCACTGTTTTTCATTTGTATTCTCTGTTTCCTGGCCAAACATTGCATTACAACCAGAGAAAGCTTGCAAGAATGTAGCAGCATATTGGGGTGGAAAATAAACATTCTAGGGATATTGCAAGTTATTTCCAAAGCAAGCAATATACCCTCAGCGGGGTCAGAATTAAAGTTCATCTGAAAAGGAACATGAACACATGACGGTTTGAGACAGCACAAATAAGATTTCTTATACACAGGACTCTGCATTGGGGGTGCAGGGGAGCTTCTGCTTACAACATGACAAAAGGTGATGGCCCATATTAACATATATCTGCCATGTAGCACTTCTGTCTGCATGTATCAGCTGTGGCAATGTGTCCATTCAGCCACTCTGCCTTTGCCTCTTTGTCAAATGTGTTTAATTAAGATACTAAAACCAATGAGAAATGGATGTTTCTCATATGGCTAACTACTGATGTGCTGTCAGCGGAGCACGTATGTGTGGAGAATCAGGTATTTTAAGGGCAAAACATCCCTCCCCCCACCGCAGAATTTCTACCTTAGCTGACAAAAATCCTTTCACGTCAAACTAACTCCATTATTTTGGATGACTTGCTGCCACATTTTCACTTAGTGCTTTGACATAATGTGATACGCCAGATCTTAAAGAAATGCTCGTATCTGCTACGTTTATGTTAGCTGTTAAAGCCAACATAGTTACCAGAGAACACACAAGCTAGGCTTATATGAAATATTTGCTAATACAGTTATCAGCCTGGGACCATCAACTTGGAATTTGGTGGTCTTTCCACATGCTTGTCAGTGATGACTTACATTTTTTTCCCTGAGGATCAGCTATCCATCATCCATTTGCTGTTCCATAAACCAGGTTTCCAGAAGTAAAGTCACTTTCTGAAGGTGATGCAAGATCTGCTGTAGAGAAAGCGCACGTGCATGCACTGCTATCTACGCAAACCCTCTTTGGTTTTCCTCCCAAATCCTTTTTTTTGTATCGCGAATGAAATCCAGAAATGCGAAGGAACTACAGAGAAGCAGAACCTGCGTGAAATTCACCGTTGGAGGAAACACTAGGCTGTGTTCAAAGCGGATTCTCCCAGGCGGAGAGCCGGGCGCTGGGTTTCCCAGGTGGCGGGCAGGGCCGGAGCTGCCCCACCGACTGCCCTCCCCGGCGGCACCTGCCTGGCCGCCGAGCTCTGAGGGCTCATGAGCAACAGGTCGTTCCCGCTTAAATCACAACAGGCCACATTCGGTTCCTCGGCCTGGAAATTCCCGGTCAGCTCCAGCCAGAAGAGGCAAGAGACGGGCGGGTCAGCGGGGTCAGTAGAAGCCAGACAGGGCAGAGCTGCTGCATAACGTGGTGAGGCCTTCGTAAGCCCAGCTCAAGCACCCTGCAGAGGCTCATGACGCATCCGAAAGATTTTTATGTCCGTGCTTCCCCTCGGTCAGGCGCGCTGAGGCGGGCGGTAACTCTCCTGATAACCCCGCGGCGCCAACCCGCCGGCCGTCGGGGAGCGCCTGCCGCCGCCGGCACCGCCGAACCGCGGGGTGGCGCTGCGGCACCGGGAGAGACCGGCCGCGCCGGGGGCCGGGCGGGCAGGGAGCCCCTCCTCCCCCTCCCTCCTCCTCCTCCTCCTCCACCCCCCCCATCCCCATCCCCATCCTTCTCCTTATCCTCCTCCTCCTCCTCCTTCTTCTCCTCCTACTCCTTCTCCTCCTCCTCCTCTCCCTCAGCCTCAGCCTCCTGTGCAGCTACAATCCCCGCGGTGGTTTAAGCAAGACAAAGACTAGGGCAAAATGGTGATTTCTTCATTTTACAGAAACACTGTCAGGAGAAACCGACTGCATTTCATCTTCTAGAAAAGTTATAGTACAAATTAAGTAAGTCCTGACATTTGCAGACTTGCGAAGTCCTGTAAACACACAGGGAACTGTTTTGTTTTTTTTTTTAATGAGCAAACAGGATCTCTCCCCACCGTTGTAAAAGAGTAGACATTTAGTTTGGATGAACATTTGAAATGGCATTTGAAGATTTCGTGGAGTAACTGTAGCATGTCTGAAGCTATCTGGGTAAATTCATCCTCCCTTCCAATTGGGCTGGAATTAAAGGCAATTAAGAAGGTTCTATCTTGGAGTTTTAGCGATTACAAATTCTATATAAAAATCAGGAAAAAAAACGTAAATTGCAAATAAGGATAAAAGCAAACAATTCAGTAGTCTGGATAGCTACAATCTTCATAAATGAAGAAGAAATATTTGAAGTATATTGGGCAGAAACTACTTACTTTTTTTAGCTAACCCAAAACATTTCATTGGCAATATACTCTGATGGTAACCTCAGATAAGCGGGGGATCCTCTCCAGTTATATTTTCAAGTGTCTCTAAATGGTCTGGTCATTCCTGAAGGATTTTCAGGAAATTCTAGCACCTGCAGCACCCAGACTAAGGTTTCGTATCTGACTGTAAAGGAGGCTGAAAGTTGCTCAAGGTACAACAAAGGCAACAACCACCTGGAGATGCTCATTACAGGCTCCATACACTATTCATGACAAAAGAAAAAAAAAAGAAAAAAAAAGAGGTGTGTTAAGGGATCAGAAGTCAATGCTTAAGATCCTGTTATGTACAGCTGGATTCCCATCCACCATTTCTGGTAAAGGTCTCCTATATGTTCAGATAGGTTGGTCAGAGATTTTTAGCTAGAAACAGCTACCCTATTTCTGAAAGCTACATCAAGACCCTGGAGGGAAAAGTAAAACTAAACCCTAACCCAAAATGAAAGTAGCAAGTCCACATATTATCATCAACAACATTCTCTGTAGTCAAAATGTGCTGGGATGAAATGAACACATCTGCTTTGTATCAACAGGCATTTTGGGTAGCATCTGCACATGCAAAATGTCTCCAAAGTCATAGCCGTGTACCACACAGACAGTAAGAGTTTTATTGCACAGTAGGTGGAGCTTTGACTATGCTATTATTGAACACAGCCCTACCAACATAGGTCTTACCTATTGACAGGTCATATGAATGTTTATGTATAGTCTATTTATGCCACTGACTGTAAAATAAAGAGGGCAAAAAAGGCCAGATGAAGTAATTTTCTATGAAGAAGCTTCTTAGGAAGCACAAGATGGGCAGGATGGGGTTTTATCCTCAAATGTGCTTCAGTCCCCCATGCAGGTGGCAGGTTTTGCACCAAGGAACGGAAGAGGGAGTGTTGAAGAAAAGAGGAGATGAAGTGCACAGCTCTAGGCTTTTTGCTTTCCAGAGCTCCAAAGGGACCAGGGGAAATGGGATATAAACTGGCTGTTCTGACTTGCACTGGTGATCAGGCAGGGACCAGGTGGCCCTTGTATGCCTTAACCACAAATATCACTTACAATAACCTTAATCCTTATTTTTCCCCTGAGTACTAGGGATAGGGAACAGAGCTGAGGCCAGTCTTTCAAATCAGGCACACTAATACTACAGGGAAGTGGGAATACCAGCTTTTCTCCCAGCCATATGAACCACCAAATGTCTCACAGTCCCTGTTCAATTTTTAGGTAGTATTACTTCTTCCTCTCCACTCCTTATCCCAACTGTGCAGTGCATGAGTCTGATTTAAATTGAAGGAGCTGGTAAGACTTCAAGCTAGAAGAGAAGGTAGTCTCCCGTCAAAAGTCAAGCAATGATAAAAACCCAGTATTACCTGTCAACTGAATTTGGAACAATTATCCACACAAAGGAAATGAAGCTGGAAATTTGATCTGTTTTGCTCTGTAATAAGCATGGGTTTGTGTTTTGTTGTTGTTGTTTTGGTTTTGATTTGTCTTTAATAAGGGAAGATTATACCCGTTTGGAAATATGGAAGTCATACACACGTTTGTAGTTCCCTGGTTGTCCTGAAGCCTTTTTGAAAAGCAGCTTCAGATACAGAATGACATAAATCTCTAAAACAAGGCTGACTTAAGTGCTAAGATCCAAGAAGAGTTGACTGCTCTTTGAGTTTCTTTAGAGCTTTTGCACGAGTTGCACACTTATAGCATGGCCCTTGTCCCTGTTGTTGTATTGATTTATTCTCATCCCCTTTACTATCAAACCACTTCAGTATCAGCAGTTCCTCAGGACAGTCCCAAACAATTGGCTCCAGCAGGGAAGCTTCCTTGAGCCCCTCCATAATGAGCATTCACAAATGTAATACTTTCAAGCTTTTCTGCTATAGACTTGTCCTTCTATAGTGGTCTTTTTACATTTCAGTAATATATTGGTCCCATCAACTTGCTGGCAAACTTCCTGCTTCTGATGTATTTGAAAAAAAAGTATTTATTGTTAGACTTTGTACCCTTGCTCCGCAGAATCTTTTTTTGGCCAGCTTTATTATGGCTTCACATTTAGCTTGCCAGAAGGTTTATTATCTTTTCTATGTTCTTCATTTGGACTTCCACTTATTGAAGGATGTCTTTTTTTACTTCTGTTGTGGTTTAACCCCAGCCAGCAACTAAACACCACGCAGCCGCTCACTCACTCCCCCCCACCCAGTGGGATGGGGGAGAAAATCGGGAAAAGAAGCAAAACCCGTGGGTTGAGATAAGAATGGTTTAATAGGACAGAAAAGAAGAAACTAATAATGATAATGATAACACTAATAAAATGACAACAGTAATAATGAAAGGATTGGAATGTACAAATGATGCGCAGTGCAATTGCTCACCACCCGCCGACCGACACCCAGCCAGTCCCCCGAGCGGCGATTCCCCGCCCCCACTTCCCAGTTCCTATACTAGATGGGACATCACATGGTATGGAATACCCCGTTGGCCAGTTTGGGTCAGGTGTCCTGGCTGTGTCCTGTGCCAGCTTCTTGTGCCCCTCCAGCTTTCTCGCTGGCTGGGCATGAGAAGCTGAAAAATCCTTGACTTTAGTCTAAACACTACTGAGCAACAACTGAAAACATCAGTATTATCCACATTCTTCGCATACTGAACTCAAAACATAGCACTGTACCAGCTACTAGGAAGACAGTTAACTCTATCCCAGCTGAAACCAGGACAACTTCTAATAACCTCCTTAGTTTGCTTTTAGCCATACTGGCTTCCCTTCTTGTCCCCAGTTCTCTTAGACTTCAGGAGTATTGGACCAGACTCCAAACACTCTCTCTGAAAATGCCAAAAGAAAAAGAAAAAAGTACCCAACTTCTTGAAAGCTGCCAGAATGGTTTGGTTTTTTTGGTTTGTTTTTTTTTTTTAAATTAAAATTGAAACTGAAAAGCATGCCCACCCTGTAGCAGAGAACTAAGGTTCAAAGCAACTTGCTCCCTCTTAGATCCCCCCTAAAGTCATCATAGTTTTCCAGGATGAAAATAGAAGCATCTGAGAAGCTGATGGAGAATACCTTTCATGTGGGGAACCCCAGGAGGCAGAAAGATTTAGGTATGAGATTAAGTTCTTCAATATGCAAAACATCTACTTGCAGGTCTAAAAGGTTTAATCAGATCTTATGAAGTGATGCAAGTTCAAAGAATTTAACATGAGCATGTACTGCAGTGCTAGGGAAAAAAATACTGTGATGTTGATAATGCAAGAATCTCTGAAGTGAATAATTCTCAAAGCACGTGCATGGAGCTGGCAAAGATTGTGCCCTTAAAACAGTGGTCGAGAGGGAATGTGTGATTTAGTAAATCAGTCAAGCAGTGAGCTTTCATCTTTGGAGCCCTGGTTTATAACTTACTTAAGGCGTTAATTATAAATGTCTTGGGTATCCGTTCCTCACTTAATTAATCTCCACACTTACGTGAAGTCTGAATCCAGATCATAACCAAAAGCTCTTCTAGCACAGGCGGCCTCATCTGACTGGAGGAGAAGAAAAGCCACTTTGGGATCCAGACAGAGTGGAAAGAAACTCACACCTAAAATCTCATGAATACTTCTGCACCAGAGATGGTAGAAGATTTCGCTTTTTCCCCCAGTGGCGATCTTCCAAGTCTGAGGATCCTGATCTAAATAGGGATCCTCTAAATTACTGCACAGTGTAACTCCCCAACAAAGAAGGTTTTGCAGGATTTAGTGAGCACCTTTTCTGCAGACTTTTCTTAGTTAGGTTACATTATCTCATGCTGATCCCTATGGTGCCTAGACCTGTATTGTTAACCAAGCGAGACAGTTTAAAGCTAGCATGGATATCTACATTATTGTCCTATGACTGTAGAGTAGGCATGCCTATAACCTTGTGGTGTCTGGTCCTTCACTGTGCAGTGGCATTAAATTTCTGATTCAAAGAATGTTGTCCATTGAAACTTCATTGATGAAAAGAAAAGAAAGGTGCAAACAGTAAGGAAGGTAATATGAAGATGAGAGAGAACAGAAACAGAGGAAGAACCAGGTACCAAGAAGAGATATAGATCCTGGAGAAGAAAATATGAAAAGCAGCAGACATGTCAAAGGCAATTAGATTGATTTCAATGCTTCAGAACCTGGACTTTTCTCATACAGTGCATTAAATGGAGAAACACTGGCAAACAGTTTGTTTCACTGCACTACACGAAGCACTTGTTAATTAAAAATAAATGAATCAAAACTTAGATTTCTGTGCACATCCTGGTCTTGTTGCCTGTGTAACTTGATTTTTAAAGATTTTTGATGTCTTCTAGTGATGAGTTCATATAGAATAAAGCATCAGTGGATTAAAAAAAAAAAAGACAAAACCCTTTTATGTTACCATTGCTCTTTCCAACCAGCTGCAGTATGAACATTCTTTCTATGATTATTTTTGCACTTGAGTTAAACATATAATCCCATAATGAAGTCAGTTTACAGGAGCTTCTACATCTGTCATTTATGCAATCTGTTTATTATTGAAAAGGTAGAGATGCACACATATTATTGCAAAGCATTATTAACCACTATAACAACATTTAAACATTAGATGGTAGTAGTTATTTTAGTTTTTAAAGAATTTTCTGGTTTAGTTTTTCTGCACACAGTCAATCTTTAATTAAGATTGCAGTTAACTGAGGCATCACAGGCTATATCTGGGTCACTGTTTCAATTTGGCAGCTCATATGTATCTATCTTCTACACTACTA